>NC_081413.1:247955302-248270302 GCF_030272615.1 Cryptomeria japonica
CACTCTGTGGCGCTTCTCTTTCCTGTCATCCCCATCTTCTCTTTCTCGCCGCTTGTGAGGGCGGCTGTCGCGGTCTCTTTCTCCGCCGTCTCTGCCCTCATAAGAGCGTTTGGCCCTTTCTGCACTGTCCCTGTGAGATCGAAGATCCCTGTCCTTCTCTTTCCCTTGGTGAGATGAGGATCTCTCCCCCTCTCTGTAACCGTCTTCGATCTTTCTGCCTTGGGCGTAGCTATCGTCTGCCCTGTCCTTGATCTTCCTACTCTCTTTATGATCCTTCCTATCTCTGTGCCGTCTGTCATCCCTTGAAGAAGAATATCTGTGCCTGTTGTCGTCCTCATCGTCATGGGAATGCCTCTTCACCCTATCGTGATCCATGTGCTGTCTCTCATCCCCACCTTTGTCTCTTTCTCTATCTCTGCCTCTGCTTCTGCTTAGATCGTTCATTCTCAGTTCACCCACAAAACTCCTAATTTCGATGTTCAATGCCAAACAAATAGACAAACGCTCAGTCGCAAAGGAAACGGAGACAAGAAAATGAAGACGAATGGCTCTCGATTTCTTAGTTCAGGGTTTCTCTTCAACCGAAATTCGTTTGCTTTTAGCCATAAAAACTAGGAATTTACAAAAGGAATCGGTACTGATAGAGAATTTTATACGGATTTTTTTAAAATGAAATTAACAAAATAGGCGAAGTTCATGAAGCTTTCAGAATTTTACCTTTTATCGTGTCGATAGGAGTTCCCTGTGTGAAAGAGAGTGAGCTCAAGTAGAGTTATAGGGACAATCGACGATCTTAAACATTGTCAAAAATGATGCTCAAAACAACAGTGCTCATCTATTTTAAGAAATGATTAATAATGACATTCTTAAATTCTATTTCTTTGAAATTAATGTCATGAAATAGGTAGAACGGACTTCGCTTCTATTGTGTTAATTTTACTTATGGAGGGGCCTTTCAATATCTCTATGTATGTTCTATAGGTTTGTGATTAAGGTAGGTGAGTGTTTTCCATGATTCTTAGAGAGATGTGAAGTGTATTTTGAATTAGTATTAGTATATTTATATTTTGAAAAAAAATATGTATAAAATGTCAAGAGATATCAAAAGAATTTTTTGATTAGTGATTTCTCTAATCTATAGTCTTCTCTTTTGAAAGCAATCGATAAATTTCATGACAATTATGATCTTCTTCAAACAATGATGATCTCACTCACAAAGAGATGTGAAGTGGTGTGTATCGAATTAGTGTAATTGTTATGGTTGTTATGAAGCAAGTATTCTAAGCTATTGGAAGTGTAAAAAATTTATGAATGATAGACTTAATTTCAAGAAAACTATTAGAGTATGTGAGTTCTCTACATTTAGATATGGGTAGTATTAAAAAAGGAAATGTGTTTCTTTGTTAGGGTTGTTATCGCCTTTATTTTAATTGGACTAATTACCATTAATATTGCTTGGCAATGAAAGGAATGTTCTATAGTTCTTATGATACTATTGCCAATGCATCAATGCAAATCTATCTAACAAATATTATGATATTCTAAATCCACTCACCACTACTATGTATGAGTTACAAGTGGTGTGACACATGTGTTGCTCACATGTGGCATGCTTGTAGACAAATCACTCTTGTTCATTGGAGAAAACCAATTGGCACGAGGAAGTATCTAGAGGACTACCATCTTCACGAGGAAGGAGTATCCTAGCAACAATTTTTTATATGTGGGGAGTTGTGTTGACTTGATTGCTTTCTTCATGAGGAAAGAGTTATCCATGATGAATGATGATGTTGATTCATGGTTTGGTGGTTGCAATGTGGGGATGAGCTTTACCTAACATCTAAAGAGGTGTTGTTATGGTAACCCTAGTATGATTTGATACATTATTTCCATAAATTATGTTGAACTCCTATTGAGTATTGATAAGGAAAGTGTCTAACCAATGATTTTTTGTTTTAATTGAGACTTGGAGGAGAGATAACTCTCCTATTTGTTGTATATTGTTCTTTTCTTATTTTTGTTTTAAGATAAGAGCTTGCACCTACATTTGATCTTAGTCAATTAATTCTAGGTTTAACTGAGTTGTTCTTAGCTCGTTTAAGATGAAATTTACCCAATCCTCTCTAACCACAAGACATACGAGTCTAAACGTGGGAGAGAGAAGAGGTGGATCTTGTTTGTTTTAGAGTGTTAAATTTATTTGATTTGTAGTTTGTTGATTACTTACTTATGAATTTTTATATTTGCTTGTTGTTCGCTTTCTTATTTTGTTTTATTGTTACCTTGTCTTGTTAGCAAGGATTTGAGGGTTAAGTTGAATGAAGTTAAACTAATGATATGAATGTTATTAATCAAATGTTATGTGATGCATATAAATAAGACCTGCACTCATTCATTTCTCACTGGAGCTGGCAATGTGTGAGATCAAGAGCATTACTATCATTTTAAGCAAGCATCTATCAAGTATCCATTATCAAGCATCAAGCCTTCATTTTGTCGTGATGATACCAAAGTTATGCTACAAAATTTGAGAGCAAATATACATCAAGCATCAATTATTTATTAAGAAACAATGGATCAATCTAAGTCTTTTCTATGGTATTATTATTTTATCATTTGATTTATGTATAGAACTAAGGCTTTATTGAGTGATTTTGTGAATGTGAATTTGGATCTTGCATTGCAATGTTTCCATTATTTTGATTCGCATTTTCATCATTCACATTTTGGCATGCCCAATGGGACCCACATCCCTAATAGATCTATATTTTTGGAGGTTTTGCTAACCTTATCCCAATGTTTTGTTCAAAAAATTAAAGATTAACCTTGTGCAAGTAAAGTTGAAGACAAAACCCTAGGGTTTTCCAAGATTCTATCATAACTCTCAAACGGTTGTGAATTTTTTACAAAATGTTAAGGATCATCTTAAAAGTCCACATTTCAAAAATCAAGTTTAGATAATCATGTTTTACTAAGTTATGGTGGTTTTATGTTTTTCATAAATGTTAATTTCTAGTTGCAAATCAATGAATCTTTTAGAAATTTTTGTAGTCGTCAAAAGGTTTTAGAATTCTAAAGGGGGTTTGTTTCTATATTTTTTATTTTGACATCAAATATTTGAAAATTGGGTTTTTTTCATAAATTTGCTTTCTAGGACACAAATTAAGAAAAATCTCTAAAAAATTTACATTTTTGGAAATCTCTCATAAATTCAATTGGTGTATATTTTCTGCTTTTTTTTTTGTCAAAAATATTATAAAAAAAAATCGGATCTTATTTGACTAGGTCAAAAGAAAAAATTGAAATTATAATCTTGTGATGAGCTTATACTTTCTTTACGTATATTTTATTGCACCATAACATTACTTTATGATCCTTGAAAGAGTTCTTTATTTTTTTCTATTGTCATAAGGAATCAATTTGTGAAATACATTTATTTTCTTTAAACTAACATGTTTGGTATATTTTCACACATTTGAGTTGAAGTTGATAAAAGTTAGTCGAGAGCTCATCATATTCGATTAAGGGTTTTCAAATACATTTAGAAAGTGTTTAATCTAGATACACTTGTTCTCAACCCTCTCATTTACATTTTCAAAGTGATCATAGCATTCGTTATCTATCATAGAATAATTTCTTGTTTTAGATCATCTTGCTTGGTGTGTTTTCCACACACTGAAATTGAGCTTAAAATTAACATTACACATTTAGATTTGGGATCTAGAATAAATTGTTGTCTTTTAATCCCCAAGTTCTATTTATGTGTGCTTTCTTCTCTCATCTTAGAGGTGAACTTGAATGATAAAAAATAAGTCATCTTGTTTTTTTAATTTTTAGGGGGCTTACCTAGGGAAGTGGATCACTCCGGGGGATGACCTCAACTCTCGTACTTGAGTGGAGTATAATGAGTGAGGGTGAATCAAAAGACACACCTCTTGGAAGTGAAATCTTATTGATCTAAGATAAGCCTCCATGAACTTTAAATACCTTAAAGAAGTGAAGGTGGAGAGTGGGTTACCCTCTCCTCTCAGTTTTTTGGCATTATTCTCTTTCGTCTATGGATTTAGGCCTCGATGTACCCTTGTGGTATATAGAGAATACCCCTAGTTGATCTTGTGAAGCCTAATTGAACCTTTTTGGACATCTTTTCTTGTGCATACAAGGACTAATAATTCCACTTGATTAGGATTATTTATGTCTTATGTGCTAGTATGTTTAGACTGCCTTCCCTACTTGAAACTAATAAGGGTTGAAAATCCAAATTGATACATAGGGAAAATGTCTTCATCTTTCATGTTTTTTTGCATCAAATCAAATTACAAAATTTAAAGCAAGCATATTGTTGTCCTTGGGGATTAAAAGACAACAATTTATTCTAGGACTATTTTCACACACTTGAGTTGAAGTTGATAAAAGTTAGTCGAGAGCTCATCATATTCGATTAAGGGTTTTCAAATATAATTAGAAAGTGTTTAATCTAGATACACTTGTTCTCAACCCTCTCATTTACATTTTCAAAGTGATCATCGCATTCGTTATCTATCATAGAATAATTTCTTGTTTTAGATCATCTTGCCTGGTGTGTTTTCCACACACTGAAATTGAGCTTAAAATTAACATTACACATTTAGATTTAGGATCTAGAATAAATTGTTGTCTTTTAATCCCCAAGTTCTATTTAATCCCCAAGTTCTATTTATAAGATATATAAACAATTGGTGTCCTTGCATGCCTGTTGTTTATATATCTTGTCAAAAGACATCAACCAACTAAAATATAACAAACTTTAAAACATGAATTGACTACTACATAACAATATATGTGTTGCAACAATGTCGTGTGTTTGTAATTCCTCGGTTGTACCTGTCGAATCTGATGTGGCTATGGATGACAATCGTTCATTGCCCTCTTCGACGGGCAAAGGGATTAAGATCCCTACCGATGTTGTTGCAGTCGTGGACGCTTGCTCGTCGCCTTCTTGGACAGCCAAAGGGAATAAGATCCCTGTCGATGTTGTTGCGACTGTGGACGCTCACTCGTCGCCTTCTTCGATGGCCAATGGGAATGTGCTTAGTGGATCTCATGCTCAAACCTGATGTAGAGTGGATTGTCTCTCACCGATTTGTGTTACCTTGTCTAGGTATCTCCTCCAAGCTACCCAAGAACCATCCAATGATTCTACACCTCACACTCTCTAAGGGTCTGCAAGACTTACCCTCTCTAACCTTCCCAAGGTCCTTAGCCTAGGATAAGCTCTTATTGTTTTGTGAGTTCCATTTTCTCGGCCAGGAGACCTTGTTTTTCCACTCCCTTTCACACTCAACCTGAGAGTTCGACCCCTCTACCATAGGATCTTCATTCCCCACACTACACACATTAGGATGGATTATTTTGGATGGATTCCCAACCCTATTCCTTTTTTAGGAGCTTTTGACACTTACCGGCTTGATATTTTACAAACAAAATGCACTTTTAGGCCTAACCGGAGACCTAATTCCAGTTGCCCTGTCAGCAAGGTATTCTGCATTCATCAGTTGAACTTCCTGAACAACCCTATGAACTCTTTTACATTCCACACACCCTTTTGGGGTTTAAATACAATATCTCAAACCCGAAGGTGGGTTTTGTCACTAACATATCTAACCCTTACCGGTTAACTAGGCCTAATTGCCCCTTCCTAGGCCTTAAAGATACACCAATTCATTTTTGAAAAACTCACATTTATCCAAGTTGATCATCAACTTTTCTTGATGTAGCTTCCTCGAAACTTGATTCAGATGTTTGATATGCTCCTCCTTTGACCTGCTAAAAATCAGAATGTCATCAAGATGAACAATGATAAAGTTACCAATGAATTCTACAAGAACTTCATTCATGAGTCTCATGAAGGTGCTAGGTGCATTTGTGAGCTTGAAGGGCATCACCAACCATTCATATATCCCCTCATTTGTTTAAAAGGTTGTCTTACATTCACCACCATGTCTGATCCTAATTTGATGATAACCTGATTTCAAATCCACTTTAGAAAAGTAGCAAGCTCCACCTAGATAGTCCATTAGATCCTCAATCCTCAGCATTGGAAACCGGTATCTAATTGTGATTTTGTTTATGGCCCTTGAATCAGTGCACATCCTCCACTTACCATCTATCTTAGGTGCCAAAATAGTAGGCACTGCACATGGACTTAAATTCTTCTTTATCAACCCCTTATCTAGCAATTCCTGCACTTGCTTTGCTATTTTCTCATTTTGAGTAGGTATCATTTTGTAAGAAGCTTTGTTTGGCAAAGTTGAACCGGGTATGAGGTCTATCTAATAGTTAACATATCTCATATGGGGTAAGGCATCTTGAATCTCATTGACAACTATGTCTTTGTACCAGTCTAACAAGGTCTGCACTTATTGAGGTATCACCGGTTTGGTTTCAGTCTTTGTCTCTTCTTTGGGTTTCACTATAAACGCACATCCCTGGTTCCCTTCATGCTTCAACAATTTCAATAACTCTTTCCCACTGAGAAACATAACATTTGATCCAACATGTATTTCTTCACCCTGATCAATGAAAGGATCTATTTCAAACTGTAAAGTGGAAAAATCGAACCCTAGTTGTTCTCCCCTCCCCAACTCCAAGGAGAGAGAAGGGAGAGTCACTAGGGTTGATGGTTTTCACTTAGGAGGGACTTTACATTCAAAAGAGGGGTTGAAACCCACAAGATCCAATCCCACGCAATGCAAGATTGGATTCTATATGAGTTTCAAGGGTCAAGACATCAAGGATACCCTCTTTTGTAAAGAATGTAGATAGAAAGATTGAACTAGGAATGCATGTAAAGTAGGAAAGATTCGCTTATAAACAGAGATAGGGATATGGGATGAAGCTGCGGACCTGGAATTAGCAGTAAAATGTCGAGACGGTGTTGTTCTGCAAATTTGAGCAAAAGTTGACGGGACGATGGCGCTCGACGTGCACACGGTCCTCCGAAAAATCCACGAAACGAAGGGGGATCTGTTCGTCTCTGCACAAGGATTCCAGATCTTCAATTACAGCCACGTACCTGCAACCTACACACAGAAAAGAGAGGACGATTGGGGGGTTAGGGATGAGGGGTTTGCCTTTAGGTCAAACCCCGGTTTTGGAATTAACCAAGAAATGAGAAATTGTTGTAAATGTAAATGATTGTAATGTAAAACAAGTACTAGTACCTTGTTGTAAGAATGTTTGTATTCTTACATGCGAAGGTGTAGATGTTGTTGTATGTTGTATGTTGTATGTGATATGTGATCTCCTCTTCAATGGTTGAATCCTTGTCTTGAATGCAACACTTAGCCTTAAATGGAGACTTAGAATGATCAATTGCTTGAAGGAAATGCTTGAATGCTTGAATATCGTTTCCGCGTCTTGTACACATATGTCCTTCCTCCTCAAAATGGGAGAGGAAATGTAGTTTATATACTTGTCAATTAGGGTTAAAAGACTGATTTTTCCGACCTTGGGCCGACCAGGAAGTACTATTTTCCAAATTGCAAACATAAAGACCCGAAGCCCCATAGGAGACCAGGCCCAAAATAGGGCCAGGGACTAGGGCGCTGAGCGCCATGGTCCTGGGGGACCAGGGCGCTGGGCGCCATGGTCCCACCTCCAGGGACAGCGGGGTGCAAGGAGGATCAGGCCAGGGTGCTTGAAAAATGCAGTTTTTGGTGTCATAAACAGGTTTCGGGGTCTCCATTCAGGTTCCGTGTTGCGCCGCCATCGTGAAGACCCAAATGCAGTCAAAATTGCAAGTGTCACAATTTTAGGATGCTACGGAAACCTTCTACCTTCCTTGGTGATAACATAGGAATTCTTCTCCCCATCATGTGTGGCTTTGACATCATACTGCCAAGGTCATCCCAACAACAAGTGACATGCATCCATGGGTAATATGCCACGCAACACACTATCCTCATGATCTCCTATTTCAAAATCTACCCAAGCTTGCTCATCTACAAGCACATGCTGACCTTTATTCAACCAAGATACCTTATAGGGGGTGGTATGTGGCAACCTTTTCAATTTTAGTTTGTCTACCATCTCAACTGCTATAATATTCTCAGTAGACCCTAAATATACTATAACTTTACAAATCTTAACATGAGATCTGCAAGTGGTTCTGAAAAGTGTCTTCCTTTCTGTAGGTTCTTTGGACTGTGTTATCTTCAACAAGGTCCTTCTTAGCATCAGGTTCTCTCCCTCCAAGATTGGTCCTGCTTTGCTGATTGGTGAGGTAACACTTTAGCAATCCTCTTCTTGCACCAACTGAGTTCTCTTGTCTCCCATGTGAGATATTGAAGTCTTTACAGGACACCGGCTCATGGTATGCCCCACTTGATGACAATGGTAGCATTTGCCAATGAAGATTGTGGTTCCTCTTCCCAAATTGCCAAATCTGCATCTATAGCTATTTCTTCCTCTAGAGTTGCCTCTAAACTGTCCTCCTTTGTTAGGATTATCACCACCATTCTCTAATTGATTGCCTTCTTCGTTCTTGTTGGGATTATAGCCCCTTCCAAAGGTGCCTCTTCCTCGAAAACCTCTACCACCTCTGCCCCTTTGATTTTGTTCACCTTTCCTTTTGATCTTATCTTCTACTCTCAGAGCTAATTGAAAGCATTTATGGTCTGTGTCGGGTGCTATCATGTTGATCTCATCTTGAATATTTTGTCTAAGGCTATTTAAGTACCTCGCAACCTTCTCCACTTCTTCCTCTTGCTTCCTAGCTCTTAGGGTAAGTTTGTTGAACTCCTTTGTATAAGTACTCACATCCATTTCTAATCTACACCTCATAATCTATAGGTAGGAATTGAATTTTAATCCTAATTTTCATTCTCTCCCAAGAGATGATCTTCTTCCTCCTGATTTGTTTTCTTTCTTCTTACATCATGTTTCACCACACTAGGGTTGATCCCTTCAATCTTGACTTGGCTAAATTGACCCTCTTTTCTTCTGCAACTTCCTTGTATTCAAAATGATTGTTCAAGGCTTCTATCCAATCCAATAACTCTTCGCCATTTAGGCTTCCATTGTAGATAGGCAAACCTTATATGTTGTCTTTATTGAGTGACTTTAGGGCATCCAAGAAGATCTGTTGATATTTGTCCAACTCCTTATTTTTTGTTATGAATCCTATCACATCTACATCTTCGTCATCAGTTTCATCACCCCATTTAGTGACTTTGCCCTTGCCTTTCTTGGTTTCTTGCTCCTAGGCTTCACTAAGCATGTCTTGGACCAACTTCCTAATGGCCTCTTGGCTCATTGCCTTTGGTGGAATGCTATTGGCTTCTGATTCTACCTATGGGTTTGACATACACCACTTTTTTCAATCAATTGGCTTTGATACCAATCCGATGTAGAGTGAATTGTCTCTCACTGGTTTGTGTTACCTTGTCTAGGTATCTCCTCCAAGCTACCCAAGAACCATCCAATGATTATACACTTCACACCCTCCAAGGGTTTGCAAGACTTACCCTCTCTGACCCTCCCAAGGTCCTTAGGCTAGGATAAGCTCTTGTTGTTTTGTGAGTTCCATTTTCTTGGCTAGGAGACCTTGTTTTTCCACTCCCTTTCACACTCAACCTGAGAGTTCAACCCCTCTACTACAGGATCTTCATTCCCCACACTACACACATTAGGATCAATGATTTTGGATGGATTCCCAACCCTACTCCTTGCTCAGGAGTTTTTGACATTTACCGGTTTGGTATTTAATAAACAAAATACACTTTTAGACTTAACAGGAGACCTAATTCCAGTAGCCATGTCAACGAGGTATTCTGCATTCATCGGTTGAACTTCCTGAACAACCCTATGAACTCTTTTACATTCTAGACACCCTTTTGGGGTTTACATATAATATCTCAAAACCAGAGGTGGGTTTTTTCAAAAACATATCTAATCCTTACCAGTTAACTAGGCCTAATTGCCCCTTCCTAGGCCTTAAAAACAGGGATTGAACAAAACTTCTTCACCGGTCTGATTGCTTGCATGAATTTGATGATAGTTTGATGTCTGTAATTTCATATGGAATTCCAAACCAATCAAAATTCACCTTCACCCACCGGATTCACCCAATTAGGGCATGTTATCCATGATTCCTAATGCTTGCCAACTTAATGTGCCAAGCTTAGGGTATGGTGGCAAATCTCTGATTTGGCTTCCCTTGTCTCAAAACCCAAAAGAAAACATAAAATACATTGAAACCTAACATTCCACAAGGTTTCAGAGTGGGTATCCACCATGGAACGTTAGGTTGGAGCCATTTTGCTCTCAAAACCCTGGTTTTTAAAGCTCTTGAACCCACCTGCAACAAAATGAAGATTATTCACAAACTACAACACTTAAAGACTCAAAATCACAAACAAAATGAAGATAAGACTCTAGTCTAATAATCCATGATCCTATTTTGGGATTCTCAATCCATACAAGTTGTGCAACTTGCAAAGAACAACAAAAACTCGGAAGAACACACACAAATGGGAAACCAAAATTGTTTATCTGCTTCAAATATTCAACCACCTTCAACAACTATTTATCATTGGTCTTTCCAAGCCTTATATTGGCCTTGGAGTAGTTACACACACTTATAACTGATTGTGTCAACCAACTAACCATTGGTGTTTGAAAATGTTGCAAAGTTGTTGTGAGCAACTTTTGCAATTTATTGCACAGGTGAGCGACTTTGCTCAAACCCAAACTTGGTCACTTTCAAATGACTCGTATGACCTTAAAAAACTCAAAACAACATCAACCAACCTATATTAACCCCAAAACAACTTGGCACCCTTAAGAGCTCACAAGCCAACATTGGCCAAACAAAGACTCTTAGGGCCCTTACAATCATTTGAGCACACACTCAATGGCCTCTTGGCCTTATTACAAAACTAAAAACATGATTCCATCATCCTGGAAACAAACTCAACAAAAAATGCTAAGTGCCCCTGCACCAGGACCTCTCCTGCTGCTAAGGGGGATAAGGATGTTAGGGCTTCCTCAGGTGCGACGGTTGGGGGAAAGCGTCCCAATATGATCTTGGCAAATGCTTCAGGGGACGCTAATGCTGCAAAGAAGATGCCTTCTTCTGAGCTTAGTCTTGTTCCAGTTTTAAATCCCATCTCCATAACGATGGATGAAGAGATTGAGATGGAGATAGATCATAGCTCCTCTATTTTCTCAAAGCATGCTCTGATTTGTCGATTCAAAGGCGTCTGGCCCAGTCTCCCGGAGCTACACAACTGGATCACTGCAACATTGGGAACCTGTTTTGGCAGGTACTGTGCACATTTATCCTATGGCAAAAGGTTTTTTCATTGCTAAATTTGAAGATGTTGAGGATATAAACAAAATTTTGTGTGATCACTTCTTTAGTTGGAAGGACAGATTTATGCTTATGGTTAGGCCATGGCAATCTGATTTCAACCCTTATTTTGATTCTTTCAAGACTATTATGATTTGGGTTCGGTTACCCTATCTCCCTCTTCACCTTTGGGTTGACTCTCTTCTTGTTGAAGTTGGTAATGCTCTTGGGGGTTTTCTGATGGTGGATAATGAATCATCGTATATTCTTCACTCCACTTATGCCCACATTTTGGTTGACATGGAGGTGTCTAAGGGGTTTCCTACAGAGATTTCAATCAAATCCTCCAAAGGCTCTTAGATTCAATGCTTGGATTATGAAGGTATTCCCTTCAGATGTAGACGATGTTTTAAAATAGGACATGTGGCTGCTCAATGTGGAATCCAGAAAAAGAAATCTTCGGCTTCATGGTGCAAAGATGCTACTTCCCATCACTACATGGTTGCTAAGAAATTTGGCCCCCCTCAGAGTTTCTCCTAGGTGGTTGCGCAAGACCCTCTTTGCTTTGTGACTTCTTCTCAATCGACTCTGATTTCTGATGGTGGGGTTTCTATAACTATCGTGCCTCAGAGTGTGGCCCCCTCTCAGGAAGATTTGTCTCCTGTTGGTGTGGCTATTGAGGTTGGTTTGCCTCCTTTTGCACTTCATGTTGTTCCTTCAATGGCACTAGGGAACACCTCTAGCACTGTTGCTATTTGTTCCCCTAGTCCTACTAAAGTTGTGCTGCATGTGGGTCACTCCATGGTTTCAAGGTTTCCAACGTTATATTTGTTGGAGTGGCAAGATGAGGTTGCTAGAGTTGAAGAAGGTTGGATTAAGGTTAAAGGCAAACATTCTAAGTGGTCTTTGCCTTCTTTTGACATGATCCTTCGATCCCACAAGATGGGTTCTAAAGGGAACTCCTAAGTTAGGGGGGTTTTATTTTTTAGATCTCTTTCCCTGGCTCTCTTTGTCTCCGTCCCATCGATGTTACATTGTATTTGTCTTCATTGGGGTTGTTTTATTGTTGTAATCGGTTTGGGCTTAATGTCTTGTTAAGTCAAAAAAATCTTCTTTTGTAAAGGGTTTTGGGTCCCCTCAAAACCTGTTTTTGCCTTAATCAAAAACAACTTTAAAACACAAAATTTAAATTTGTACATAATAACCACAAGAACAAAAAATAAGAAAAACTTTGAAACAATTTGAAGTGAATGTAAACATGGAATGCCTCAACAAGTTCCCTCTCAAGAAGAAACTCAAAACACTCAATCATCATCTTCAGACATGTTGATATAATATCTTCATAGAGTTCCCACATTGGAATACATAAGGGAATTTGAGCAAGTTCCTAAAGGGATGCATGTCATAGAAATAGTCCTTGATTTGAATCTTAATTTCTATCTTCAATTGCTACTTTCTAAGAGTGCCAAGTTACCTCGGCGTGTTACTATCCCTAGTCATAAGGAACAAGATCTCATAGATTTTACTACCTCTAGCCAAGAAAATTTAGTTAGTATGTCCATTTCAAACATACCACTAGTAGACATGTTGACACCACTATTTAGCACCTCCAAATTTTAATGTAATGACCAATTTACACCAAAATCATCTCCTCATTTTGCACCTTCCATCCCCAGGACTAGTATTCCAAATATGTCCCTTCCATCAAGTCCTCATGTAAGCTATGTGGCATCCTTACTCCAATTCTTATCCACTCCGCAACAACATCCCATGTTATTTCCACCCACCCAAAAACTTAACCAATAACCTCTCATGCCTCTACCTATCAACAAACCTTGCCAATGTAGTCTCATGCATACAAACCTAATTCAAACTACACCTTGCCTAGTCAACCCCTTGGCTCAACTTACATTCTGCAAAGTTGACCTTTCTTTTCCATGCCACAAAGTAAGCTACCTATTTCCGCTTATAACCTCGATTCATTTTCATTAATACCCTTAAGTGAGTTGGCATTCAAAATTTAGAGCTTGAAGCAACACATGAGAAATATGCAAATGGGAGGTCTTTAAGAAGAGCTATACGCTTCTATACATATGTCCTTATCCTTTTGATAGATCTATGCATATGATACCCATTCCCCAAAATTTTGGCATTCCTAAGTTTGGTAGATTAAGGGGAAAGGTGATCCTTGTGAACATGTAAGAGAGTTGTATCTAGCTTGCACGGAGGTTGCTTATAATGATGCTTATCTAATGAACATTTTTCTACAAACCTTGGGTGGACAAGCTATTGAGTGGTTTTCACCAATTACCTCGTGGGGTCAAGTCCTTTCATGAGTTGGTAAAAAAAATCATTTCATACTTTGCTTATGTAATGGTTCAAATTTGGAAATTAGGGTTTCAATGATAAAACCACCGACAATCCCAAATTGACCAAAATAGTGGGAAGTAGGGGTGAACCTAATAGATCTAGCCTCAATCTCACTAAGGAAGGGTTGAGAATTCTAATTAGATTCACCCAGATTAGGGTTTGACCTCCTCTTTCCAAGGATTGAATTGGATTGATTGAAATTAGGGAAAAATAGGTGATAATTGAAGCAATCTTATGGAAAAAGTAAGCTAACAATTTCCCACAGAGCCATCGACCTAGATCTGGGTAGAATAAGATGTCTGGAATCTATTCTTAGAAGTTTGGTCTGATTTTTCGAGATCAAGTAGCATCTATTCGCCATGGTCCTCTGAAATTTCTATCATCAAAAGTAAAACATGTTCGTCTTTGTGAACTTTGTCGATCCTCCCAAGTATAGCTCTACACATATTTCTTGTACACTAAAAGAAAGGGAAAGATGTTGGGGATAGGGATTTGCCTAAGTCAAACCCTGATTTAGGAATTAGTTCCTTGAATGAAATAATACAAATATTGAAATAAATGTTGAATAGATATACCTCATACCTGCAATTGTTGATGATGATGCAATGCTCTTTGAATGCAATGACAAATGTTGTATGTAATGGCATGACAAACACATGAACGTGAAAAACCCTAATCACACACACATGCTTGCTCAATATTCACGTAACTTTTCTCCACAATGGTCGAATGATGAATATGCAACCTTGAAGATCTCTGAAAATGCTTGATTATGAATGCTTCACAGATGCACCAATAATGGGGATGGAGACTTAGATTCCTTATATGAAAATAGGTTGATAAAATGTCTTTATATAGTGTTCCCTAGGTAATTTATCGATTAGGCCAACCTCCAACGGTCATGTGTAGCCACAAGGATCAATTTTTGGCACAAATATATAGCACCTGCCCCAATTCAAATTAGGGCCTCATTGAGAGGGACCATGGCATTTTAGGGCGCTATGGTCTAGACCAGGGTGTTCCATGCCTCAGTCGCTTTACAAAAAGGACCATGATAAGGCACAAGGAGTAAGGGTACCTCACCATGGGACCTACCAATGGGTGTTCATGGCCTTCAAAGCTAGAGAATAGGGTCAAACCAGACCTAGAGAGGGGATGAGGATAGGACATGCTAAAATGGGAGCACAAACATGAGGTGTAAATTTGACTAGTGACAATTTACGACGCTACAACTTACAACATTGGATATGGATTTTCCATGAATGATCCATATAATACAAAATAGAGAAATGGAGAGACATTTGCTTCTTTCTTATCAACTTCCTAAGAAACAACCTGTCAACATATTTGTTTAAAACTTAAATTTAAAAATGTCCTTTCACTTGAAGATCCAATATGCTGAAGTATTTGATGTAATCACATAAAAAGATATTACCATTAAAGAGGCCCTCATTGTTAAAGATCTTGTGAAGATTAACAAAGATAACAAGGACAACCCTTCTACATCTAATAATAAGCCTAGCCTTTGGGCTAAGAATAAGAATATTGTCAATGATTGTAGAGTGGACTCTAAAGCTATTCAAACCTTGTCCAACATATTAGTAAATGAACAAGGTATCACCATTTCCAAACAAAACAACACCTTTAAGAAAAACAAGACTCCAAGAAGAAAACTCACTCCACCTGTAGAATTATTTGAAAGTGCCTTGCGAAAAAAATTTCAAGCTAAGATTATCACATTACTCAAAGCTAGGATTAGAGGGAAATGAAATTGATGCAGTTGCATGCAAGAGGTGATTGGATGCAATATAGGGTTCTATATTCCTAGAATCATTGCCTTCTTGTTTTTTTGCCTATGGATGGGTTCTTTGGAGGCACCTTTGTCTATTCTAGCTACATGAAAGATGATTTTAATGTTAAAGGGTTTACATTTCTATGAGTTTTGCTACATTTTGGGAGAGCTCGGTGGGCGGTTTGGTAATATTATGGGGGGAATTTTGTGGGGTTATTTGTTGTTTGGGGGTTCCTATTAAATTATGTGCTCACTTTTGCAGGTGGAATTCTGATCAGAGTTTGTGTGTGGAGCTTTTTGAGTTTTACTTTTTCCTCCAAAATGTTTTGCATGACGTTGCCTAGAGGTTCTTCTTTGAAGTAAATTCTCCCTTCAAAGATGTTGTGATATGGGGAATATATTCTCCAATCATGCATGAAAATTCTTCCATTGGATTGAATAATACTGCAATCAGAATAAGTTCTTCACAAAATGGAGGTTTTTGGTCTTTGAAGGTGAATGATGTCTTGCAAAGAGTGAACATAGGCTTGTGCTTATGATTCAACTTGATTTTATGGAGGAGGATGTCAATAATTGACTAATCATGCCTCGATTTTAAAGCTCATGGGGATTTGAGTTTCACTACCCTTCTTAGAATTATGGGGCTTGTCACACATGGAATATGGAAGGTGAAATGGAGGTGATGTTAGCTACCCCCAAAAAAATTTGGTGTTTTTTTTGTGCGTATAGGATAGAAACAAGGATTTTGAAGGGGGGCCTTATTTTTATAATCAAGTTGGGCTTTTCATTAAGTTGTGGCATGTTGAGCTTAACTCTATGGAGGAACTTCCATCAAGGGTTCTATTTTGGGTGTGTCTTTTGTGGTTCCTGTTGGAATTTTGGAGATAATATTTTTCACATTATTGTGTTGCTACTTGGCAAGCTAGTAGGCCCGTCACAATTATACACATGTTTGTATTAAAACTAATTTAAGTAAGCCTTTACTAGATTATATGGAATTTTTTTGGGGGGATCCAACAATTTGATCATCAAAATATTCTATTTCATTTTCAAATTTGTTGTAAATACAACCATTTATAACAAAAGTGTCCTAAATATAATCTTATAGGGACCTCAATAAATGGGTGACCTCATCCATCACCTAAATAGGAAAAAGGGAAAGAACCTATGGTGGAAGACAAGGATGGATTTATCTTGTCAAGGCCCTAAATAAGGCAAGAGAACAAAAGAGAACTCTAAAGGATAGGCAAACAAATAAGGTATTTAATAGATTTGATGTGTTAGAAGATTTAGCTCAGTTTGAAGAGATCCATGTAGAGATGCCTAATAGTCAGGAACCTTTGAGGATGAAAGAAATGTTTGTTGGGAAGGATTGCAATCTTCCTACTAGGAAAGATAAGACCATTGCACAACCATTGATGCTCATATTGATATAAATTTTAATCCAATGGACTTTGATACATTGCCTCCCATTGTGGCTTATGAGACTATAACTATTTTAGTTAGGTAAGCCCTTACTCTCATGTAGGAGAGGGAGAATTTGGTTTTAGGCACGGGGAGAAAAGCTTCTTATCGTTTAAGACCACAACAAAAGATCTTCAATAAGGCTCCTTTTGAGAAGCCTACAAAGCTAGGTATAAATAAAAAAGCAAGACAAAATTAAGAGCATGGGGGAATCTCTAGTAGAATTAGGGATTGCCAAGACCGTCGTCTCCCATTTCTCCAACCCTCATAAATCATTATTCTCTCATGGGATGCCAGGGGTTTAAACAACACCCCTAGATAAAAGGTTGTTAGGAATTCCAATAAATCTCTCTCCTAATGTTTTGTTTATTCAAGAGTCAAAATTATGTGTAGAAGGTATGAATAGAATTTCTACAAAAATATGGTGGAGAGACCAACTTCAGTGTATAGGAGCTCAAGCCAGAGTTGGGTATGGTATCTTATTATGGGACCCACATAAGATCACTCCAATTCAGTAGGTTGAACTAGTAGACACTCTTTGTTTATGGTTGCTTCTAATTTTGGTTTGGGAGAAAGTATCATGTTCACCAATTCATATGCTTCAAGTGAATATCCTAGTAAATCTTTGCTTTGGACTCATATTTGGTCAATTAGGCCTGTGGTGCCTATGTTGCCATGGATTTTGGTTGGGGACTTTAATGACATAATTAGCTTAGAGGAAATGAAGGGAGAGTGAATAGACCGGATCCTTCATCTTCATTATTCCAAGACAACATTTATTCTCATAACTTGGTGGACATAAAGCCTTGCAATGTCTTATTTACTTGGAGCAACCAAAGATGTGGCAAGAGTCTATTTTGGAAACGTTGGACAAATTTTGAGTGTCTTGCCACAGGATGGGTAATAAATGGTCAATAGATTCAAATATTTTCAAGTAGAAAGGCTCTAAACATTTGTCTATCAAAATTTCATCTATTGAGATTGGGGTGCACAAGACCCCTCCCTTTAAGTTTCAACTTATGTGGTTGTGTGAACCTTCATTGCATGATCTTATGGTTGAATGATGGAATCAAGATAGACCCCTATATGGTAAGATTGTGTTGTTATGTTAAGGGCCTTCAATTTGTGAAGTTCTTGTTCAAGAAATGGAATAGACAATGTTATGGAAACATTTTTGCTACTAAGTCAAAAGCTTAGTATCAGTTTGATGCTATCTCATGGAGGAATAAAGATTTTTGTATTTTTGAGGAATATTTGAAAGATGAGTAAGAAGCTTGGAAAAATCTAATGGAATTTGAATTGCATGAAGATGTCTTCTAAAAATAAAAGTCTAGAATTATGTGGTTGCAGGAAGGTAATAGAAACACAACTTTCTTTTATAATGTTGTCAAGGCTAGGAGACATGAAAATATAATTTTTTCTACTGTGTCTTCTTGAGGGGAACAACTTACCTCTTCTAAAGACATTTCAAGGGAGGTTTTTCAATATTTTTTTTATTCAATTCTTAGAGGACTCTATGCCTGCATTGGAGAAAGAGAACACTATCTTAGACTGCATTCATGGTATGTGGATTAATGAAATGAATGAGAAGTTGATAAGGCCCATTACTCTTGATGAGGTTGAGGAGATTGTCTTTTAAATGAGAAAAGGGAAAGCTATTGGTCCAAATAGTTTTCCTATATAATTCTTCCAATTTTTTTGAGAGATTCTCAAGATGGACTTATTGAAAGTAGTGTAGGAATCTTAGATAAGTAAACAAATTTTAAAAGTTACACTACTTTTTTAGTAGTTATTCCCAAATGAGAAGGAGTTAACTCTTTGGATTTGTTTGGGTTCATCGCTCTTTATAATGTGGTGTATAAGATCATATCTAAGGTGATTTCAGACAGACTTAAACCATGGCTTAACTTGGTCATTTCAAAGGAATAGTGCAATTTTGTGATTGGTAGGAAAATTCTAGATGGGGTGGTCGTTGCCACTAAAGCCATCCATTCCATGGAGAGCTCAAAAGAGAAGGATATATTCATTAAAATTGATATGGCCAAATCTTATGATAAGGTCAAATGGTCCTTTCTTCAAAAAAGTGCTTCTTACTTTTGGATCTGGAGAAGATTGGGTTAAATGGGTGATGAGTTGTATCACTTATATCACCTTCTCTCTATTAATTAATAGTGAATTGTCTTCTCTTTTTGGTGCTTCATAGGGCCTCTAGAAAGGAGACCCTTTATCTCCTTAATTATTCATTATTATGTCGAAGGATCTAGGAAGATTCTTGAAATCTTAGGTAAGATAAAGTAATATTAAAGGGTGGAGCTAGGACGATAGATTGCCTCCCTCATCTCATTTGTAGTTTGTGGATGACACAACTCTAATGGGAGCTATAAGAATAAAAGAAGTGACTAATATCAGGCAAACATTGGATATTTATCTCACAACTTTAGGCCAAAGGATGAAGGAAATTCGTCCATCTTTTTCTTTAACACTCGTCCTCTTATTTAGTCTATAATTGCGCAAATTCTCAAATTCCAAATTGGTACTCTTCCCATTGTATATCTAGGAATTCCTCTTTCTTGAGGAGGCTTACATAGGGGGACTTTGAAAAGTGTGTTAGATAAGTTCTAGTAGAGGGTAAACTATTGGACTTTAAGATGGCTCTCATTTACTAGTCAAAATTTTTTATTGAAGGTAATTATTCAATCCCTTCCTCTTTATAGATGCCTCATGCAAGTTGCTCCTTCATGCTTCATCAAGGAATTGGATGCACTCTCTAGGTGATTCCTTTGGGATGGGAATCTAAATTCATCCAATTGGACCCTAGTTAAGTTGGAAACTATTTATAGACCAAAATGGGGGGGAGGTCTTGGGGTAAGGAAAGCTAGCCTTACAAATCAAGCCTTGGCTTGTAAAATTTACTAGAGATAGTGCGAAAATCAAGATTAAACATGGGCTAGAATCATTTCCTCTAAATATTTATGTGGTGTGGATTGTGATGAAGTTTCAAGATTTACTTTATCAAGTAAGGGATCAATTATCTGGGATGCCTTCAAAAGGGATCTAATTCAATTAAGCAATACCTATTTTGGATTTGTAATGGAGGTTCTATGGTTCTCTTTTGGTTTAATTATTCTAATGGATATCCCCCAATCATGTCTTCATATGTGCATCTTCAGTCTCTCTATCATCGCTTTCTTGTTCTTGGGTGGTCTCATGTTGTGGACTTTAAGATTGTTTAGCATGTGGGGCAGGGGGAGATATCTACTCACAGAGGCTCCTCATAATAGCCTCATGCTTTCTTGGTGGAGGATCATGTTAAATTGGGCTTACAACTCATTGGATGGGAATGACTGTCTAGCTTCAACACCTGATTTGAGAGGGGTTTATTTAGTTTCTTTTGGGTACCAAACTTTGTCTTGGAAAAACTTGGTGGGGGGGGGGGGGGGGAGACGAGGATAAACTCCCTTGGTGGAAGCATGTTTGGAATAAATTTGCATGGCCTAAATGAAACTTTTTCCTTTGGTTATCGGTCTATAATAGATGTCTCACTTGGGACAACTTGAGGAAGCATGGATTTCAGGGTCCATCTTAGTGTGTCTTGTGTGGTACAAGCGATGAATACTCTCCTCGCCTTATTTTTCCAATTTTCCTTTTTCAAAGACATTTGGCACCTTTTGTGGGGTGTTTGGATGTGTACATGTTTTTATGTTATCTCTCTAATTGATTTTTGGAGGAGTTCAGGGTGACCTCCTACTAAGGCCTTCTTTCTTCAAGTAGTTGGACCCTCTTGTATCCTTTGGTGAATTTGTTTGGAACAAAACCATGGGATCTTTCGAGGAAAACATATGGTGATAAAAAAATCACAACAAAAGATAATTGTCATGATTCAGGAGACAATAAATATAAAACATGAGGTTGTTTTCCCTCTAGAACCTAGAGAGGATGAGGTTAGGCAAAAATTGGGTCTTGGAAATAATGGACTGGGTCCCTGTAATGGTGAAAATTGGATTTGGCAATTTGCAACATAGAAAGGAGAAATCACCAAATCAATTTTGTATAAAAACCCATTACATGCAAAAGAGAGAAGGGAATCCACTAGATTCAGTCACAAATTAGATAAGGACTAAATACTGAATGGATTGGATTGATTAGTGAATGTTTTTCCCCTTTTTCTAAGTTGAAATGTTGATTTAAGGTAAAATGCCGAAAACTGAAGATAAAAGTGAGAAAACAGTGAGCTACAGATTCAAGATTTTCGCATGCACCTATATCTGAGTAGTATAAGCTGACTTGGATATGACCCTAAAAAAAGCTCCTAAAAAGTCAGGACCACGACGCTGAAAAATAGTCCTCCAAACTTTCCACGTGCCAAAAAGGGTCGATTCATCTCTGTGAATGAAGTTTATTCCGAAGAGTACAACTTTGTACCTGTTTCATACACACAGAAAGAAAGGAAAATATGTTGGGAATAGGGGCTTGCCTTAAGTCAAATCCCGGTTTTGAAATTAACCACGAAATTGAAATAGATGTAATTGAAATGACTATAATGAAAGGTTCTCCTTTCGAGGGAGAATCTGAATCATGACTAAAAATTGAATGATGATACCTCCTTGTGAAGTCTTGCTTGCCTCCACATGCAATTAGGGTTTCATGAAATATGATGTAGATCTCCACTTCAATGCTTGAATCTTGACTTTATTGTTGCTTCGAGGCTTGAAGGAGGATTGAAAATTCTCAATTACTCTTGAATGATCGAATGCTTGCTCTCATGTGTGTGTTCAATACTTATTGATTCTTTACGATGTTCAAATGAGAGGGGAAATCCTCTTTATATACTTGCCCATAGGGAAAATTGATTAATTTTTTGACATGAGCTAACATGCAGAGGGTAATCCAGCTCAAATTTGAAATGCTGCATTGGGTTTTGAGGGGCCCCAAATTAGGCCCTATTTTGGGTAGGCCTTAAGGTGCTATAGGTGGTGCATTTTGAATTTTATGGCATTTGTGATATGTATGAGCATAATTAGATCTTCAACCAGGCCAAGAGGCACAAACACTAAGGCGAAGACCCAAATGCGGTCAAAATTACAAAGTTGTGCAATTTTAGGATGCTACATTTAGCCCCCACTTTAGCAGGAGTATGAAGTCAATCATACTCTTGATAAAGTACAAAGGGTTCATATTGAAAAACTTTCACCAAGTCATCAAGGAGGCGAGATACAACAAGCCCCCAGTGGACTCTAGGATCTTACAACTTCAATGATAAGGTCAAAGGGAAGATCACGAGAGAGAGAAAGAGAGAACCGTGATTACAAACTAGTAAGGTTCTCTTATTATGAGTCATGAAAAGAAAAAATACAAAAAATTACAAAGCAAAAGACAAAATTTGCTAAGTAAATTTCAGTATCAAGTTATGCAAGAGAGAGAATCATTGAGCGAAGCGTATGCCCCCACATTAAAGCGATTGTGTATGCCTTATCGGGAGAAATTACTTTAAGGTAGGATACACTCAAAAAAGACAAGCACTTTATCACAATAATCTATCCCCCAAGAGAAGACAAATCAAATGATAATGATCACAAAACACAAAGCATGGGGTGGTTTCACTTAACTTTGGAGTCAATATGATTTTTATGATAACCAATGTATATCATGTGTATATATGCATGGAATTATCCTCATCCCCCAAAGGAAGGAAACCACCATGGAAGAAGGGCACGTGTATTTTGAGTCAACATAGGAGAGACCCAAAAGAGATCTCTACACTTTGCATCGTCCTCAAGTAGACAACACCAGGGACAACAAATAGAAGAATTGAGAGAGAGATAGAAGAATATCACAAACAAGCAAGAGAGGAGAGAGAGAGAGAGAATCTATGGTGCTAATGAAGCTAATCAAGTATGTCATCCACCCCCTGACCTTTCTCATTACTATTTCAGGAAGGTGGACAACACACAAGAGGATAGACATCGAGCAAGGTAGATGGAGATATCACAAGTTCAAACAAGGACCATGCTCTCTAATGATGGGTCACTTTATTTTTTAGTAGGAGCTAGGATTAACGCTTTTGAAAATTTCTCAGATAAATCATTATCAACATCAACATATTCATATTCATCATAAAAAATATTAGGATCAACATTTTCATCATTAACAACATTCTCACCTATTTCTTCATCAAGATTAACAAAAATAGGAACTCTAATAGGAATAGAACTTGAAGCATCATTTGTCTTAAGAACTTTGTGTCTTAGAGAATTAGATTGAACATATTGGTTAGGATAAGGTTGAGAAAATGGAATCGTATCAAGAGTGGGTGTCTTGGGAGAAGAAATGGTTTGAGAAGCAAGTTCACAAGCTCTGGCATGACGTCTCCGTTGGAGTTATATCGCACAACGGTTTCTTTTGGTTTTAGCTTAAGGTTATGAAGGTTTAGTTTCATAAAGTATAATCTTCTTTTCTTCTTTGAAGTAGGGATGCATAGGAGAAGGTCTTTTAGGTTAAGCAATAGGAGAGGTCGATCGCTTCCCATTGTAAGATGTAGGAGGTGGTACCACACCATATAAAGGAGGAGTGGGAGGTGTGGGAAGGAGACTAGGTCCATCATGAGGAGGAGGAATAGGTCTACCCTTAGGAGGAATAAATTGACACTTAGGAGGAAGAGAATTTTTGTCCTTGGGAGGAAGAAGGGACTCATTCTTAGGAGAAGAAATAGATTCCTCTTTGGGAAGAAGATTATTTCTTTCCTTAGGAGGAAGAATAATCTTGTCCTCAAGAAGAGGTATATGATCATCAAGAGGAAGGCAAAGTGTTGGATTTTCTACGTTTAATCAAGGATAAAATCATCTCATTTTTCAATTTTTGATATAATTTAAAGAGAGCATCACTTATAGGTTGTAGAGGTTGGAATTGTTCGAACAAAAAATAATCAAGACAAACATTTCCATGCCTCATTATAGGTTGATATATGTTATGATTAATAGTTATGATTTTATCATTATGAGGAAATTTAAAACACTTATGAACAATAGAAGCGATTTCTTTCATGGAAGAGAGCTAAGGATGTCCCAACTTCACACGAAATTGATTGAATGTAGGAATGATAGCAAAGACAACATCTAAGCATTTAGTGCCAACATCAATAGGAAGTGTGATAGAACCAATAGCAAGACAAGAGAAGCCATAAAAAACTCTAACTATCACATCAGTTTTATCTTATGTCACTCGATGTAATTGCAAAGTATAAATAAATTCTTTAGCTATCACATTAACCATGGAAGTTGGATCAATAAGCACTCCTCGAGAAGGTATGCCTTTAATTTTTGTAGTTATGTAAAGTGGGCCATCGAGTGCTTTAATAGTCTCACTAGGATCAAATGTAATGCATAAGTCCTTAGGAGTTTCAGTTTTATCAACAAGGTTCACCATATTATTAGACTTAAGGCCAACATCATTGGGAGAGAAGGCAAGACGATTAGTCTCAATCACATTAGTGGAATGGGAAGGTAAAGGATTAGTGAAAATTTGAAGGTTTTGATTAGGAGGAGCTATTGATTTCTTTCCTTTATCATTCACACCGGCCATAGATATGGTATTGTTATCAATCAAGTCTTGAATTTTACTCCTTAAGGAATAACACTTTTCAGTGTCATGTCCGGGTTGACGATGGTATTGGCAAAAGGCTTTGGCATCATAGGAAGCTGAAAAAGGCTTAGTTGTGTCAATTGGTTTAATAGGGGGAAGTTTCAACACATTCCTTTATAACAATTGCGACATAATACTATGCAAAGATTCATTAAGAGGAGTGAATTATTTTCTAAAGTATTTGGAGAAAGGAGGCACACCTGTTGTTGCGGCTACTACGTGATTATTGTTGTTGTCATTGAATTTGATGAATCCCTTATTCAGTTTGAACTTTCACAAAAGTTTTTTGAGCACTTTCACTTTTATCACGTGAAGCCATTGAAGATGATTGTTCCAATTGACTCATGGTAAGCTAATAATTGTGAAGTACTGTGCACAACTGCATAAAGGAAGGAGACTAAGAAAAGAGAAGTTTATCCCTAATATCTTTTTGCAAATTAGAAATTAAAATTCTTTGAATATCTTGATTAGGCACATGAAAAGAAATTTGAGAATACAAATGCTAATATCTACCAATAAAATCAGTCACTTTTTCTTTAACACCTTGCTTACAATGCATCAAATCAGTTAAAGTAATATTAGGACCAATATTATTGTAAAATTGTTGAATAAAAGAATTAGCCAATTGTTGAAACAAAGTAACCGAGTAAGGAGATAAATAACAACGCCATTGCAAAGATTTATCCCTTAATGTTCTAGTAAACAATTTAACCAATAATCTTTGGTCATGAGCAAAGTCACTACACAAAGTTTGAAATGTTTTCACATGAAAGAAGGTGATTGCTTCCCCTATTTCTTCAAAGGAAAGTTCTTTTGACGAAGACAAAGTGCTTGAGTTGACTAGGAGACCAGATGGCCTAAAAAGTGTTGGTGAGTTGTACCTTACTATCCCATCTTATGATCAAGATACCATTGAATAGGCATGTGTAACATATTTGCTTCAAAATAATCTTGTTCCTATTGATGTTGTTGATGTTATTTTGAAAGTGATAGTAGAACTATTAAGAATATGGCTACAGTTGGTAATGATGATAGTGATTCTAGTGAACTGTGTACAGAAGGAAACCTGATAGAGAAGTGCCTGAGGGCACATTAGGATCTAAAGCTTGATTTGATTGGTTTAAGAAAGATGTTGGATAATGCTGCTGGATTGTACAAGCATTGCTTCAAGTGGTTTGTAACTACAAAGAAATTTAAAGACAAGGTAGACTCTATCGAGTCTCATATTACTAAGTTAGCCCGATCTTTTAATGTCTACAAGGATGCTAAGAGTGCAACAAGATCTAAGGTCTGAGATATCCATTCTTAGTTGTCATTGCAATAGAAGCAAAGAGAGGATTATGTGAAGTTGTTTTGTGGACTCAAGGATGCTATGGAATAATAATTGTCTACTTTTCTCAAATTATTGGTTGAAGTTGAAAAAGTTGAATAGAGTGTGGTTAATGCTGATATCTTTGATGTTGCAGTGAACTTGTGCATTGATTATGAGTGTTAGAGAATAACTTTGATTGCTACTATTCGTTCATGGAATTCTTCTTATGGGTTTGAGGAAATAATTCAAAGATATTTGGCCTGGAAATGTTTGACAAGTATTTACGTTTTCTTTTGCATTCAAGAGATTTTTGTAGGGGGATTTGTAGTTTTGTTCAATATGTTTTTGGCTTAAGGAGTTGCCCTTTGTCATTGTTGTCAGAGTGGGAGAAATATTGCTAAGGATAAATGTTTATGTTTTTGAGAAGTTTAATGTTTTTCCATCAATGACAAAGGGGGATATTGTGGCACTTAAGAGTGTCTTTTTTGTCATTGATGTCCAAACTATGTCAAACCTATGTGGACCAGATGTTTGGTGATGTCGGTATTGTTGATTTAGATATGTGTTATGATGTTAGAGATTTACAGTGGAAATATGCGGTTCAATATTTTCTTGATCCAGATGTTTGGTTTGAATGATAGCATGCTATAGAGTTATTTGCAAACATATGTTGTGGTAATCTAATGATGTAGGATATTGATTTAAGTTGTTTCCAAAATGTTTTAATGTTCCTTACTTGGTCTGAAAATTATGCTATTATCTTTTTTGTCTACTCTAGTGAACTATGTTATGATTCAAAATGCTTGTTTGTACCAAATATGCTTTGGAGACGCTTTGGATGATTGTTTGGATCAAATGTTACTATTCTTAAGGTGTTGTACTTCTTTTGGGGTGGACCAATTAGTCTGTTTTAGGGTCTAGGTTAGGACATTTTAGATTCAACAAATCAATTTTTACCGATTAATGCATATTGGTTCGAGTGGTTGAGTGTAAAATATTTTTGATGATGATTGGAAGGTGTGCTAACTTGGTGTGAATCCTCACATGTCTTCTCTATCTTCTAGATGATATATTTTAGGTCAATGCTGTGTACATGTTACATTTTTCTTCTAACGATCTAGTAGAGATTACTATGGATTTGATTGGTATATAATGAACAAAATAGTTGTGTTTATGTATTAGAGAGTGTATGTGTATTAAAATATGGTGTAATATGGTATGACGATTGCAGTATGAATATGATATGTAGCAATGGTTCAGAAGTTGTGTAGAGCAGACAAATAAGTATACAATTGTGAATTGTTATCCGCATTCTAGTAGATGTTATTTTGTATATAGTGAACAGTCCATTATTACTATATATTGAACAATTGTTTTGTATCTTGCCCTGAAGAAGTGATCTTCAATTGCGCGAGTTCTTATTTTGTATCATGTATAAGGTTGTGTGCCTTAGTTTGCAAGTTCAAAGCAATAAGCTCTTTTGTAGGAACCTATACTATAAACAATTGATATATATTATGAGTTAGATTCTCACCATGGTTTTTCCTAGTTTAGGTTTTCCACATAAAAATCTCGGTGTTCTTGATTGGATGCTGTGAGATTTTGCCAAGATCAAGGGCACAATGAAAAACATAAAAGAGAGACCATAGTATGACAAGAACAAATCGTATTCTCATCAATATACAAATGATCAACTGGATTAACCAATACAATGAATATAGGCCTGCATATATAAGCAAGGGCAAATGGATATGTGAGCACACAATCATGACATGTGGCTCAATGAGAAACAAGGATAGGTAAGAAAAAGTAGGGGTAGGTAGGAGAAATAATATAATATTCCACAAGAGGTGTATGACCCACCGAATGTGGAGCGTAACAACAAGATAAGACCACAAAAGGTGGAATTTTTCCTACAAGCTACATCCCTATGTGCACACTTCCCTAAGTGTCTCATATCCAAACTACGATGAGATGCATTATCCCAAGTTAACTTAAGTAAAGTGTAATTATATCCTATAAGAATAAATAATTACACCAACACCCCCCCTTAAGTGCAATTTAGGGGAATGAAGACTCAAGTCAACAATGCAAGATGGGTCCTGGCTACTAGGACATGATAGGTACCCATGTACAATATGAAAATGCAAGCAAACCTATGCAATGCAATCTCTCACAAACAGAGAAAGGGAGAAAACCATGTGGGAAAAAACTGCGCCCCCCCCCCCCCCCCCCCCCCCAAAAAAAAAAAAAGAGAGATAAATGTACAAAAGACTCTCAAAGAAGAAGGACAAAACCTCGAAGAGGAAAAAAAGTCCCCCCATAAGAGAGGAAGGAGAAGTCAGCTGACCCCCCCTAATGAAACATCTTGCACCCCCAAGAGAGCTCACAACTATTGGAACTTACTCTTAGTGAAGGGTTTGGTGAAGGTGTCTGCAACCTGCTCCGCTGTAGGACAATACTGCAAATTAATGACCTGCTCTTGAATTAGCTCTTAGATGTAGTGCATATGAATCTCGATGTGTTTGGTCCGTTAATGCTAAATCGGGTTCTTTGAGATTGCAATAGCCCTATGATTGTCACAATGCAGAACTATCAGCTGTGGAGTGGAGAACCCAAACTCTGTGAGAATATTCTGAAGACAAAAAGTGTTAGTTGTTGCGTTAACAACCCCTCGATACTTAGGCTCAGTCGAAGAGAGAGCAATAGCATGCTGCTTCTTGCTCTGCCAACAAATGGGGCCCGAACCAAGGTGGAAGTTGTAACCAGAAGTAGACTTACGATGATCAAGATTGCCAACCCAATCGGAGTCTGTGTAACCAACCAAGCGAAGTCCTGTGCCTGCTGCATAGTGAATCCCATAATGATGTGTACCCTGGATGTAGTGTAGGATGTGTTTGGCAGCTTTCCAATGAAGCTCATGTGGTTCCTACATGAAGGAGGAAACCATGCCAACCACAAATGAAATGTCAGGGCGTGTGTGAGTCAAGTAGACGAGACAACCCATGAGCTAACAATACAGTGTGGCATCAACTAGTGGAGAAGAGCACCTAGCCTCAAGCTTGACTCCTGAAAGAAAGGGAGTCGATGCAAGCTTACAATCAGCCATATGAAAGCGTGCAAGTAGATCAAGAGCATACTTGAGCTGCGAAAGAATAATCCCAGAAGATGACTGTGTAATCTCTATCCCGAGGAAGTAGTGCAAAAGACCCAAGTCAGTCATAGCAACTCTGTCATGCAAAGCATATTTGGCACTACTAATGATAGATGCGGTGCTCCCTGTAATGATCAAATCATCAACATAGAGCACAAGTATCAAGTGTGAGTCATCCTATTGCAAAATGTAGACATTCGGATCGAAATGACACTTGTTGAACCCTGCTGAGAGAAGAAAGGAATCCATCTTGGCGTACCAAGCCTTAGGGGCCTACTTAAGGCCATTGAGGGATTTCCTCAATCTGCAAACCAAGGAAGAATCCTGGATGAAACCCTATGGCTGCTCCATATATATCTCCTCATCAAGATCCCCATGAAGAAAAGCACTCTTCAGATCCATTTGATGTACAACCCAACCATGAACTACAACAATAGCAAGTGTCAAGAGAATGGAGTTCATCTTGGTTACAGGCCTAAATGTCCCAGTATAGTCAACACTTGGAACCTGAGAGAAACCTTTCGCAACAAGTCAAGCCTTATACTTATCCACACTACCATCCGCTGCAAACTTGGTCCGATAGATCCACTTACATAGAACCATCTTTCTCCCCTTAGGGAGAGGGACTAACTCCCATGTTTTGTTCCTCATCAAGGAACTATACTCTTCCTCCATAGCTTGGTCCCACTCGGGAACCCCTGATGCTTCCTGAAATGTATGTGGATCGAAAGCGGTAGCAATGTATGCATGTGGAAGGTCTTGATGCTGTGATTGAGTCTATCGTGTATCTGAAGGATCCCCAACAAGAGAACCCATTGACTCAAGTGTTTGTCAAGCCCAACGAGGTATAGGTGGAGGTGGAGAATGAGGCTCCTCAACTGCAAGTGGACCCTGTGGAGGGGTAACCCTACGAGTCGGAGTTGAAGGAGTCTCATCATCTGAATCAATCACATCACTATCCATAATGGAGGAAGGTGGAGGAGGTAGAGAGGCTAAGCTAGGAGAGCTTTCCTCGAAATGAACACTCCTCTCAATAAACACCTCATGTATCTCAAGATCCATCAATCGATATGCCTTAACACCCTCAGTATATCCAACAAAAATACAAGGCCGACTTTGAGGTTCCAATGCCTTGCATTTCTGCGGAGGAATGCGAGACCATGCTGGACACCCAAAGACTCTCAAATGTCTCACAATCGGTTTCCTACTAGCCCAAGCCTCAAAGGGAGTAATACCCGTCAAACCTTTGTGAGGAACCTGATTTTGGATGTGTGTGGCACAACTGGTAGCCTCTTCCCAAAAGGCGGGATCAAGAGAATGTGCATGTATCATACAACTAGCCATTTATTTGAGAGTTATATTCTTACGTCCTGCAACTCCATTTTGTTGTGGAGTGTAAGCAACAAAATGCTGAAGATCAATCCCCTCAAATGTACAAAAATCCTCAAGTCTTTTGTTCACATATTCCCTTCCATTATCTATGCGAAGAACCTTGACCACTTTCCCTAATTGCTTCTCCACATGAGCCTTGAAGTCTAGAAATCCGTCAAACACTTCACTCTTAAGAACAAGAAAATAGACCCAAGTGAAGCGGGAGTAGTTGTCAATGAAGGTGAGGACATAGCGGGCCCTACTAAATGAAGGTGATGGAAATGGACCTGCTACATCGTTGTGAACAAGTTGAAGAACTTCCAAAGCTCTCTAAGCTTTCCCCTTATCAAACTTCTCCTCGGGATGCTTGCCCATGGAACGTCCTAAACATACACCCGCTGAAAAACTGATTTGAGGTAGACCTGTGACCATGTCTTTATTGCTAAGCTGCTGAAGATAGCGGTAGTTGAGGTGACCAAACCGCTCATGCCATAGCTTACTTTCTGAATTTGAATGAGTAAGCAAGGCCCTAGAAGGAGAACTTGGCACAAAGTGGGAGAATGAATAAAGTCTTGAGTTATCATTGACTTGTCCCACCGCTACCAAGGCATCATTATCAAGTTCCTTTACCACAACTGAATCAGGTGTAAACTCAACCTTTTTCCCATTCCCATAGTGAGTGATTTGGTAGATAGAGAGAAGATTGGTAGACAAGTTAGGAACATAAAGAACATTCGTAAATGTTCCATCATCCATGTCAACCGAACCTCCCTTCAACCTCAACTTGTGTATAATCTCCTATGTAAATGTGAGGTACCTTTGATAGCTCCAATGAAGAAAATTGCTCCTTTGTAGAACCCATGTGATAAGAGGCACCCGAGTCAAGTATCCACTGCTGTGAAGAACCTGTTGTAGCCACAAATGCTTGCCCTTTTCCCTTAGACCATGAGGAAGAAGAAGGAGATGAATCCTTCTTATTGTAGGTAGATGGCAAATTGACGTTGTTCTTCTTAAGGAGATGTGTCAACTCATCAACTTGCTTGGTGTGGCATCGATGCTCATCATGACCATACTTCTTGCAATAAGCATAAGTTGGTTTATCCTTCTTAGGTGGATTTCCCTTCTTGGAAGAGGATGAAAAATCGCCTTGTGATGGAGAGGATGATTGTCCTTTTTCCTGTTGTGGCTTTGACTTAGATTGTTTCTTCTTGTTGTTGGAATCTTTGCCTTGACTCCCTTGACTCCCTTGATTAGCCACCAAAGCCTTGGACTTTGAAGACTTGAGAATCCTCATGTTCAACAACTTAGATTGTACCAGCATCAACATTTCTGTGAAAGCATCAAATGAAGGCATAGTGTAGGAACTCCTCACTATCAAATGATGAGTTTGGAAGCTAGAAACAAATGTTGCATATTCAGGTGAAAGCTTGTCCAACAAGTTGAATATCAACTGAGCATCCTTTTTGTCAATTCTGCAATCCTTAAGCTTTTCTCTTAGCTCATTTGCTTTGGTGACATAATCTTGGATTGTATCAAAACTCTTGGGATCCAAGTTGGTGAGCTCATTGTCAATCTTGTAACCTTTGATTTCATCAACTTGATCATACAATTTCTGAAATATTTCCCAAGCCTCTTTGATTGTAGAACACTTTTCAATGTGAAAAATGAGGTCATCTGATACATACTTACACAAAGTTTCAAAAGCCATGCAATTCTTAGTGAGCCATTCTAACTAAGCATTAGAACCAGCCTCAAGATCTGGTGGTGCTGCTATTGTTCCATCTATGTAATGTGTGAGTCATTTTTCCATTAGTTTGCTCCATGCTTTAATTTTCCAAGATGCATAATTATGAGGAGTTAAAGGTGGAAATTTATGAGGACTCATTAGCAACAAAAATGAAAGAGCACAAGGAAAGAGAGGCACAACCACACAAGACACCCCCCTAAATTAACTCAATCAAAGAACCCCCCCCCTCAAGAAAAAAAAATATGATGATTTGGCACTTTATACTTAATGCGTGTACAATGGGCCGCTTGCAAAAAATGGCAAAGTGGACTTCTGATTTCAACTTTACAACTGCCTCAAAGAGGCCAAATTAGACTCAAACTGATAATGCAAGAGATCTAAACTAAGATCCAAGCAAATTACAAGTACCAAGTAGGCCAAAAAAGACCAATATCTGAAAGTACAATATCCACTCAAAATCTCTTCAAACTGATGATAGATTATGAAAGTAGACAAAAAATTATGCACTTAAAAAAAAAATGACACCTGAAAAGGAGGTCGTATGAGCCCAAACGAAGCCTTTGAAGTTGCAAAATCGAGGATTGGACAGGTAAAGCTGAGAGAATATGAAAATTATGAAAACCTATTCACCAAAATAAAAAAAAACCACACCACTGCGGAGAGGACGAAAAATTAGCCAAAATAAAAAAAAATTGCACCCAAAAAGGAGCAAAACTGAGCAAGTTATGAGCCTCCAAAGTTGACCCAAAAAACCAAACTGCTCAACGTAGAGGGGTCTAAAATTTTCAAAAAAGTGCTAACGCAAGCTGACGTCAGCAAAACACTATGTTAAATTTGACGGTCGTATGACCGTCAAAATGGTCGTCGCACCCCCTGGTTGACTATACGAAAATGCTGACTTGATGGCTGACTACACGATGACCGTGCTGTACGACAAAGATGGCGTGTCAAAAGGTTTTTCCACGGGCCAGTGGCCTCCTGCCACGTGGCAAACGTGGGTTCGCCAGGGAATTGTTGGTGTTTCTTGGCGGGAGGTTGCCAGCGGTCGGTGGCTTGGCCGATGACTGGCTGACGGTGAGCGGGGTTGTCGGAGTCGGTGGCCGGGGCCGCCGTCGCCAGTGGCTAGAGCTGCTGGGAGTCGGAGCTGGTGGGCGGTGGAATGGTCGTGGTGGGCTGCGAAACGGTCGCGGCGAGCTGTGGAGACTGGGGAGCCGATGAGAGGTGTAGTCAATGCCGTTGAGTGAAGAGGACGCTGCCACAAAGGAGGTATAATTTGCGACACGATGCCTCCAGGTGGTACGACCCTGCGTGCTGCGCATGGGTACGACCCACTTTTTTTTTTAAATAAAAGCAAAAAATATGCAACAATTTAATTTTTATTTTTTTTCAAATAAATAAATTCTTTTTGCAGAATAAAAAAATATTTTCCGAAAATCCATACCGTACCGCCCAAATTGGACAAAAAATTCCTCCAACACCCAAAATTCGACTTTCGCCAAAATAGGTCGAGTTTATACTCGATTTTTATGGAAATAGCCTCCCGGACGCAATGGTGAGGTCGAAAACGCTCTAAGATGCCTCCAAAATGTGCAGTATCTCAGATCCAAAAATAGAAGTCTTCCAAGATGTCTCCCAAAACCAATCAATGAAGCCCCAATGGCTCTGATACCATGTGAGATTTTGCCAAGATCAAGGGCACAATGAAAATCATAAAAGAGAGACAATAGTATGACAAGAACAAACTGTATTTTCATCAATATACAAATGATCAACTGGATTAACCAATACAATGAATATAGGCCTGCATATATAGGCAAGGCCAAATGGATATGTGAGCACACAATCATGACATGTGACTCAATGAGAAACAAGGGTAGGTAAGAAAAAGTAGGGGTGGGTAGGAGAAATAATATAATATTTCACGAGAGGTGGATGACCCACCGAATGTAGATTGTAACAGCAAGATAAGACCATAAAAGGTGGAATTTCTCCTACAAGCTACATCCTTATGTGCACACTTCCCTAAATGTCTCATATCCAAACTATGACGAAATGCATTATCCTAAGTCAACTTAAGAAAAGTGTAATTATATCCTACAAGAATAAATAATTACACCAACAGATGCTTTAGATGATTTAGTTGCTTACTTTTATGCATAAGTGTTTGGGTGAATGTTATTGTTCAATAGCTTAAATGAGATCAAGTTTAAATGTATATGTTGGTTCACTCCCCCCTCTCAACTTTCGGTAATGTTCAACAAAGTGGACTCAACTTCGTGCTTTTGCCCATTTCTTTCTTGCCAAACTTTTCTTGCAACATATTTAAATGATTAGTAAGTAAACATTCAATCCCTTTTTGAGAATGAACTATATATTCTTATTCGAAACATAATTACACTCATCATCTTTGTTAAGATACACATAAATGCATTCAAATAAATATCAAGTCATTATTACATTCTAAGTGCACGTTCTTCCTCCAACTTTCTTAGATTTGTTAGATCATTTACAAATATAATTGTCGTCTCTAAAATTATTGATCCATTGAGTTTAGATGCTACTATTATAGTAATTCTAATTGTGGCTTTAAGCGTTAATTCACATTTCTTCTATTCTAAGAAAACTATGTACATTTGGGAACACTTTTTTTTTCTCTTTAGACTTTTGAATTGTTTTTCTCCCCTTTTAGAAACCTATGTGGCTATCACCCAAAATTTGTAGAATAATTTTCCCTCCACAAGCTCTATTATATATTAATCTATTTATTGTGTATGTAAGCATGTTTGCAGTTAGAAGCAAAAATGAGACTCTTGAATGATAAATTTGGGTGGAACTAGCATCACATATTTGTGCCAAGTTTCAAGAATAGGTACTACAAAAAACGTTGCTTTGTGTAATGCCTCCCACCAATAAAATCTCCTATTAGTTCTTTACTTGTTTTTATTTTAGTTTACATGTAAAGCTCATAAATGACTTCTTCATTAATCTCTTTGTGAAAAGGACTAGATATAATTGAGATGAGAGTAGAGATAATTGGCCATCTAGGCCATTTACTTCCACATGCAACAATTTTATGTTCACACATTTATAGTAGTTAACTAACAACTCACTTTAAATAAATTAAAACATCACACAACTAGACTAGATGACTTACATAACTATCCAATTTTGCTTCATCAAGTACAAATTTTAGCATTTATATACAAATATAGGCATTTATCAAAATTTACACATATTGGATACTTCACAAGCAATTATGCAATTGATGGAAGAGACCTTAAGGTAGGGTCCATCAATACAATGAGAACCAATAACAAATTCTTTGTCACTTGTCCCAAAAAAGACAAAGTTGGGCACTTGAAATCACATCCCTCTAGTTGTTATAAATCTCTCACTACTTGTTTATCAAAATATTTATATCTTTCCTCTCCATTTTCTCCTTACCCATGTACTTCCATAGCTTCGATCCTTTCATTGACATAGTCAACATTCAAAGAAGAACATATAGAGGATGGTACCATAACATTGCCAAGATTAAGCTATTATAATTATGGGTATGGGCTTTTACATATAATGAAAAAATGTGTTCAAGAAATCCCACTATGCAAAATGCATGGGAGAGGTAAGTTTTAGGGCATGGTGTAGGGTGTCAAGTCAATTTACTTGGAGTAAACATGAACACACAAGCATTGAAATACAAAACAAGGGCGTACTTCAAAACACAAGGCAATTGGACCTTCTAAAGACATTGTTGGTAGTAGTCAATCTTATATAAGGGAGTATGACTTCACATATTTTCATAGAAGCAATCCATAACTAAAGAGAAATGGCCTTATGTTCTTTAAAATGCACCACATGCACTAAATTATATTAGGTAATTGTACAAAGATATTTGATATTTTCTCACTTTATTAAAAGAAAAACACATAGCCAATAGTTGATAAAATTATACTAATGATGTTAACTACCATATCCAAAGCTCAAAATAATTGATGACATACTAGGCCGCGATGAGCTAGATTTGATTCTTTAGAGGATAGGTGTGTTCTATCTCTCACACGATACAACCTTGATTACTCAATAGGTACCTATGCTAGGTTGGATTACTTGACAAATTTACCACAAGCAAATGATAAATTCTACCCATATTCAGCAGGACTATCACAAACCCAACCACACCTTCAACATAATCTTCACTTCCTACTGTGAAAATCAAATATGAAAAGTTTTTTTTTTTTTTTTTGACTTTTTCAAATTAGATATCACAATTGCTACAAATCAAATATTTTATTTTATTATATATCAATTTGTAGAATAATAATCTACATATTTTTAATACATTATAAATATATTATAAATATGACTTTATTACAAAATAAAAAGATTCTATATCACAATTATATATCCATTATAAATTGTAGGATTCACCACCATCAATCTCTATGATGAATACTAAGGAGGGGGGGAGGGGCGTGAATTAGTATGCCAAAAATCTTTGCACTTAAACACTTTGCAAGACTGACAGTAAACCGGTAAAACAATTTAGCAGACAAACCGATTAACAAACATGCAAACCAAATAGCTAATAATACATTCACCCACAGAAGCACAAACACCATAACACAAGAGATTTTGACGTGGAAACCCAAATGGGAAAAACCACGGTGAGATGGAACTCACAAGTAACTATCTGCAGAATAGAAACCAGACCGGTTAAGGTCAGACCGGCTAAGGTCTTACAACGTTCTTCACCAGAACAGATCCTGTTAGGAATCTCAATCTCTGTTAGGAGATAAGTCCAATTAAAGATTACCTTGCTAGAGGATTTTAGATCCACATATGTGAACCACCTTGTTAGAGGATTTACAAGAGGCTTTTGAGCCTACCCAGTTAAGGGCTACAGACTTGTCGAAGATGTGAGTAATCAACAAGTGAGTGATCTAGCAAATAGCACAGATTGCTTGGTTAGATCCTTAAGAGCTCGATCTTAATGCATTACATCATTACTTCAATCTTCTACACATTCATACTCTCTCTAACTCTTCAGTTACCTTGAACCCTAGCAACAACATCAACCTCAACAACAACAACAACCTTAGAATCCTAGACATGATGTCCTTATAAATGAATCTGATTTCATGTAGGTCCAATAGGATTACAATACAATTTCCTAGGTTCAATGCATCTGGACATATCTGGTAACACGACACAAAAAACACCGCCAGAGAGTCGGCACCATCAAATGATCAGTGGATGGTAACTCATCACAGAGTATTACCGGTTCATACAAAATACCGGTTGCCGGTTTGTCAAAATGAAGACTGGTAAAAATGTGTTATGCCGCTTTAATCCCTCATACCGCTTGGTATCCACGAACCGCTTGGGGTCGACATGCCGCTTCAAACCGGTAAACACATTCTGCAAAACATCAATAGTCTAAAGACTATAATACAACATACCGGTTGGAACAAATACCGATTGTGCTCTAACTCACACATATGAAAATGATCTTAATCAAATGTGTGTCCATCAATGACAATCACAACATGAACATCAAAAATGCCAACACTATATACATATATCACCTAAAAGAAACATATTTAATCCTAGTTAATACACATTGTGTAACTCATGCATCTATACTGATGTTAGTTATATAGAAGAATTTTCTATTTGCGTTGAAACATTAAGGTGGGAACCCCATCAGTTGGTGGGGGTGTTAAGGAAATGAGGCTGTGTGTGGGCACTCCAATTCACCATAGCTACACTATTATTCGTCATAGCCCATCCCGGAATTTGCTGTGTTCGACGCATTCAGTCGCGACCCATATCATACTAAAACCATTCCAATTTAGCACAAGTGCCTGCATTTTAATTCAAAGCTGGGACAGTATAATCCAGAAGAATCGCAGGATAAGGAAAAGAAGAGGTGGATTAGCAGTGGTGCCAATGGCGGCTTCTGAATCATCTGCCTCCTCCAAGCCCTTCGGAACACTCTTTGTTTGCCTTGGTAACTACTTTATTCTCTTCTGATGCTTTTCTTTTTCTATCTTTAGTTTTTGGGCAGCAATTAATTCAACTGTACAAGATTTCTGTACGCACGCAGCAGAATTCTTATTATCAAATAATTAAAATTAAGTAAACCCCTGGAGTACACACGGGCTATAAGAAACTCATTTTTCTATTCCCAATCAACTTAGATCATATTGCAAGATACTGTTTGGGCTGGAAATTCTTCAGTAATAAAATTCATAACATATTGCTACTTAGTGTCCACTAGAAGATAAAACTTGACATTGAATGTAAGCATGACTTCACTATATGGAGTATTTTAATACTTGATTCCCTGACTTGGGATTACTATAGGTCATTGAGGCAATGGCTAATCATAGAATATATTATTTGAAGCGATGACTAGAATATTACAATATTTCACCTAGAACCATAAAATAAAAGATTTAAATAATTCCGCATTACACAATCTAATAACTTAAAAAATGATAATCATGTTAATGTAATATTGATATCAATTCCTGGAGCATAGCAGATCTAGTGTCGTGTGTCCATAATAGGACACTAATCAGTAGGACAGCCATGAATTTAATATTGCTTATAATTCAAGGGCCCAACTTTCTTAGTTGCATCAATCATTAAACAGCTAGGCTGTTTAGAGTCTACCTTATGTGTAATATACAAAATAATCGTACTGAAAGGAAGCTGAGTCTGGCAACGCGCACAACACCCTCCTTGAAGTTTTCACAGGCTGAAGCCAGGGCTCCAACCTCTCTGAAATTCAGTTTGGCAAACTTCTTGGCCATAATCCGTGGATTTATTAATTTCATTTCTTTATCTCCTTTAATCGTATATGTCTTCCTGGCTCTGCAACAGGCTGTGTGAACCCTATGCTTAAATGCTGCAAGTAGATTCTTTGAAATAACATTTCACTGTTAAACTAGAACTAGTGCCCATTCAACTAAAATTGAGTATAGAGGCATTACCATCTAACTCGTCTAAGTTATCCAGTATTCCTGTCTTTTTCTTATAACGAGTTCTGGTAGAGATTGCATCTATATAATGATTGCCAAGGTGATTGGGGGAACATTTTTGAGGTACCATCTCTGCTGCTTCTCCTTAACACATGTTCTTCCTTCTTCAGCTTAAAGCCCAACCGTTCCATGGCCTATGAATTAGCATTTCTCCATTCCAAGTCATGCCTTCATCTAAATTTGAGCGTTTCTGCAGTAACCTTTTGTTCTTGCCTTTGCAAGCGGCCATTGAATACTCCATTTATTCCCCTGAACAAGCTGTACTAATCTTCTTGTGAAAAAAAAGGTCTATGTCTAACAATGTTTATGGACAAGTGAAAAAGTCATTTCAATATACAAATATGAACTTCAAGTTTGGGATTTCTGATTGTGTTCTAGATGATAGCATCCAGGCCAAATATGAGATATGGAAGCTAAAATGTTTTTGGAGACCCTACATATTTATTTTTTTGATCGGTAATATTTGGTATTATATTAATTAGCTGAAACGAGGTACATTTCAAGTATAAAAATAACAGAAGAGTCTGAGGCAAACCCTACCACCTCGTCTCATTAAGCCTGCCATTACTGCAGCACCAGACACAGACTACCCAAGAGCAGAGAACAAAAAAAGGCAGGCTCCAAAACGTGCAATGCCCATGAACCTACTAAGCCCCAAAATTACATACATATAAACATAAAATCCCCATATTCAGATTTCAATGGGTTCCTCAACGAACCCTAAACAATGACATTCAACTTTGAAACACCAAAAAAACAAAGGAACAATCCAAAATGGCCACACCAGCTAGGTCTTCTACATCTTCCCCATTGAGCCACTAGACACTTGGTCCTCTGGGCCATCCTTTTTCTTTTTTCCACGCACATTGTCCCATTCCAATTGCAAAGTCTTTTGTTCCAGCTCCCAAGCGTTCAAGAAATCCTTCAACAATTCCCAACCCATTTGGGCTTTAGCCTGACGCTCGTCTTGGTTGCCAAACATGCTACAAATAAGAAACGGTCGCATTGGTGTCTTCACATGGCCGAATTGCTGCCAATATCCATGACGGGCCCACAAACCTACACCAGGCTCCACCATTGCTAGAATTACAGTCATCCCACCACAACACTCCGGCTTCACACACTCCTTCATTGCTCTCAACACTTCCTCCTTGGATTCCAATTCCAGTTCCCAAGCCATAAAGGCTGAAGAACGATAGCAATGTTCCGACTTAAAAAATTTGTCACCCAAGATTAGTTCTATAATCTGCCAGAAAAGAGGTTCATCAATTGTAAAAGCACTGAGAAGTCGCTTCCCTATAATTTTGCCATGGAAGCATTGCTGCTGTCTCAGTGTGACCAGTGTAAAATTCGCCTCCATGGCACCTGTCTCCCACCCTCAGCTGAAAGCATCAACTCACGGCAATGATGTACTATTCCTTGGCTAATTTGACCCTGTTTAGCTTATTTGAACCTCAAGGAATATTGTCCAATACGTGGCATACAATGTTTGAAGCCGCTGTGGTGAATTCGTTATTTGTCTTCTTTGGGTTTGTAGGCTGCAAATGAAGTTATGGAAAGCTTCTAACAATGCAAAGTTGTTATAGAAATGATATGCTGGCTGTTTTAGACCTTTACACACACATGTAATGACTGAAATTAACTAGTACAGCTAGTAGACATTAAGACAAACACTTGTCATGCATCCCAAAGTACACCTACAGCCATTAGGCGTTTAAGCAAACGATTGGTATGAAAGCTAAGTGGCTGATCAATGTTGAATGTCACCATAAATGTGGAATATGCAACTTATATCTCCATTAAACATATGCAACCTCCAAGTATTTCATGATATAATCATAATAGCAAATGATGCAATGAAGTAATGATTTTCTAATACGACGACCATAGATAGAAAACCTGGAATTTCAATGGCTGCCTTGATATATTGGTTTGATTCTCCTCATATGCAAAGCCCTTGTCAAATATATATAGCTGTTCACCTTTCTAAATTCCCTTCTATAGAATTCGAACCACTATAGCGCATTGTTCATGTGCACTGTTCATGGACACTGTTCACGAGCACTGTTCACGACACTGTAGCAGCAAATAAACCCTCTGTATGATGTTCTCAGTTTGTCATATACATATGCCCTCAGCTATGCCAATAAATCTGAAAATAAATCTCCAATCAGCACAATGTCAACTCTTGGATGAAGCCAACCCTAGGAGCAACTTCAGATGAATATCTCACAGCCTCAGATTGCTGATGCAATGAAGGCTTCACGTTTTCCAATGCCGATACTCTGGACAAGCTGCAGAAACCCCAACTTCTTCTCCAAAGCCAAGAGACAAGTCTTCTCATCAACAATAACAATGATCAATCCCTCCTCTTCTTTTCAAAAGCCTTATATATATTTCCCATGAAGGTTCGATTTTCTCCAATAAGGCATTAAATCCATTAATGATATTAAATGACATTTAATGATATAATATTTTCACTTTGTCATTTAATATTTCACCTTGGTAAAAGAGCCACAATTAATTAATTAAATGGTCCCCTTTAATGATACTTGGACCCTTAAGTTATAATATAAAATTATATTATAACTTAATAATATAAGCTCAAAACATTACTGTTTATTTAAACTAAATAAACATTAATATCTCCATTAATACTGAACTTTTTTGAACGCCGTCTGAACTGGGAGTTGACATGATGAAGCTGCATATGACCATACCCCTTTACTAAAAATAGTAGGGGTCCATCTCTAACATCTCAAACTTACTATAAATAGTAAGTATAGCAAATGAAGTCCAAATGATACCAAACGAAAGCCAGATCGAAACGCACTGAACTTTGGAGACGATACAAGCCTCGGGAGACCCTCTATCCATACTCGTTAGCTTACGAAGGTCAGAATGAAGGCTAATCACCCAAAAACCATGTATGCTAAAATGGGGACTTTACAAATGACGTGAGACAATTGTTCACTCGGGGGTATAAAACAAGGCATTTAACTAGCTCTAGTCGCCTGTCATACCATTTAATGATGGTACTATAAGCTGCCAAAATGCAACTCCAGTTCTTGATTACAAATCTCCTGAAAATCTTCAAATAACTCTGGACAACTAAAGTTTACTGATGACATGGCAATATTCGATAACGTGTCAACCAGCTGGTTGCCACTCCTTCTCACATGTGAGATTTTGAAATCCTCAAAAGAGGAAAGGGCAAATGAAATTAATTTAATATATTTATTTAAGCTCTAGGCACTTGTTTTCCCTTTTGCAATTGCATTGATCACCATTAACGAGTCCCCCTCCAAATGGATGTGGTTGACACTTAGTTTTTGTTGTCCTCATTTTTGTTTTCAAAAATACGGACTATTACATTGAAATTTTTGTCAAAAAATGAAAATTTTACTCTAAGGCACGCTTCTTGAGGTAGAATATTGCTCTACCCCTGGACTAGACTAATCCTCAGTCCATCCTCAAACCACGTTTTAAATTTAATCGCATTTCGAGTTCGTTTGCTTTGTTTTTCTTTCAATTTCGGGTTTTTTCTCCCTGACTGCAGGTGGGAAATTTTCCTTAAGTTGCAAGTTTTAATTTTCTCTTGTTTTAGTGTTGTAGAGAAATTTTAAGTCAATTACAAGTGCACTTTATGTAATTTTTAAACTTGTAACTTACTTTTTATTCCCCCCTTGTTGCTTTTTATTTTTTTAGTCATTGTAGGAACTTTTTGAACATATTACAAGTGAACTTTAAATTGTAAAGTTAAAATAAAACCTTTAATTTATTTAAAAAGTTTCACTTAAGTGATTTTAAGTTATGGTAGGGGTTTTTCTCCTCCATTACAAGTTTTATAAAGTCACTTGAAGTTGTAATAGGGATTTTGTTTCTCTATTACAAATTTTATTTTTAAGTTATTTATGACTTGTTAAAGGAATTTTATTTTCTCTTTACCAGTCTTTTGTTGAGTTGTTTAAAACTTGTAAAGAGAGTTTTATTTCCCTTTTACATGCATTTTAAACTTGTAGTTTTCTCTCACAAACCCGATTTTGCCTTAATGCATGAAAAGTGAACATATTAAAACTTGCAAATGGGTTTTAAAAACCCAATATCATGTTCTTTGCAAATTTTAAACTTGTTGCCCTTTTTCAAGAACCCGACCAACTATAGAAGTGAAATTTGTTGAAGGATTCAAATGATTTTTGTGGAGAAATTTTAGGAGGAGAAAAACGTTTTGATTCCTAACCTATTCTCATGCATTTTGAAACTCTTTTTGTGCCATTTGGAAGTCATTTTGCTGATTTAAAGGCATTCAAACAACAAACACGTGTTTTTGAAATGCCATGATTTACCTCATGAAAAGCCATGAATCTTCCTTCTCCTAAGTCGTTTTGACTTCTCTTACCTAGGTGTGGAGATTGGAAGCTTCATTTGACCGATTCTTCATGAATTTGTTAGGCATTTTGCTACATATGGCGTTTTTGAAAAAACGTGGCTAGGGTTTGAATCTTCTTCTTTTTTCTATTTAAGAGATTCAATCTCTTCTTTCAAGGATTGCCTCTTGTTCTTGGGAGGTCGTTTTTGTTGATCAAGGTATGCTTTCTTCTCTTGTTCTTGCTTTCCTTTCTTGTTTTAGTTTGTTTTAGTTTCCTTGATCAAGTTGTATATATCTTAGTTTTGTTTTGCTCTTGCCTAAAATTGGTTTTTGTGAGAGATTTCCCCCTTTGTTCCAAGTTTGCAAAGCAATTTGTGAATCACATTGTCTTTCCCCATTTTCCCTCTTTACTTGCATTCGGGGTTAAAAAACCCTATTGCAAGTGAGATGAAAATAGTTGATCTACCCCTTTGGTTGAAAAATCTCAACTATCTTTTGTTGAAATTCCAAGTTTCAAAGTTGAAAAAATACTCATCCTTTCAAAATCGTGTTTGTAAAACTTGATTACAAGTTGAAAGTGTTAGGATAACCGGTGAACAACTGAGAGGGTGGTGGGGGGGGGGGGGTGGGTGAATCAGTTGTTAACAGATTATAGCATTTAATCCACTCAATAACCTTTAACCAAATTAAGTACCGGTAAGGCAAAAAGTTGAAACAGATACCGGTAAACTCTGCAACTTAACAAATAAACAAATAATCAATGCAAAGCAACCATACCACATAACACCATGATTTGTACGTGGAAAACCTGGAAAGGGAAAAACCACAGTGGGAAGTATGTGTTACAATGAGGGGCCTGCACATGCAGGAAGGTACACTGCCTAGAGCGTATTGCTCATTACAAAAAGAGTCTCACTGACTATAGAGAGGCTACAACCTTCTCAAGATAAATGGACAACAATCCAATAGAGTGAACTGCCAGAGATAGCATCTATCATGCTTGATTTTAGTCCTGGTTAAGCTCAATACCGGAGGACTAAATCCTCTTCCTTGATCCCAATTCGATCACCAATGATCGACCAAATCCTCTGCCTGAATGATATTACAATATTCACACATTACAATCCTTGACCATGACCTTTCCAATAACCATGATACTTTACAAAGAGTTTCTACCCCTTATTTTTACAAACCCTAAGGCCTAAACCAATTAGGTCGGCCACCTAAAAGATATTACAATAAGATCAATACATAAATCCATTTACAATAATATGCCATGTCGGCTCAAGACCAAAACAACAATAACCAATCCATAAAACATCCCGGTAACGTGTAGAGAACACGTTATCATGATATCGGTCCATAACCTAGATAGGTACCAGACCTATTCTAGGTCCACCATGCCAAAGCAATATCTTCAAGCAGTTGAAGCACGATCAAAGAACTTCTTCAGCATCCTGAAATCCATCTAGAAGCTGCACCAACACCACTTATGCATCTTGTCAAGATTCCTCAGTGAAAGTTCTGCCGGTAAAGCCTTGAACCAATGCCGGTAAGGGTTTACCAGAGTGTATGATAGCATTCGATTACCAAGTCCATACCAACTGACCAAGACATGCTCCAGGAGCACGTACCACATGAAATAAAACATATCCCATAGATCCAAACATACCGGAAGTGTCCAATAGATAGTCTCATCTGCCGGTAACACTAGATCTTCTGCCAGTAGCCAAAACTTGTCTACCGGTGCCGGTAACCAACCATATCAGCTATTGTTGACATCAATGACAAAACATCAATGCAACACATAATCAATTCATCCATAAAGCCAACAGAAAGTTCTTCCCATTTTCATCAAGATGATTTTTACTCATATTCATTGCTACCATCCGTATATACCATTCCCACCATTTGCTACATGTCAAAATCTCATTTTTCACCCACTACTCCATTTTCCTTTTTACAAGTATACTTGCATTCGGGTTTCAAAAGCCCGATTGCACATTTGTTCTTCCCTACTTGTATACTTGTAAAACGTTCCCCAAGATCCGAAATTGGTCAAAAGCCAAGTTCCAAGCATCCCTATTTATTTCCCATCTTTCTCTCACAAAGTTGTGAAGTGCAAGAGTTAGAATTTTTTCCCATTTGAAGAAGAAAGATGATAGTTGCAGCTGATCTTGATGTTGCTTTGACACTTTTAGTCTTCATTGCAGCATACTAGGTTGTTCTTCAATGTTAGATTTACCATCATCTTCCATTCCAAAGAAGATGAAATACAAATTTGATAAGTACCAGAATGAGGTCTCCCCTTCACAAGCTTCCTCTCCTATGGATCATATCAAGGATAGGGAAATAGGGCATGTTGACATGTTAGATTTCATCAAAAGGGTGGAGGATCCAAAGGATAGCAATATGCAGCGATTGTTGGACAGCCACATTCACCATGCTTCTTTTCCGGTGGCTACCCTAGAACTTGAGTTTGTTCTTGCTTGTGCTCACCATTTTGATAAAGAGACAAGAACTATAAAAAATGATGATGGGGAGGTGATAATCCGTCTTGATGCAGATACCATTGAGAAAGTTTTCAAAATACCATCAGCCTGTGTATATGGAGATTTCCAAAGATAGTGCACCTGGATATTATGTTTCAAGGGAAAAGGATTGCAAACGCCACATTAACAGGTGGAGCCATGAGCCACGAGCCACTTTCACAAGGTGGGCTAAGTTATACCATTGCGACTTCAAGTGGGAAATTGGAGACATCATTACTCTCCTCAGCAGGATGTTGGGTCTAGAGCATTCTAATGTGTTCGAACCTTGGATGTATCAGTTTATCATGTTTATAAGGCAGTCCCATCACATCTCATGGGGTGAAATCATCAGTGATGCTTTGTGTGAACAAATTGTGTCAGTCCTTATCACCATGATATTCTACATGAACCATATCTGGTGTATCTAGCAGCATCACTTAGACACTTCCCTGGTCTTTCTACCAAGGGTGATCGCTCGCTTATACCTAGCTGTATGGGATTACTATGATTAGCTGCTTTTGAGACCCAGTAGATTGCATTACAGGAGGGTTCAGGATGCATTCTTTGTTTATTTTATGTGTCAATTCGACAAGACACTAAAGAATAGAAGAGTATTAGATGAGGCATGGGAAAATGTGAATGAATATGGCTGCTTATTCCTTCAATTCCCGACTTTCACTTACATGAGAGTTGGATGTTACAGTGGGCAGCCGTACATGCTTCCTAGATTCCCAACTGATAAGATGATTCTTATGGAGTTGGAAAGATAGATCATGGCTGTTCATGCACATCAATCTGTCAGGCATAAGGTTGGGATGGGGATTTCTACAACTAAGCCATTGAAGATTGGCCGGTACTCCCTCATTACATCCACCAAAGCCAAAGCCATGGAGACTGAAATGCAGGAGATAAAACTCAAAAGGTTCAAGTCAAGAGCAGATTTCGACTACCGGGGTATGAAGGAGAGGATCAAAAAGTCCTTCATACATGTGCATCGCATAGAGGATATTTGGGTGGATCTCCGTACAAAGAAAGAAGTCCGTAAGATGGATTATTGCAGGCTCATCCTTGAGCAAATTGTTGATCTAAACCTGGTGGACATTCCGCAAGGAATGATTGATGATGGAAATGTACTCGATTCAGAGTATGTTGAAAAGAGAGTTGATGAAGCACTACTTTCATCAATTCATTGGTCACATAAGGAGGGTACTTCCATTCTTGACAGATTTCAGCGCATCTTAGCTAACACTAACACTTGGCTCAAAAATAACGGTGTTAGACTCATCAAGATCAAGGTTGGAAAAGAAGATGATTCTACAAGACCTCTCGGACGTAAGTTTGATATCTAGATAGATAACAAGGAAGGTGCATCATCTTCGGGCATAAGAATCAAGTAGCGGGTTAGTCGAGCAATGGTACTTCCTCCTGAGGAGGAGACAATTCGTGGAAGGAAAAATCCCAGCTTCATATTCATGTGGATGATCCTGAAAATCCAGAGGAAGAACAACATTTAGATGATGCTCCTAAGTCACCAGCTTCAGAGTCACTTCATGAGGTCCCTTCCTCAATCCCCATGGAGCTACCTTTATCTCCTCCTGACATAGATGTGGATGCTTCTTCCACTATTCATGATGTTCTTATAGTAGTGGATGAGTCTCCTCAAAACGCCATTCCCATTTCAGCAGTTGAGCCACCTCTTGATCATCAACAAGAGAGTTTGCTGGAAATCTTCGAGGATACTCTTGCATGTATTCATTTGTTAGAAATTGATACCTCTACTTCCGGCTTTGAGGAGTTTATGAGACAATGTTCATGCCGTTTGGTTACTAAGCAAGCCATGGTTGCCATCCAGACAGATACTTTCCCCAGGGTGACCACGGTTGTTCAAATAGAAATTGCTTCTCCTTTGCTTTCAGCTACTACTGAAGGAGAGCTAATGGCTTTACCTCCATGCCTCAGTTCTTTCACTTCCAAGAGAAAGAAGCAGGAAATTTCTCTTAATGTCTTTGATTATCAACAGCTTAAGCAATCTAGGCCCAAGGTTGCAAAAAGAGCCAAGACAATTTCAAGGGTAATTGTTGACAACAACAAAATGAAGGTGGCTGGAATTGTTGAACCTCTTATAGACAAGCCACATGAGGAATTGCAAGCTGCTGATTACAGGGTCACAAGGATAGAATTGGGTAAGCAAACACATGTAGTCAAGCATGATGCCCAACAGTCCGTAGCTTCACTAGTACATCGATATGATGAGCTTCTAGCGAAGAAGGACAAGCTAGAAGAGGAGAATAGGCAACTTGTTGCAGCTGTTCAAAAGATCACTAAATCCACTAGTGAAGGGAGCAATCCTTCAAGTTCTTCCGGCCCACAAGAATCAATTCAAGGAGTTGAGAGAGTGGCTCAAAAGGTACAAGCATTGGAATCTTGGGTAGATCAACTTCATGATTTGTGTGCACAGGTCTTGAAGGAGGTTTTTCAAATGATGGTCAAATTGAAGACCATTGAGGAACAATTGAACCAGGTTTCTGACACTTTCAAACAGAACTTGGGAAAGGTGGAAGATAGCTTGACAACTTGGCTCAAGATTCTTCAACAAAAGTTAAGTGTTCTTCTAGAACATCAGGTTATTCCTTCGAGGGTTGTGTATCTAGAATACCAAGAGCTCTTGGAGAACAAAGTCCTTGTTCTCAAGTCACTTGTTGAAGACATTGATGATGCCATGAGATTGCGAGTGGAAATATTTCAAGATATTGTTTTTCGTTGTGAGAAAGCTTCTTGTAATATCATAAATCAGAATGGGGAATTATTATTTGAAGAAAGGGTTCTCTCAGATCTACAGTTGAAGATTCATCATGTGTGGAAGAGTGAACCATTTTCAGCTGTATCTATTCAAGCTTTGGTTACATACCAAGTTTTTTTACAGGAAATTCAGTCTTCCTTTGAGAAGAATAATGCCACAATTCTTCGTTGCAGCGATGTTATTGTGAAGACCATGATCGTGACAAAGAATACCCATGAACCGAATCCTGATGAGCTGCAAATGATCATCCAGAAGTTTGAAGGATTCATGTCTACACATGCTGCAACATAAGTCTTTTTCAACACTTAGTTGCATTTTCAGAATTGTAATTTCTCAGTTGCAGTTTCTCTTTTGACATGTTTACTCGTAAAACCATTTTTGTAACTTGCAAGTTAAGTCATTACTTGCACTTTTGTAATTACAAGTAGACAAGTTACAAGTCAATTTAGAATAGGACTTGTAACTTTGAATAAGTCATAGTTAGTTGTTGAATAAGTCTTGGTGGTTGAGAGAATTTCTCAAGTTAGTTAGGATCCTCCCACCTTTTTCTCAAGACTCCTCTCCCATAAATACTTGAGGGGTCTATTGTATTTTCCTTATCTTGGAGAAAGCATGCAAAAACTCTGCCAAGTTTGTAGCAAGAAAGTCTCTGAGCTTTTATGTGTAAATTGAAGAATTGAAAGAAATAGAAGAAGATTACTCAAATGTTGAGTCTTTGTGCTACATTCTTGAGTTTATGTTCCATATTATCTTTCTTGCAAGTGTTTTTTAGAGAGCTTAATCGAATTTGATTTGTAGTCTTTGTGCTGCAAGTATTGGAGGTTAATATAAATTAAAATAAATATTCTCTTCAAAAGAGTTGTAAGTCTTTGTGTTCACACTTATTCTTGAGAGAGAGATTAGAAATAGATTTTATGATAAGAAATAGTTGTGAGTTTTTGAGCTCATACTAGTTCTTACTGTTTTGTGTAGAAGGGAATAAGATATTTCAGACTTTGTGCTGCTATAATTTGTTCTTGATATCATTAGCATAGAAAAGGGTAGATAAGACTTCATATATTCAAGTCTTTGAGCTTGATATTACTGTCCCGTCTTGAAGGAAGTGACGGAAGTCTTTGAGCTTTCAGGAAACTTCATTTCCTTTCTCTCATCTTATTTCAAAAGGTTGTCATTGCTGGTTTAAATTAACTTGCTATCATTTTTCTGTGAAGAGAAAAGGATAGTGGCTTTCTTGAAGAAAGAAGAAAGATTGCTGTCTCATCCTGTTTAGTTTTAGATTAGATATAGATAGGGGGAGCCTTCCCTTAATTAGGATAGTTTTACTCACACTGTGGTTGAAACCACAATTTTGTATATTTTCCTAAGTGTACAAAATTTTCAACCAACAGTTTTTTTGCCATTTGAATGGCTTCCCAAGCAACTTGTACTTCTGCCTCATTATTGGTTCCATCACTGAGTTGTTTCGCGCCAATAGCCAGAAGGTTCGCTTGCGAATCTCTAGCAACGAACCTTGCACCTGATGGGCTAGGGTTACCCTTGGATGCTCCATCAAAATTCACTTTCGTCCAACCTAAATCTGGACATTCCCATTGCTCTTTTAGATCAGTCTGCTCCTCAGGATTAACTTGAGAAAGCCCATTAATAGGCTTGGAGACCCTACTTATTACTATATGATGTAGTTCCAACAATCTGATATCATTCAATTCGTCGTTGACTTGATTTCCAAGTCCTATCTATTAAAGTAATATTGTAATATGCAGTTTATAATGGTCATCAAGTTATTAGGATACACTTTAGGAATATTCTTTATTCTTTTAGCTAAGTTCTTATACTTTGCTATTATAGTTGTCGATCTTATTCTTTATGGATAGATCTTTTGTAAATCTTATTTAAGGAAACTTTCACTCCTTTGTTATTATCAAATATCTTGGTAATCATTTTGTGTTCTTATTTTTTGTAATATGGTAGCAGAGCGTCTATGAAAATTTCTTGAGATCGGTGAAGGTATGAAATTCTACAAATTGTTGGAGTGGCAAATCACATACACACCACAAAAAGTACCAAAAGGACATTGTACAACACAGTACAATGTCATATGGATCGGCTAGGGAAGAAAATTGAGGATTTTTTAATATGTTAAGATCATAATTTTCTTTTTTCTTTTGCAATCGTGGGTTTATTTTAGTAAACTTGTGCCAACTGTTTGTTGGAGATTTGTGTGGGTTTTTTTGGTGAAATTGTCACTTTTCTGCAAAATTGCGGGTTAATTTTTTGTTAAATCATGCCATTTTTTTACTAAAAAAATGCAGTTTTTTTCTTTGGTAAAAATCATGTGGCCTAGTTTTTTGGAAAATGTGTGGTTTTTTGAAGGTTTCATAGTGTTTTTTGGCAATTTTTGATTCAAAATCATGGTTCTTTTATAGTTGTCTTTGCTAGGGCAGAATTTGTAACTTGCCTACATTTAAGGTGGGCATTTTTGAAGATTTTGGGACGATTTTTTATAAAATTGTGTGATATTTTAACTGTCTTTGCCAAATCCATGATGGGAAAGGGTACCCTTGGCAAATTATAGAAGATTTTTTGAATTTTTTCCAAAAAATATGGGCGGCTAGTCTTTCAGCCAAATTTTTTCTAGAATTTTCCAGAATTTTTATTGCAAGTTTTGATGATTTTATGTTAAAATTGTGGGTGGTGTTGCTGCCTATGGTTTTGAATTTTTTTCCTTTAACTTTTTTTGCGGTTTTCTTTTAAGGCAGCTACTTTTTCTTTATTCTTTGTAACTTGGATTGTGGGAGGGATAGCTTCATTACCTAACATCATGTTGGAAGGCAGCCAACATTTCATTGGCAAGAATTACAACATCTAGAAATAGCACATGCTCATGATCTTCGAGTAGAGGTGCATCAACAAGATTGTCCTTGGTATTGACACTCGATCAATGGTTGTAGGTAAAGACCAAGACAAATTTGATGAGCGTAATTGAGAAGCCACATTACCCATCAAGTTATCAATAACAAATAAAATACTTTTGGAGGTTCCATCAAGAAAAACCTTTGGGGAAATTTGGAAGCACTTGCAAGATTTGTATGAGACATCAGATTAAGGCCTTCTTCTTGAAGAATATTCTGTTCTCAATCATGGTGGATGAGAAGATGTCTTTATAGGATCACTTGATGAAGATCCAAGACCTTCACAATCAATTGCAAGCCATAGGTTGCATGATGCAAGAAGAAGATATGGTGGTTATTACACTGAAAGCTTTCCATGGACCTATAAACATTTTATTGAGACACTCAACATTACATCTTTCAATTTTGACTTGAAGTTTGAAGACTTGTGCAACAAGCTATTGTAGCAAGACATATGGGAGAAGTAGTTTGGTAGCAATAGTGATATATTGAGTGTGGAACAGGCCTTTGCAGCCAAGGACAAGGGCAATGACAAGTGGACTCAAAAAAAAGGTCAAGGGAATAATGAAGATACTTCCAAGAATTTGAAAGATATCGCGTCACTATTGTGGTAAACTTGGTCATATGAAGAAGCATTGTAGGAAGAGGTTGGTTGAAAAGAAATCCAACTTGGGAGGGCCTCCACCAAAAGTTCATGTCGTAGATCATTTTGAGCAAAATGAATCACCTTTCTATGTTTTCATGCCCAAATGACTAGTAGATCAATCAAGTCTTCTGCATGGTACATCTATTATGGAGCATATTGACATTTCATTCATCGGGGAAGATTGGTTCATGAAGTACACGACTTGCTCGTATCTAGTGATCTTCAGTGGTTGTGAGAAGTACACAGTAGTTGTTGGTAGAGGGAATGTGCAAATTACTTCTGGAGGGAAAAATCTCATTTTTCTCAATGTTTATTAACTATTATGTACTTGGAATGGAGCTCAATTTGCTCTTTATGAGTTAGATTATGCGCCATTGGCCCACTTTGATGTCATATTTAGCAACCAAAAATGTAGAATCCAAGAAAAGCATCACTGTTGGAATGGAAGATCATGTTTTGTATTGGCTTGTTGATATTGGAGAGGTTATGGAGTGTGCATTGGCAACCAAGAGTGCATCATGGCATTGGCGGTATGGGCACCCCAACCTAACCCGCCTCTCTTAGTTGGATCAAAAGAATTTGGTAGACGAGCTACTATGTTGTTTGACATATTTGCCACCCAACTCTATATTCTGTTGCCCATGGAAGTGGCAACTAAAAACTAACAGTTGAGACAGATGTAATGATAACAAAATTATAATTGAATAGAATGCAAAGATTCTACCTGAAAATACTAAGATTCATAATATTCAAACCATCATTGCTCCATTTGTTCAAAGCCAAACATATCCATAGTAATGTGCACATACTAATTTGCATAAACCATATAACAAATATTCAGAGTAGATGATCCAAATAACAAAGAACTCAACGTAAGAAGATCATCTAATTCATCAACTATAACTCAAAGTTTACGATCCATGAATCTGTATTCAAATTTCCTTTCCTTCATATCCATTCAAAAGACTTAAGTATATGGGAAAACAACCCAAAAAGAAAAAAAGATCCCTTTTACAAGCACCCATCTAACATATAAAGATAGCCTCATAACCTTGAAAACCAACGGTCTTCCAAAGACGACTGTTTTCAAAAGCAACTAAAACTCATAATGCAAATTAAACAAGATAATGACCCTCCAGAGCCAATAGTTATTGAGCACCACATCAGGGAAGAAATAAGGAAAAAGCAATAAAACAAGATTCATGAAATAACAATGGCCCCTCCATCTTCAGCTCCTCCACGTGGCGCTTCGTCTGCAACATTATTCACAGATCTCTCTTTTGTTGTTCGCCCTAGCATCTTTGATCTATATGCTCTGTATTTGGAAATCTAAGTTACCGATTCGGGTATGGATATGGATATAGAATCTGGTAGAATCTGGTATAGATTCACAGATCCGACAAATTTTTTTTTCCTTGGGTACGGGTATGGGTATGTCCGTACACATATATATATATTTTAATTATATATATACGTACATATATTATATATATGTTCAAACATCAAAATTATAAAATATTATTATATAATTTATAAACTATCACTACCATTATTGATTATTACAATGATACGATCCATACAAATATGAAATATACAATGTGACTTTCCATACTGTTGTGACCATTTCACACATCGCCCCATCAGGATGGGGACCCCCTCTTTTTTCTTGGGTTTTGCTTTCCCTTAGCTAGGTTTTTTCTCTGCTTGCTAGGTGTTTTGAGTGAGTTAGTGGTCGCCTGGGCTGGGTAGATTAGGGTTTCCTTCTAAAAAACTCATCCAGGGTTTCTTTCAGAGCTAAATTTAACCTGGGCTTGGAGAAGTCATATGTTGTCTGCCAATGCCCTAGTGTTATCTTAGAAGGGTCTTGCCTTTCAGGAGATAGAAAATGGATAAATTGTGCAAAAGGGATAAAAGTCGTAAGTCGAGATAGGTCAGGGTTGTTGGTTTTCGAGTCAAAGTCTTGTCTTCTGTCGAGTCGGAGTCGATTAAACAGAGCCAGTGGCAAAGTGAAGATTCCGGAGGCGATTTTAAGAATTGTTGAGCGAATTGGCAAGGAAATGGATAAGTTATGCATCAAGGGATGAGTCTGGAGGTAAAGTCAGGTCAATCTTGGAGGAAATCATGCCAAGACTAGGATTTTGCTCCTGACCCTTCCAAAGGGTCTAGAGCGAATTCCTCCACAAGACACTCCATCCTGACCCAAACTCTGAGCTAGCCCATTCCTAGGCTTGAAGGAAGGTAAAAACACTTGTTTGAATGAGGAAATGAGAAAAATAAAGTCAGGATCATGGCCAAACTTGAATTTCGCTCCTGACCCTTCCAAAGGGTCCAGAGCGAAATTCATGTAAAACCCTATTTTGCAAAAAAACTTGAGTTATATGTTGACTTGAAGAGCAAATTTGCATGATCATGATGGAAGGAAGCCTAACAAAGTGTGTCCAAGACGTAGAAAGGAGAAAAGAGGTGAAAGACTGGCCTAAAACTAGGATTTCGCTCTTGACCCTTCCAAAGGGTCCAGAGCGAAATCCTCATTTGATCCTCAATTTTGGACTAAGGCATTGAAAATGAAGACTTTAGAGCCAAGTGGATGGCAAATGGACTTGGGTGTGGCGAGAGGAGAGCAAATTTGACCAAATTTTGAAGATGGATTGGATGAAAGAGGTAGGAAATCAAGCAAAACTAGAATTTCGCTCTTGACCCTTCCAAAGGGTCCAGAGCGAAATTCTTAGAAGAGACCTTTTTCCTCTTTGTTTGCACTAAAAGTCTTGTTCCTTGGACATGGCGGGAGTAAATGTTGTATCTTTGCCTTTTGAGGTGATGGAATGTGAAAGAGTTAAGGATTTTTGACCAAGACAAGAATTTCGCTCCTGACCCTTCCAAAGGGTCCAGAGCGAAATTCCTAAGATCACTTATTTCCCCTTCAAAACAAATCAAACTTTTGGTTCTTATGGCCAAGATAGGAATGGGGTAATGTTTTCTTGGCCTTTGAGGTGAATTGAAATGGAAGAATGAAGGAATAAGCTCAAGAGCAAGGATTTCGCTCCTGACCCTTCCAAACGGTCTAGAGCAAAAATCCTAAAACCTATTCTATCTTCCAAAATTTGTGCCAAGCCAATCCTAGACAAAGGTGAGAGAAGTTGGGAGATGCCCCTAGGATTGCCCTTGAATGGGTTTTGGCCACCAAAAATGAAGATTTTAGGCTAGGACAAGGATTTTGCTCTTGACCCTTCCAAAGGGTCCAGAGCGAAATCCTAGATAGGTCCTGTCCTTGGCCATGATTTTGAGTGAATTTTCCCTTTAAGGCCTTTTGGGGGTCAAGCAAATATTGTCAGGATGAGAGATGGATCCAAATGAGGGAGTCAAGAGGAAACAAAGTGAGAAGAATGGAGCTAAGTAAGAGAAGACAAGCAAGGAATGAATTTCGCTCCTGACTCTTCCAAAGGGTCCAGAGCGAAATTCTTCAAACCACCTATTTTCTCCTTGAGTGAAGCCAAAACTTTGATCCCTATGGCATGATTGGAGGAAGAGTGATGAATTTTTGCCTTGCAAGATGGATTGAAGTGAAGGAAATGAAATATCAAGTCTAAGGGATGAATTTCGCTCCCGACCTTTCCAAAGGGTGTCCAGAGCGAAATTCTCAAGATCACCTAATTCACCCATGATGGAGGCTAAAAAATGAATCCCTAGGCTTTGGAAGAGCTAAGACTAGCATATGCTTACCTTGAGAAGCAATTCAGAGTGAAGGAGTGAGACAATTGAGACCTAATCATGGAAATCGCTCCTGACCCTTCCAAAGGGTCCAGGGCGAAGTCTTTAGAGATCCTCATTTTTCATCATAATTAAAGGCAAAACTCATGATGGCAAAAACATTATAAGAAGGATCAAGATGGTGGAATGATAATGAAAATTGGAGAAAATGGCAAACATTAAAAAGCATCAATATCTGCTAGGCTTGCCTATACCCTCTCAAGAAATTCGCAAATTAAGCCATATTCAAGACACATTTTCCCTCTCATTAATTGCCAATCAAACCTCATTTGGATAAGTAATGCAAATCCGCCTAAATTAGACACTTATCAAATGGGTAAATTGATTTTTAAGTCTTAAAATTAAAAAAATTATCCTTTGCCGCCCAATTATATATTTTTTAAAATCTTATGGCTAGGTCGGCCACCTTGAAGGTGATTTTTTAAATTTTATTTGTTCCTCCAAGAGGTCGGCCTCTTGAGGAAATTAGGAAGTCGCCATATAAAGGGAAGGAGGTTGGTGAAGTTTTAATCATTCATTCATTTGTGTCTTTCCTAAAGCAAATTTTAGGAGCAGAAATAGCAGAGCAGATTGCAAAAAGGAAGGCGAATTTCTGATCCATTAAGGCTGATTAAAGGCTGATTAAAGGCTAAATCATCAAGGGCGAACCTAAGTGCAGATCAAAGACCTTTCACCCAACAGAAATCTTCATTTTTTATCCATCTTTTCAAATTAATAAGTGGAAATCGAAGGTAAGGTGTTTAATCTGATTTTTTAGGCAAGGTATTGAAGATCTAATTCAAGTTTCTTTTTAAAATTTCTTAAGGTTAGGTCTTCTATATCTAGTTTAATTTCTAGGTGGTCCCTAGTTTGAAAATTCTTAATTTTTAAGGAATCTCAAATCACCTAGCTAAGATTCTACACTTAAACTTAACTTAAGTCCCTTTTTGTAGGTAGCAAATTGTGACCCCCAAGGCGAGCGGATCCGCTACTTGGCAGGCTCTCATCAAAGAAGATCAAAAGAACGTTGATTTGGAGACCAAGATCGTGTCCAAATGGAGCAATATCAGAGACACCAACTTAGAGAACTTCAATGTGAAGAAGTTTCGAGAAGCCCCCTACATAGGCAAGCCATCACCCGTAGCCAAGAAGATAATTGAGAGTGGCATCATCAAGGCCGTAGGCTTCCCTCCCGCACTCAAATGTCACGAGCTGATGATTGAATGTGCCCGACACTATGATTCGCATTCAAGGACAATCATAGCCGAGGATGGAACTGTCCCAGCCTATCTTTCAGAAGAAGCTATAAGTGAAGCCTTTCATCTCCCGGAGTCGAGAGATATGATCTATAAGAGCTTGGAAGGAGCTACGTCTATCAACGAAGATGATCCTGATACTTGTCTGAACTTCATCAATAAGAATTGGTTACTCAAGAGTAGGCCTCGCTTGAACAAGATACCTGATACGCCACATAGAATTGATTTCCAAGAGGAATTCAGGGACTTGATAACCATGCTCAATCGGGTTATAGGTGCCTCTCAGGCCTTCTTCTTCGACAAGGGATGTTCTTCTTTATTCAAGTGATCGTCCAAGGAAAAGGAATGCTCAATTGGATTATAATCATTAGCAACAACCTAGACGTGCAATTGAGGAGGCTAGTCCCTACTAAGTCATTCCACATGAGTTCGTATGTTATATATTCTTTAGTCAGAAGTTTTGAGTATGCAGGGCTACCACAGAGGAGTTGTTGGGAGAGGGACAAAAGAGATAAGAGCATGTGATTCTTATATTCAATTGCATCATCCACCTAAGAATGACTACAAGCTAGTCAATGACACCTTCACAATGTATATCACTAGGACATTGCAAGGAGGGATTCACCATCGACTGTCTCGGAGGCACAGGAGCTCGTGAAGAAACATGGTGCATGGTTCATTCAATTTCCAAAATTCACCTACATCAGGGTCCATGGATGCCCTTCACCTCCCTATATGTTGCCAAGGTATCCTACAGACAAAATAACATTACTTGAAGTGACTAGACAGTTGGCAGCTTATGCTAAAGCATCAAGACATAAGCATGGAAATGGTATCCTCGTACCTATTTTATTGGGAAATTCAATTGAAGTGTGTCCTAATTCTCAAGCCACCGAAGATGCAGAAAAGGAATTATCTCTGTATTCATTCACATCCTTTGCCTCAAGAGAGAATTTCGATCCTCATGGTCATATGGAAGAGACAGTTGGGAAGAAGTACATACATGCGTTTCAAGTAGAGGACTTCTGGATGAATGTTCAAGATGATGTGGAGGTGAAAAGAAAGATGCATTCTAGATTACCCTTGGATCTTATCAGGAAATGTAAAGTTTATAGAGTAGCCGATCAAGCCTAGGACAGTGGTAGATATCTCCAATCATCCTATGAGAAGGAAGATAAAGAAGTGAAGATAGATTGGAATGAAGCAAGAAGTTGCAGACCTGAGAGCATTGATGGACCCTGTTTTAAATTGCACTCGCAGATGGGTGGACGTACAACATCAAAAATTGAAGGAGCAGAATATAGCCATGACATTCACCCTAGAAACAAGAACAAAAGAAGGAGAAGCAAGTGTGAGTGAGAACACTTCTCATTCCAAAGGGTCGAAGAGAAAAGAATGTCTTGAGAAGAGAGAACCCTACAAGAAGAAACAAAAGGTGAATCCTGATCGTCCATCGAGTACTTCTTCTAGACACGAAAAGGAGATAAGTCAAGGAGAGGATGAAAAAGAGAGATAGTGTATGAAATTGATGAGTCTATGGAATCCATGGTGCAGAATGATCAACAAGGCAGAGGACCAACACCTCATCACTCATCAAGTCAATCTCTCCCTCTCCAGGTTGGTGCTAATGAACAACAAGAAGAAAAGAATGATGATGAAGCAACATCTCCTTTCAGAGACGATAGACCTCTGCCTAAGGAAATACAGGTAAGGGAAATAAAGTCTTCCATTTCGGATTGGCTAAAAGAAAGACTGACGAGGGTAGTTGTAGTTGAAGACGAAGAACAAGTATTTGATTTGGAAAGTCTCATAGGGAATTCCCAAGAAGAAATCGAAAAGAAGAAGGCTACAAAGATGTCAAAGGTAATTAGAGATGATGCAGGATCCAGGAAGATACAGGTAGCCACACCTATAGGGGACAAGTATGAGGATGAGATTATGGCAGAGGAATATGATTTAGAAACATTTGATCTTGGTCCACTTACCTCCGAGCAGGCTATGGAAGAAGTGACTGATTCAGTGAGAGCACTTAATGATAAACTCAAGGAAGAAATGGAAAAGAATAAGAGGCTAGAAAGGGAGGTTAGCGCTTGGAGGAATTATTTTAGCCACCTTAATCAACCATTAAGGCGACAAGATCCAGCAATATCACCTTTGCATGCACTTCCTCCTGAATCAATAAGTGAGGCAGAAAAGATGAAGAACTTAGCCCAACTCATGAGTTCATGGATTGATGAATCTTACAAGGTAGCCATTGAATTTGTAGCAAGAATGATGAAGACAGTCCACAAGGCTATCCAAGTCCTTGAGATCATTCATAATCTATTGATAACTGTGGATGCATTTACTCACACTGGAGACATTGTCATCCCGGTCTTACAAGTGATAAGGACACCAAGGCAGATTTTAGCACAAGAGAAGATAATGGATGGAAGAACCCATAACCTTCTGCAACGGTCAACTTTGCTCCAAATGAAGGAAGTTCTTTTCGAAGACATCAATAATAGATGCAGCCGAGTTGAGGGCACCATCCATCCTATTCACGATAAGGTGTTTGATGTATTATGTACAATCCTTGATAGAAGGATAGAGATCGAAATAGATGTGGATGTCCAAGAATTGGAAGACAGGATCAAGATTATTTTTTGCAAAGAGGAAAACATGGTCACAGAAAAGCAGCGAGATCAGATGTATGCTACTGTGTTCCTGATCGAGAAAACAAAAGAGTTGGAGCCTGGATGGGAGATGACCCTTCTTGCAGCTTTTGATCAAGTCCTTCACTTGGAAGAACAGATGAAGAACCGACATGAGATTCCCATTGCTGAGATAGAGGGGATTACGTCCAGATTCATTGAATATGCCATAAAAGAACATAGAAAAGGGAACAAAATTCTAGATGAGAAGTTGTTATAAGATGATGTGGCAACTCTATTCCCATTGGGCTATGTTTCCTTGTTATTTGTGCCAATTTCTATTGGCTATGGATTGATAATGTTTATCTAAACGGGGTCCTTTTTGTAACAAACCCTAATTAGGGTTTAGGTGTCAAAATCTCAGCCTTTGATCTTCTTTAGATCCAGGCTGTTCATTGTATTTGAGAGTGCTATATAAGCCCTCACTCAATTCATTTTAAAAAGTTAGAGTTAGAGAAAAAGAGATAAAAGGATTAAGATTGTTAGCAGCAGAGAAAGAAGTAGCGAAGAAAGAAAGTTGAACAATTGTTGTTTTATTTTGCTATGAGATCAATGAAATATTGAAGTTATGGTGTTTTATTGCAATCCTTGTGGCTATTTTCATGGTGGTTTATCTTCTTGAATCACTCTTAGTAGAGAGAGTATTTAAGTTTTAGAATTAGATTGAAGGATGAATGTTGTGTTTGATCTTTGGTAAAACTCACAGTCCAAATCACTAGCTCCTTACTGATTGTAAGCACGCCTTGTGTGGTCAACTGGAGATATTAAGATTGTTTAAGAGTTCAATCGTTATTGGAGATATTGATATGTATCTTAGTGATAGTATCTATCCCATTGATGATTCGAAAATCATTGAATCCCCTTAGAAGATCACACCAATTCCAATAGAGTTGTAATCTTTTGGCAATACTGAAATTGGTGAAGTTTTATCAAGACCAGTCCTCATTTAGTCATTCCTAGGATTAGTTTAGTATCGCCTCCTTAAAACCCTTACCTTTTGCCTTTTTTTTTGAAACATTAGTTAGTATTAGGAGAATTTAGTTTCCTCATTGAAAAGTAGTTGCAAGAACAAGCTTTCTTAGAAAGTACGTAAGGCCCCTTGTAAAACAGAAAACACAACGACCATTGGTGGGTCAGTGCAAGAAGCTGAGTCCACTTTTTGGCCAAAAAGTGGAAGTGTTTTCCCTGATTTTCAGATTTTCTCTCATTTGAGCTTAAATTTTGAAACACTTGGAGATTGAACCTTGGAAAAAGTCAGTAATACAAAAGATAGCCCTTTGAGTGTACTTTCCAAATATGTAATTTATTTTAATACCCACATAATAAAAAATAACTTTCGGAATGGAGTTCTAAAAACTATGTTTTAAAAATGCATGTTTCAGGACCATACCATGCATGTGTATGACCCACACTTTTTGACACAATTAAAATTATTTTCTCAAACCATTTTGGGAAATGGTTTGTAACACACTGAAGATTGATGAGCATATTTTTCTGTATTTTTTTTTAAATATTTTTTTTAATTAATTTTTTAATGACCGTAATTATCTTTTTAAAAATTTGATGTGTATGGCCCACATAATTTGACGTAAACTTAACATTTTATTTTTATTTTTATTTTTAAATAGAAAAGAATTTTGTGTAGATTGATGACATAATTTTTTTTTCAAAATTCATTAAAATAAAAAAGTTATTAAATTAACAAAATTAGTTAATATTTCAAGTTTATGGACCCGATTTAGTATAAATTAAATGAAAAATAGTTAAAATAATCAATTTTTAAATAAATTTACATATTTAGAATCTAGACAAGTATAATTTGAAATGGGTTTTAATTTCGTATAAAAATTCTCTAATTACAGGCACGTAAACTATTTCAGAAGTTCATATTTGTGCTTTCATTCATGGAGATTTGAATTTGCAGGTCCATATCTCAAGTGTGGCCATCCCAGGCCTATCCCGGGCCTAATCCTGAGCCAAGTGGCAGGTTGTGGAATCAACTTCCATAGAACGGGCCTCCGTTTTCAAACAAGGGCGGCTTGTGGAAAAAAAGGGTAAAATATGATTTAGAAACGGGGGCGGGCCCCCGTTTTGTTTAAAAGTGGGCCCTCGTTTTAGAACAAAATGGGGGCCCGTTTATTTTCGCTTCGGGCCCCCATTACCTTTCGGCTCGGGAGCTTGAAGCATAAACGGGGCCCCGTTTTTAAGAGCGCGTTTTCCAATGCATGGACTTCCGCGAATTTGTAACTCATTACCTTGCACTTGCCCTGGTGCTTATCCACAAGTAGAGAACCTACATAACATAACCTTGGAGTTGCTCTGATTGATCCTTCTGCGAAATCTTCAGCATTCGGGGAGCTTTATTCAAGAGAGGATAAGATACCTCTGGGTATTTTATTCTGTGTTTGGTCGTGTACAAAAGACACATCAACACATACATAAATGATTAATGATAAATCATAAATCCATAATATATGTGATGTTAAAAAAATATACAAAAATGTTTTTTTTATTGTTTTTTGCATCTTTATGGCTTGTGGGTCCTGTTTTGGGGAACCCATAGGCCTTGCTCCACCTGGGTCCACCTGGGTTCCCTGTGGATTCCTCCCGGGTCCTTCATAGGTGGCTGGGGACCCACAGAGGACCTAGCCACCTGGGAAGGACCCGGGAGGAATCCACCCGAAATCAGGCTTGGACTAGGACCGGGGCAGAATCAGAATTAGGACCAAGGATTTTCTGAGAAGAATCGGTAACTTAGTTGGAAATGATCGGTGTGGTTGTTCTAGCGTTTGGGTTGCCTATAATATTCACCCTTAATTTATACTTGCCCAACTTTCGATTTGCCTTTACAACCTTCGAACGTACATCATCAATCTAGTTTTTAAAACCTAGGAGGTAGGATGCTAGGTTCTTTAGAGTTTCCATTGTCTTCTCACTCACTCTTTCAGCAGTCAACTCTTTATTTATTTTTGCCCTAAAGCTCTAGATTACATTTGTATTCCTTCGTAGCTTATCTCCATCTTCCTCAAATATGTTTACCTTGACAGTTAACAAGTGATTCCTTAATTCTTTGATGTCTGGTTGAATTGTGCTAGGATTGATCTTATTTGGGTATCCAACTCATCAATTATGGAGATTTTCCACTCAAGCATATCTACCCATGAGGCCGATTCATTCTTGCCTTGATTGCTGATTATCCCTTCATTGATCAAAAGGGCCAGGGGCAAACTTTGAAACTTCCTGCAACTCATGAAGGATCATGGACAAATTGTTTTTCTTTCTTTTCACATTCTCTAACTCATTGTTCCAAGCCTTCATTTTCTCTGATATTAGAGTATAAGCTCTCATAAATTCTTCTATGCATGCTATTCCATCCAATATAACTTTGCTGGCCCAATTATCTACAGCTAAAGTGACAAATTGATTTCTTTTAATTTGCTTTAACTTACTGGGATCCAACCCCTTAATAGGAACATTCTCAATTTGGCCAGTAGATTGATCATTTGTTTGCAAAATGGATTGGATGAAGTCAAAGTACTTGCTTTTGTAGCACCAAAGTCTTTTGTACTTCAAGCTTGACCCTTTTTGATAGAGCTCCTATCTATAGAGAATTTGGCATGATAAATGCCTCCTTCAATTGTAGCCGGACCCATATCCACTCTAATTAAGTTGAAGTCCAATTCCGTGACTTCTTGTTCATTTTTGTCATCAATGGGGTCTGCAATCTCCAAAAGTCTATGGCCTGAAATAGGGCCGACAATCCTTCTGGACATTCTTCTAGCCTTTTTAGGCTTGGGACTTCCTTGCAATAATTTAGCCACTGTGTCTATTTTTGTATCAAGCATAGATGTATATCTCTTTTTCTTTTCCATGACTTTCTTCAACCATGGAGGTGAGGCGACTGTGGATGAACTAGGAACATTGGTTATTGCATTCGTTGGTGGTGGAAGTACAAAATTAGTAGGGGCAGAATCACCAAGGAGAAATCAGTACTATCAAAATAAGTATTGGCAATGTTATCTCCTTCGATTTGGTTGAAGATAAGAGAAACATTTTCTCGGGCATCGCCTACAATAGTTGACAGGTTGTCAGAGGTGGGGGTAACAAGGACAAAAGCTTCTTTGTCCACCTTTCCCTTAGAGGAGGTCGGTGCATCTTCTTCACACATAGATTTCAGCTTCGTATTATCCTTTGGTTGCTCTCCATCTCCTCTGGATTGAGAATTACTCCTTTGGGGTGTAGGAGTTGAGATGGTTGCAGTTTTATAGGTGTTGGGAATTTGAGATGCACTATGTTTTGGGTTTGGTGCCCCTTTTTGTGTGGAGGAACGAACGCATTCCCTTGTTTTCTTCTCAATCCACCTTTTTGTTCTCTCCAAGACATGCAAGGTTTTCTTCTTAATGTCTATGTTATTCTTATTTGACCAGGATGACTAAAGAAGGGGTACCAGAGCAACATTTTGATAAATCTCATCAGTCATCTCAAAAATGTCATCAACCAAACCCTTAGGGATAAATAGAGGTAGCTCAAAGGCCTTGACAACCAAACCCTTGGGGATAAACAAAGGTAGCTCAAAGGCCCTGACTTGAGCTAGGGTCAACCTCATGTAGTCTTGCTTCTGTACTTCTTTGATATCCAGACAATCTTCCCAGTAGTCCTCTAATCATGGTAGATGTAGATATGTTTTTGCTCTATGAAAATGAGCCCCTTTTGTGTCATTATGAGGTCTATGTGATAGAAACTGAAAATTGAACTTAGCTAAAATTTTACCTACTGTCTTGGCAGCCTCATTTCTCCTACAAGAAAAATCAGACAAGGAAATGGGAAAAGAATACACTTTCTTCTTCAAGTGCTTTATATATTTAACATTCACCTTTGCCATTTGGCGACAAACTTCTAGTAGCACAAAATAATCAGAGACACACTTGGATAATTTGTATGGGGTATCTTCATAACCCCCAATCCTTAGATATGAGAAATTGTCAAATTGACTAAAATAGTTGCCAAATTGGGTTACAAGAGCTGCAGCTTCCAAGGATAATCTTCTTTCAAGCAAATCTTTAATTCTTTTAATCACGCTCCACAAGAAAGCGTCATTGACACAGAGATAATCTTTCATCCCCAACTTCTTTTGCAACTTTAGGAAATAATCATATACGGGCACATCTGCCAATAGGGAGCTTAGGGTTTGCAATCTCGGCAAGGACACTTTTCTGCTAGCGAGGATATATATCAATAATGAACACATATGAAAAGATGCCCTTTGTCGATAACCGACCAGCTGCTCATGTAAATGCTGGCTTATAAGTCTTGCCCAATCAATGTATGAATTATTGTCACAGATAACAATCATAAATTGGCACATCCAGAATGCAAATTCTTTTGCTTCAGCACTTCCCACAACCTGGTTTTTTAGCAATGAAGGGAGTTTTGATTTACCTTTCTTCTTAACCTTTAACAAACTGGTCACAATTCGGTTCAGGTACCATTGCTTTTTATCTGAAAAATAATCCCACCTGGATGCCACGGCAATATTCACAAACTGCTCCCGTTCAGGAAGCCTGAGCACTTGAGACATGATTTCAAAATCAATTTCGGCAAGCACCGAACCATTGAAGGTTCAAATTTTGTGGGATTCAGGGTGGTAGTGATTAGCACAAGAGACAATTAACTCAAGACAAGGGACAACATGTGGGAAATTGTTGGTTTTGAGGAGGCCACTTTCTACAACTTTCTTGGCAATAGGAAAGGCACACTCTTCTCTCATTCTTCTTAGAATGCCATGCAGACTCACATCACCTAGCTTTGTGTTTGCTACACCATCCAAGCCATTTTCTATACTAGGAGACATGGAGGAAACAAGGGTTTGGAACTGGTGATATAAAAGGCAATTTAGGAAAAGCTCTGCAACATTGGTTGGCAAGGGGTGACCATATACTAGAGTCTCATCAAGTAGACTCATGAGGGGATTCTCAATTTACCATAGTGGCTAGACTTCTGAGGAGGCTTGACCTTTAATTCAAGAAAGAGAGGAAAAGAAAAGAAATCTTTTAACTCGACTTGTTCGTGTCCACCTGCAATTTTCTTCTACCACGAAAACTCAAAGCTTCTTCTTGCTAGCTCTTGAGTCGAAATGAATTTTTCGAAATGATATCACCCTTTTTAAGAAGGGGCATTAAATTCATTTAATTTTGGTGGCAGGAGCACCTTCATTCTCCTTTGAAAATTGTGCAAACATACTTGCATTACTTTCGCCACCTAACCAATCATTAATGCCTCGTACTTGTAAGTACTTTGGAATGACCGCTCCTTGGGGGGATGAAAAACCTCTTAAGTCAGGACGTCGATGAATTTTTGAACTCCTGAACCATCACTGATAATGGGTGTTGGGGTTTGGGAAGCTGCCAACTTGTCGACTAGAGAGACAAGACCAATGTAGGGGGCCAACGTCAAGATATCCTAAAGAGTAGTCGGATGGATGGCGGACTTAAGAGCTCATGAACCATATAAATGAAAGGAGGTAAAGGTTCGAAACGCACTTGATCGACACAAAGACTTCTTAGCATACATGATCAATAATAAGGACTTAAAGCAAAGAGCGATCGGGTGGTCGGCATTTTTGTGAACTTTTGTTTGAAAGTTTGCCGACTTGGTACAACATTTGGACATAGGGGCGATTAGGAGACATGACTTAGTGGCAAATGAAGGTGAGGCTATGCTAAAGGACAATCTTCAAACGAGAACTTGCGTTATAAAGAGGGTGACCAAAAATTTCAAAATTTTTAGGGTAACAATATACATTAATAGATATATGGTGTTTATAGAGTTTGCCAAGTAGGGAAGTAGTACAAAACTCTGTTTTTAGATAGACAGGCTTGGAGAGCCTCAAGAGTCCTATAGCTAGTTCATGCAAATGTTTGTGGAACAATGAATATGACATTAGTCATTGGTGCCGAGTACTTTCTTTTGTTTGTTGATGATTTCGGTAGGAAAATGTGGATGTTTTTCTTGAAGTCAAAATTAGATTTGTTTAAGGCATTTTGGAAGTTCAAATCATTAGTTGAAAAAGAGTTAAGATTTGACATCATAACTCTTAGATTTGATAATGGAGGTGAATTCTATTAAAATGAATTCAACGACTTTTGTGCTAAATACATTGTTAAATGACAATACACAACACCCAATACTCTACAGTAGATTGGAGTAGTTGAGGGAAGGAATCGTACTATTCCAAAGATAACCCGGTGTGTTTTGGAGAACTAAGTGTAATTAAGAAGTTTTGGGTTGAGGCAGTTTACATTGCAGGTTATCTTCTCAACAAGTCTCCGACACATGCAGTTAAGGAGAAGGCCCTATAGGAAGCTTGGTCTGGGAGGAAATTGAAGATGAGTCATCTTAAGGTTTTTGGTTCTACTACATTTGTCTGGATTCCAGATGCAAAGAGAACCAAGTTGGACTCAAAGAGTCAAAAGTTGATGCTAACAAGGCACAATGACAATCAAAAGCCTATAGGCTGATTGATCTTAACATTGACCACTTGACATTCAACAAGGATTTTGTGATTGATGAAGTTGGGCCTTTTCAATTCTCTTCAAAGATCAAGAGTATTGAAGATTAGCCTTTGAAGGCTAAATATTTAGGTGTACGACTTCTAATAGCTGCACTTGAAGGGGGTACTTTGACAATTTTGAACATGAGGACCCTCATTTTGTTTAGAATCTCTCATTCAAGTACCAATACCTAAAGATTTTATTCAAGAGAACATGGATCAGCATCTAAATGATATAGAACTAGGCATCCCAAGTCATGATTTGGCTGGAGAGGATTCTCAAAAGAGACCAAAATGATGGGAAAAACTCATTGGTGATGTTCTAGATGATGAAAGGATTGAGGGTAGATCATCCAGAAGCAAAAGGAAGTAGAACATAGTTAACTTTGCTCTTCTTTCTAGCATTTAGGAAATTTACAAGCCATAGGTGTTTGAGGAAGCAAAATGTAAACCTAAATGGGCAAAGGCCATGGAAACCAAACATTAGAGTCTAATGAAAAATAAGAGTTGGGCTCTTTCAGATTTTCCACTAGGGAAGAAACCCATTGGTTGTAAATGGGTGTACAAAGTCAACTACAAAGTTGATGGCACACTTGACAAGTACAAAGCATAGCTGGTGGCAAAAGGGTCCTCGCAAAGAGAAGGTATTAACTATGGGGAAACCTTTGCTCCTATAGCAAAGATGAGAACCATCCATCTAGTTCTTTCTATGGCATCACAATTTGGTTGGAAAGTCCATCAAATGGATGTAAAAAGTGCTTTCCTCAATGGTGACTACGAGGAAGAATTGTACATGCCTCAACCTTAGTGTTTTCAGGTTGTAGGAAAGGAGCATCAGTTATGCAGACTAACGAAAGCTGTATATGGCTTGAAGCAAGCACCCAGGGCATGGTACATTAAGATTGACAAGTATTTGGTTCATCATTCTAGAGAAGTCCTTAAGATCCAAATCTATTTTACAAAAGCATTGGCAATGAGATCATTGTATTGGTCATCGGAGATGATATCATCATTAGAAGCACAATTGATTGAACAAATCAAATGTAATTTGAGTAACGCTTTTGACATGATAGATTTAGGCCTTCTTCATTATTGCATAGGTGCAGAGGTTTGGCAAACAGGTGATGGTATTTTTATTTTTTAATCTAAATATGTCGGGAATTTGCTCAACAAGTTTAGAATGATAGATTGCAAAATCTTGTCACCTATGGAGAAGGGCTAAAGCTTTAAGCCAAAAAAAACTCAAATGTAATAAATGAGTCAGCATTTAGGCAACTAGTGGGCAGCCTTATCTATCTTGCAGCCACTAGATGTGATTTGAGCTATGTTGTGAGTTACATTTCTTGTTTCATGCCCTCACCAAAGGAAGAACATTGGGTTGCAGTGAAGTGAGTGCTGACATATGTGAAAGGGACACTTGATTTTGGCATTCTATACAACAAAAGCAAAGATCCTAGAGTGGTTGGGTTCATAGATTCAATTTGGGCAGGTTCTATTGATGATAGAAAATTTACTTGTGGGTATGTTTTCATTCTTGGCACAGGTGTAGTCACACAAACTAGTAAGAAGCAGGAAGCAATAGCTCTTTCCTCAGTAGAAGCAGAATATCAGGGAACAAGCAAAGCAGCATGTGAGGCAATATGGCTTTGAAGGATGTTTTCAGACATGCATATGTCTCAAGCAGGGACTTCACCCTTGTTTTGTGACAATGAAGGGATGCTAAAGCTTGCCAAGAATCTAGGCTTCCATGAGCCTACCAAACATGTGGAGCTTCATTGTCATTTCATCCGGCAATTTGTAGTAGATGGATCCATGATGTTGCAATATTGTCTAATTGAGAATCAAATTGTAAACATTCTTAACAAGTCCTTGAGTCCTGATAAATTGTAAAATTTCAGGATAAACTTGCTGTAGTTAGTAGATTAACCATTAAGGGAGTGTGTTAAAGTAATAATTTAATATATAGTTGCTAATGGTCAATTAAGTTGTTAGGATATACTTTAGCGATATTCTTTACTCTTTTATTTAAGTTCTTATCCTTTGCTTTATTAGTTGTCGATCTTATCCTTTACGGATAGATCTTTTTTAACTCTTATTTAAGAAGACTTTCGCTCCTTTGGAAATATTGAATATCTTGGTAATCATTCAATGTTCTTATTTTTCATAATACTATCTCTGGTCATGATAGCTGGAAAAGTGGAACAAAATTCTCTCTAAACAGGTAGTATTATGGTGTAGTTGAAGTTTTCTCTTTTAATCCTCTTTTGCACCTTACAGATTATGACCCCACTGCCTCAGATAACTGATTCCTCAGACTCTCTTAAAAATTATATCTTTGGTTCAAGTTGACATCATAGATTTGTTAAAACATATTTAATGGAGATTTCATTTGTCCCTTTCTTTTCAGTGACATTCACACAAAATGCAAATACTGCTGAACTCACAGAAGCTAAAGAACAGGGACAACTGTTAATGATGTTGGAGTATATTATATTGGAGAAGATTCAACTACTACTCAGAAGCTCTCTACCAACAATACCTTTCCTTCTGAAAACTCTGCAATCATAATACCTATGCTAAAATATTTCTTTTTTGACAGCTAATTGGAAAGACCATCCTAAGCTCAGAATCAGAGATCTACTTCTGTGATACTTCTGTGAATTTAGAAATTTTACAATATACACTCCCTTTAGACTATTGTAATGCATAACCCAGAAGAATTCCAACAATATCTAACAAACCTATGTTCAATTTATAAATTATGGAGGACGTGACCTTTTCAGTCTGCTTTCACATTGGAAACAACAATGAGATGGTGCAAAGCAACCCTGTTCTATTTCTGGTAACAAAGCTCAAGGGATTGAAGGAAATTATCAACATCACCATGGTATTGTGATAAAATCATTGGAAATCATCTCGTAAGAACGTTTTGGGATTCTATAATATGTCAATGTTTGAGATAACTAAAAGAGTCCAAAAAATTATAGTTTATCTTGTAGCTTGGCATTGGAACTATTTCTTACGGGTTGACCTATACACAGTGTACTGTTTCAGGGTTTAAGCTTCCAGGCTGACTCAAGCCAAATTACTGATTACAGTATTGACCACATAATAGTTGCATTTTTCTTTTGCAACAGAGACTGTATATTTGCATGCTGGAATTTTCTTAGCACAATGTTAAGAAAATGAATTCATTGATCTAATTAGCCCAATATGCTTCACAAGAGAATTTTATGTGTGAACGTATGTTTAGAATAAAGTCTATGCCTAGTCATAGGATGAGGATAAAGCTTAAGTTTTTTAGAGGAAAGATAGAATATAAAAGTAAAGCCATTGCTTAGGGAGGATTAAGTAAATGAAGCCATGCAAACTCATCGTTCATACTTCATTAGGATCCAAACTAGAATCTGTACAGTTGTAAGTGAAACTCTAAACAGAGGCTTCCACTTCTTTGTCCCAACTTCAGATTATCTAGGCAAAACAACAGCGCCTTCATGTTCTTTCTTCTTTCTGCTAAGCATATACCTTCAGTATACTACTTACAAGCCACTGCGACAACTTGCTCCTACCAATATGATTTGTAATTTCCTTGAATATTCCACTAGATAATTCACCAACAGAATTTTTTTGCATTACAATAAAATCTACTTGCAATAAGTAATGGTTTCCAGTACGTCTTACTCTGTAACGCTCAGTACTCAAATGTAAATTGCAGAAAATAGAAAAAGATAACAAACATGGCCCTGATAAAAGGTTTAATCGTAATGGAAAAGGTAAACACAGGGATCATAATCTTCTCATGTGAACTCCTCCTTTTTGCTTCAAGAAGTTGTATTTTGATGAGCTGTCAAAGAACAATCATGGTCTTGTTGGGACAGAAGAAATTATCAATTGAAGTTTGAGGGAATGATATGGTGCTCTCTCTCTCTCTCTCACTCACTCAGTTGTGAAACGAACAATCTAGTGGAAGGCAGTTGTACATTAGCTAAGTAATTGGGTGTTCAAAAGCTTGTGGTGGAAGGCAATTTACAAGTTTTTTTTTTGGTCGGTAATAAGATTATTTTATTAATAGATCCGGGATTGAAACTGGCCCGAATCAGTGGTGGCTACAATTAGGGAGCCACCTCCCCAGGAACACCTTCACCCTTCAGCAAAGGGTCAATACATACACTCCCGACCAAACCCTTCTTACCTTTCTTCCGTTTCACCTCAATCCATCCATCCGCTTGAGAATTCTCTAGTAACTTCAAATTATGGACCCCAGCATACTCCACTTTCTGAATTGCATGGTACTCATCCCCAAAACCTACAACACGATCTCCTTGAAAACCAGATCCACCCTCCATCCTTAGTTCAGACACGACTTCACCCACCAACTTCTGACCGGACGCACAACCAGCCTGTGTAGAGCTACCACCCAAATGAGAGCCTCCATTTTTGCACAACCCAAACCTCCGACTGCCCTTTGCATAATATTAGTTGGGTCCAAACCCTTATCACTGGAAAGATCCCCCACAATATGGGGGGGAGAATGATCTCCTACCTCCTTATCCACCGTATAAAAATGTGGAGTAACCTCTTTCCACCAAGACGCTGTACGCTTCACTCTAAGCCTAGTGCAAGAATCAACATTGTGCCCAGTCTTAAAACATCTCCTACATTTGAAAGGAATCCCTTCATAATCCACAGATTGAAGCCAACTCCCTTTGGAGGATGTAATAGAAATTTCAGAAGGGAGGCCCATGGAAACATCCACCACAACCAACAAACGAGCGAAAGTAGTATGCAACAAATTTAAAGAGTCATCATCAGCCATTAAAAATGTACCTAAGGAGTTCCCGACAGCTTCAAAACAGGAGTCAAACTAATACTGCATTGGAAGGTTTAGAAGTCTGATCCAAAGAGGAGTCTGATCGAAGGACTCCGATTCAGGGTTGAAAGCCGGATGCCACGGTTTCAGCATCAACATGTGTTTGTCCTCCCAACTCCATTGACCACCGCTGAGGACTTTGTTTCTATCTGCCATACTTTGGAAAACCACAACGAAAAAGCCACGAGCATGTGGGTAAATTTGCACAAAATCCTCCACCAAGGGTTCCCAATTAACTGAGATCCATTTGTGCAACTCACCAAGACTTGGCCATCTACCTATAAAGCACCCAATAAGCCCCAACTCTGAAAAAACCACTTCATTATGCTCAACTTCTTTCTCAACCTCCTCCGATAGAATAACAAAAGCGGATTTGGCTGTGGGAACCAAAGTCGTTGCAGCAAGGGCTGGGTTACCCGTGCTATGAGACACACCTCTCGGCGGTTGATGGTAATCCCTCTGAACCAACGCTCGCCTTTTACTTCCCCCCACCCACCGAGAATTCTCTGGAATGGGCCGAGAGCAGGAATGAAAACCAAAATCCTAACGAAACCCTTCATCTCGAGCAGCGAATCGATCTTGGTTTAGAGCCGCCGTAGATCCTCCTGATGACTCCACACCCAGTCGGGAACGAAACCTACCCCCCTTCGCTACAGACGCCCAACTTTGGGCCTCTCGACCAGGGGAAGAAGAAGCCCTAGCCCACGGGGCGATTCGAAGCGACATTGCACTTTAGGATTTTATAGTACAATTTACAAGTTGTTAGTGGAGACATGTGATTAGTTTCTTGATATTGGGGGATTACTTTGCAATGCAATTGAGCAAGATTTTCATCTTCATATCCTGTATACACTGTTAGCACCCATTTTTAATCAAATTGAAATAAACAAGGCCCTTTTCCAATACAATTTGGTGCTCTAGCTTCTTGATTATGATTAAAGAAAGGGGCTTCTTCTTCAAAGTGGGAACATACCATATATTAGGTTAATGTTTGACATTCACATTTGCTAAAAAAGTTTCTCTATTCATATGCCTTCCGGGGTATGAGGACAACTATTTAAAGTTTGATAGGAGGCAAATCCTTATCACGATATATGTAATGCTCCAAGCTGCACACCTAGGACATTAACCATACGAACAATTTTCCTTTGAAAGAACAACACAGACGACTTCATTGTTCATGATAGACATTAACATGTCACGTTGCACACTAACACACACAAGTGCCCTATAAAGCACTACACAAGGACATTGACAACATGGATGATCTCACCATTGCACCAAGCAAGGTGGCACAAGTGGAAGACTTACCAATCAGCGGATGAAATCACTATGATGATCCTATAAGAGAGTGGAACTAAAACACGACAACTGAGTCCTAATTATAGGATTGTGTTCTCTTATGAACACAACACAAGGATAGGATGAAGGAAATAGCTATCTCAAGTACATCTCCTGCACACACACAATGACATTCATGACACTATAGGAAACCTAAGCAAGAGATGGGTCGATTAGGAGCTATCATAGCTTGACTAGACGGTACAACCACTGTTTCCTTGGAGACATAGCACACTTACAAATGCAAAGGTGGGAAATCTTGCAGCAAGAACTCCCAAACACAAGGGACAAACTTCCACAAGAGTTTGCATCACTAGGAAGTACAAGCCTTCCAACAACGAGAATGAGAACATGTTTTTGTGCAATGATATGCTTCCCAATACAAAATTTGAAAACTCTCAAATTATGACCCTTATCAATGAATTAACAACATTGGAAACTTACTAGGCTAAGGGGAACACCTTTCATATACAAAGTTTTTGTGGAAAGTGGTTAGAAATTCCCATTGTTTGTTGAAGCGAAGGACTACGGCATGCCTAAAGGACACTAGTTTGCTAGAAGGGCATTAGCACGCTAATACTCGTGTCCTAAAAATGCGTTAGAGCCCTGAAAATGCATTGGCATTTGAAAATTGGATTGGGGTCCAAATACTGCAATGTTGTCCTATTTTTCATTGTAGTCCAAAAAAAATGTTGTTTTCTTGGGCATAGATTGAACAAATGACTATTTCCAGACCTCAAACCCAAGGGCAATGCCTGGTAATCACAAAAAACAAGATTCCAACAAAAAAGAACTCCAAAACGGTGACAAATGATCAAGAGATTAAGAACACTAAAGTCAAGAGTATCTTTGAATATCACAACACTCATTTTGCTACTAAAATTTGGGAGACAACTAACAACAAAACAATGATCCAGTCCCGTTGATGTAAGATATATCAAACTACCCACCAATTATCCATAGAATATTCATCAACTGGTGATGAATCATCATAGGTTGACAACGTCAGCCTAGCCTACATAGCTGTAGTGGAAGGATTACAATCAAGCATACAAAACCATTTCAAAAGATTTGTAGCTACCTGACTTGAGCTATGAAAATGAAATGGTCATGGCAAGAACTCTACATCTAATGAATACTATAGGAGGTCTAAATTAGTCATGTCAAAAGCATAACACAGATTAGATTCATGCGTCGCAGTGCAATGGCCTTGCTACTTGTGATGGCATAATCATTAACTTAGAAAACAAGAATTACAATGTCATCACCATTATCTTTCACATAGAGATTTGGCTCAAAAAGACAGTTTAAATCCAAAATCAGGAAAATATTGATTAATTTTTATATTCCAAGCTTGTAGAGCCTGTGTAAGTCCATATAGAGACCTAAGATAAGCCAACAAACCAAATAATCACTACCAAGCACCTTAAATCTTTAGGCTTCCCCATGTAGACCTCATCCAAATCAATGTTCAAGAATGTATCCTTCACATCCATTTGATATATCTTCCAACCAAATTATGCTTATATGGAGAAAAGCAACCAAATTGTGACTATCTTCTTTGTAGGAGCAAAAGTCTCCTTGTAGTTTATCCTCTCATATTCTGATTAGCCCTTTGCAACAGGACAACCCTTGTAGTTGTTCAAAGTATTATTGACTTTATATTTGATCTTGTATACCCATTTGCATCCAATAGGTTTCTTGCTTGATGACAATTCAACCAACTTAGAGGGATGATTTTTCATCAAGATACCATATTCAATCTACCTAGCATCCTCCCATTTAATTACACTCTTTACTTCTGCATGCCATTGTGGTTCAGGCTCCTTCAACATGTTAGAATAGAGTGCAAAATGAGCATTCTCATTTGAACCAACATTTTGTTTCCCCATTTAGTGGGGCTACACATCTGATTGAGGAATTCAATCCTTCCTTACATACCCCTTGGGTCTCCATTGCTGCATGACCTGAAACTCCTATAATGAACGAATCATATCTAGATTGGAAGTCAGCTTAGGTCTTCATCTTTGATATACCAGTTATGTAGGAGAGATATTAGCTAGAGGCTGACCTGTTAGTAACTGTACTTGGTTAAAAGAACTAGAGCCTTATGTTTCCAAGGAATCACAAGACTAGTTTCAGATTGATCACTAACAATCAGTTTGTTCATTAGGGTTACAATCAAAGAAAGTTTCTATTTTTACTTATAACAAGACTAGTTTCAGATTGATCACTAACAACCAGTTTGTTCATTAGGGTTACAAAGGCACAATGTTTTCTTGCAGGTTGCCTTCTTTGGACATAGTTTATCTGCATATTATAATAAGATTGCTTCACTGGGTCTGAAACCCACCTTTACTATCATTTTCTCTCCCAAAGTTTTGGACAACTTGAGGCCCTTTTCTCACTATATAGTTTATCTGCATATTATAATAAGATTGCTTCACTGGGTCTGAAACCCACCTTTACTATCATTTTCTCTCCCAAAGTTTTGGACAACTTGAGGCCCTTTTCTCACTATGCTTCCTTGGTCTGTGATACAACACTAATAGGAGTTCTAGATCCATTAAATTGATATAGCTTGTGCCATAAGCAGTCAAAAATTAATATTATCTAGAATCAGATGCTCTATGTTTATAATAATAATAAGATTGTGGCGGAAAATGATGAGCATGGTGCAATGTAAAAGACTGCTTCGTAATTGTCCCCGAACAGGTCATTTTGAATGTTTAGTTCATCCTTGCACAAACTACAAGGCTAATAAGAGATTGGTGTCACAAGTTATACTTTTATTTGGTTCTCTTTATCAAAACAATTTGAATATTTTTTCCCCCTATGATATAAATGCTGCCACACAAATCTGATTGAATTACTTAGGAGTAAAAATGCTGCAAGAGCATCTCTGCAAAACTGCAGGTATTTGGTAAGAGACCAGAAATCAAGCATCTACTGGTGATTAAGCTCAACTAGAATTAATGTGTATAGGGGAGTCTATAAGATTAGCAGATCTGCTGATTGTATGTGCCTTTATTTTCTTTACATTGGCTTAAGTCATGTAGCGATTACCACAGTAAACTGGGCTTGCCATGATCCAGATTACTTTCTACCAATTTGTAATTATCTAGATTAGTTCAATTAATGTGAAATTGGAAAAAAGACCATGATGACATTAGAGGCTCTAGATGTAAGGGTTTCATATATTTTTTGAATGTGTGGCTGTTGGTTTCATAGCAAATTGTGAGTGGGAACCTGGTCTGGAGTCATATTAGATTGTGACTTGTCATGCTTCTGATTTTTATCATTAGTTATACCTCAGATACTTTAAAAAGTGGAAGCTATAGTCATAACAGCTTTGGAACTTGTGATTCCATTACTTTGGCAAGGGATGACGGAGTGACATGTTTCAGTTTGATATTTAAATTCAAGTTTACCATGATTACTTTTTGCAATATCATAGAAGGTTGAATTTAGCAGGAAATTAAAGCTTGAAGGACGATCACATGCGCTAACATACCCTTTACACTTGTTCAAGGTCATTTTACTGTTTCTGTTCTTTACAGAGTAGTCATTGTAGTGCTCTCCATGCTTACTATGTCTTTGTTTCAAGGCTTGAATTTTTAGGTCAAGAAGGTAATGCCAGAAAATTATTTGAAATAGTGATTTTAATGAATTTCAAACTCGTGAAAAATCAAGAGAAGTTTTCCTTTTTCTTGAGTGGGGTTGATAAAACAAATTGTAATGCACTCTTGAAATCTTATTAGTTAATTTGTCCAGCAATGTAATTTTCTCTTCACATGTCTATGAAGGAAATATTTGTCGAAGCCCCACTGCAGAGGCTGTATTTCGTGATGCTGTGCAGAAAAGGGGATTGACATCAATGTTTAAAATTGACTCTGCTGGAACTATTGACTATCATGAGGTAGATACTTTGAAGTTATTATTGGTTGAAGATCACTTCATTTGATATTTTAACTCAATATACAGTCATAGATGGGCATTAACGTTCAACTTTTAAATGATGTAAGGGCAATCCTGCGGATCCCCGGATGAGGAATGCAGCCAAGAAACGTGGAATAGAGATAACTTCTATTTCAAGGCCCATATCACCTTCAGACTTTAAAGAATTTGATCTTATACTTGCAATGGACAACCAAAATAAAGGTAAACAACAATTAAAGCTGCTAATTTTTTAATCTGTAATCTTAATTGCTAAATTTTAAACCATATCTAACAAGCACGTGGTACTATTAGATTTATTGAAAGCATTTTTTTCAAAATTTGTTCAAGCATGAAGCACAACATATTTATATGGTTCTAAATCATATGCAAATGCTGATTAACACCCTTTGTTGGCTATCATTTGTAGCCGACATCTTGAGGGCTTATGAAGAATGGAAAGTGAAGTATTCTCTTCCTAATGATGCTCACAAGAAGGTCAGGATATACATGCCAATAACCTCTCTTGTATTAGTAATATTTAACTCATTGAGGTTTATGGTTTCTCTGAAACTGGTATGGTCTAAACTACTCACTACCTATAGTTACAATATCTCACAGCCCTCCAAAACACATAAGAAACAGCTGAGAGAGGCAAAGAAAAATAGTTTGCCTTATCTTTGTTGGATAAGTGATGTTGAAGTTGAACAGATGTTACTGAAGATATCTTCATGCAATCTTTAGTTTGTCGTATTTTTATGAAAAAGTTTGGTCATATTTTTATTGAGCAGATTTTTTTCAGATTTGACCCACCACTTTAAAGACTATTTTTAGGTTTTTGTTTTATAATCAAGTCATAGGTTTTTAGAAGCGTGTGTTGCCGAATTTTGCATAGGCTTTTTTCTAGTGTTTTAAAAGCTATTTTTGGAAAGCACAATTGCTGTTATAGTTGCTCAATTTTAGTGTGTTTTAATTTCCTAGTTTAACAAATATATATTCAATGCATGAAAGATGAATATTATAATTGTTTCTCATCAGTTGTTTTTGGGGGTTCTGAACCCTATAAGAACCTCCAATTGTTGTTTTGTAATGAGTTTATGTAGAGACGATTTTCATAATTAATTCAGCTAATGTTGGTTGCCCAAAATTCAGTTTTGTGTATGGCGACAAGTTATTTGTTTTGTTGATGATATATGCTACAAGTAGTAGTTTTTTATTGCTATGGATGAGCTTTCAATTGTCATAAAGGAACAATGAGATCAATTTAAAATCTTTGTTTGGTAAAGCATTTGGTTAGGTGTTGGGTTTTATGTGTTGTAGGTTTTTTTCATAGATCTCTTTGACAATTGATCACAACAAACTCTTTCTTTCTTTCCATAATTTTATGGACATGATTATGACTATTGGAGTATCAAGATGATGACTCTTTTGACAGGAAAATATTTATGGAGATTTTTGAAATTGGTTATAAAGAGCTAGTTGATTGGGCCATTGTTCTAGCTGATGAAAGAAAAGAAAAAAAAGAATTCAAGAGGAACTCTCAAGCTTGTTTCCTATTCAGCTTACTCTAGACAAGAGCTAATTTTCAAGAATTGTAGGTGCCAAGATAGCCAAGGATGCTTAGAAGATTCAAGAAGAAAATTACCAAGGTCGTGATCAAGTTAAAGTGGATGAGTTGTAGGCTTTGAAGAGATAATTTGAAAATTTGAGAATGCAAGTAGCTGAAGCTGTAAGTAGTTATTATGTAAGAGCTAATGAGTTGGAGAAATCATGAACAAAGAAGTTGCGAAAAAGTTGTTGACTCTAACATCGAGATGGAACCTTGTTGTCACAACAATTGAAAAATGTAAAGATTTAACAACTCTTGAGTTTAATCATTTATTTGGTTATTGATGTCCCAAGGGTAGAGACAAAGAAACACAAATGGAGAAAGCAAAGAAAATCTTTTTCCTCAAAAGTGAAGATCACAAAGAAAGAAGATGCTAGCACTAGCAGTAAAAACTAAAAACATCCAAGGATAAGGCAAAAATCAAAATTAAAATTTTTTAAGAGGAAAATGAGGAAGAAGAAGAGGTTTAGCTGCAAGAAGAGGAAAGTTTGATAAAAAAGAAACATCTAATGTTATTATTCCAACATGTATGATAATTGCAAAAGATAATGTAGATTAAAAGTTGATAATGAAGGTAGAAGTGCTAATTATGCAGGTGGGAATGAGGAACATTTTTCAAACAACTTGTTCTTATCATATGATGTAATGTCCCCTTCTTGCACCTAGTTAGTTTGACTTGCTGTTAGCCTTTGCCTTAGGTTCCTGTAGGCTAAGCAGAGTTGGTTAGGGGACTTAGTGCTTGGTGGAGATCTCAAGCCTGCGTTTTCAGTGTGTTTCAATAGAGTTTCTATTTTTAGTGTCATTTTGGGCATTTGGTCTCAATCTCTCTTTCCTCTTAGTTTGGAATGAAGTGATCTCGAAATCAGTGCGTTGGTGATTTCTATGGTTGGATGAATAATTATTGTTTAATTTCACTTAAGTGTTTTATAAAATTACTTTATGAGTTAAGTGAAAAAGTGCAGTGTTCATAAAAGGTCCGTAGATGCTATGCCTAGGGAAGGAGGGGCATAACTTATGTTCAAAAGGTTTATTATATAAGCTCAAAAGGGGATGCCAAGATGAGAGGATGCTTCAATATCTTATTAAAGTGAAAAGTGAGGGAAAATAATTCAAATTTGAATAGTGCTGCACTAATTCTTCCCTTCACATTATAAATATGCGTTTTGAGCTCTCATTTGCACATTCAAAATTGACAACTTAAGGAGATGCTGCTGGAATGAACTCTGAGAGTTCTCTCTTTGCTGGTTGAGGACGAAAACCCTCTACGGTGTTGCTGGTTTCAGTGTTGAAACATCCACCCTAGCTGGTTGGTGTGTTGAGAAATTCAGTTTTTAGTGACTTTGGCTTGCAAGTGATGTTTTGGGTTTCAAAATGATTAATCTCTTTGAGGTTTTCTGATGTGGCTGTTTAGTTTTTTGTGTGGTGTGCTCAATTTGAGAGTGCTATTTGAGTTTTGTGGTGTTTGGATGCTTTTTCAGTGTGCTGGTCGTTATTTTGAGTGATACAGGAAACCTTATTTATGCTCATAGCTCATCGGGTGAAAAGAATATTGGGCAGTTGTTCATAGCATTTCTTATTGTTGGGTGCCCCTTTTCAAGGTATAATATGCTCATTTTGATGAAGGGATGAATTATTGTTGCAAATCACCCTCCTAGGGAAAAGCACCATTCTTACCTTGGCACATGAGAGCTGATTATGGAGATTTCTGAGTATTGTGGTTTGCAAATTGTTCTTAAAGGGTGATGTCTAGGTCCTCTAAGTATGCCCATGAGAGCTTAGTTCAATTGGTGGTTGAGTGTGATCTCTACTTTCACTTTGGTGAATTGCTCCTGTGGATTTTTTTCTCCCAGCTTTCTGTTGCAGACTTACTGAGATACATTTCTGAGTATTTTGTACCTTGGCTATTGCGTTTATGATTGGTGATAAGTTGGAAACTTCATGGCAGATCTGTAGCTACTTTTATGAGCATTTTGAAAGGGATTGTGAAGGTGTATCAGACCTAAGACAGCAAGTAAATTTACCTTTTCGAAGGTATTTCATGCTTAGACTTTCTTGTCAAGGGTTTTCTTCTTGTGCTACAAAGTTGAAAGACAAAGAAATTCTGATTTTATGAATAACAGTGCCTGTAACTCTTATATTTCAGTTTTTATGAGGTTTAAGTTTCTTTCTATAGATTTATGTTTGCTTTGAATTCTTGGAAACAATCCAATCAGATTATTTCTCGCAATTCCTTTGTGTTGGTAAACCATTGCATGCCAAACTTTACATCAGAAAACACAATAAAATAAAAATAAACGAGGGGTGAACATTTCATATGACAAAGTTGAAAACAGTCCTTAGAAAATTTGGTACTTAGATTCCAACTGTTCCAATCACATGCTAGGCAATGATGAGTTTTTTTGAGCTTGGTGATGAGAAATCTTTTGAGGATGTAGCAAAAGGAGCTATGGAGGTGAACACAAATGAAGGTAAGGAACTTGTCAGTAATAATTATTACGTTTCAAATTTAAAATACAATTTGTTGTCACACAACTATGTGAAAATAACTCTATGGTCATGTGTGATGGTAAGCAATGTACAATTTATGACAAAAATAAGAAAATAGAGTTGTTATAGTTGTCACTATGTCAAGAATAGGATGCTTTCATTGAAGTTTGGAGACCGGAGTAATAGCTTTATCTGTATGATATTTGAAGGTAAGAGTTGGTTGTGGTAGCTGAGGTATGGACAGTTGGATTTCAAAATTTAAGTTACTAACATCATAAGAATTAGTTTATGGTTTGAGAAAAGTTGAGCACAAAGGATGTGCTAAAGACAAACATGCAAGAGAATTTTTCACTGAAGGCAGTGCATGGAGAGCTTGTTATCCAGTCAGCATTTTTGGTCCAATGCAAACAATTTTTAAGGGTAAATCATCATATTTATTTACATTTATTGATGATTACTTAAAGAAATGTTGGGTTTTTTGGTTTGTAATTTTAAAAAAGATGCATTCCCTTTCCTCTCAGCACTTCCTATTTTCTCTACTTCCTGCAAGCTGCAACCGAAAACCAGTAGCAAATAATTGATCGATCCACTAATAAATTAGTGGCATTAACTAGTGGGAACTAAAAGTCTCACTAAATGCCCAATTGGAGGACAAATAGACTTACTAGTAGAAACTACATGACTCAATAGCTACTTTGATGGTAAGACATAGAGACTTAACCACCTTACTCCAAAATACAATAAAGTATAAACATTTGTAGCTGAAATTGAAAGTAACTATGAACATATTCAATTTACGTGCTTTCGCAGCCCATCTACTTCTCAACTAACCAATTAAAAAGGGGACATTACAAGCCTCCATCATAGCATGTAGTATTGTGGGAGCGGCACATGAAGATGCCATAGTCAGACATTTTTTTCAAGAGTTTGCTTGGAGATGCAACAAAGTGGTTCCATTATCTTGCTAAAAGTCTGATCACTAGTTGGGAGATCATGCATGAGAATTTTGTCACGTTTAAAGCCAGTTGAAGATGGCCATATCTTATTTGTACAACGCTTGAATACAAAGAAAGAGAATAAGGAGCCAATAATAGTTCATCACATGATTCCACCATATTGCAATAAAACCAATGCTACTGTGAAGTCTTTTCTGAAGATCCTATTGAGTTTAATTAATGCATAGGAACAAGTGGTTGCGTTAGAAGAAAAAATGATTTCCACCAACAAAATTAGAAAAGATAATTTAGGCTGATGATTTAGAGTTTAGCTGCTCCTCTCAAAGGGTGGTAAGTGATGTGACAAACATGAATAGATAACTTCAGTAAAATGTCTAGCTCAACATTACTAAGAATATCCACACATAAATGTTGTCTTTCCAATAAGAATGATAGACTTAGGCTACCTCTACTTACAAGGCTTGATTTAGAGGCAGCTCTTGATGATAACACAAGCAATTTTTGCATTTTCCATGAGATAGTTGTCCATGAGAGATATTGTCCAAAGGTGCATCACATTGTGCACTACATGAATTTTTTCTGAACCATATTCTAAAATAGTTTTGGGTAACCCTTGACATCTTCAAGATGAGACCACTAACAACTTTGTATTGGGATATGTTCAATATGAACTTGTTTAGGATAAAAATTGAATTATTTACAAACCCAAATGTTCAAAGATTACATGAAAGAGTGTGGAGAATTAGAAAGGGATACTTATGAGGAGAATCCATGGAAGGATCCCCCAATGGTGTTCCCTTCTCAAGAACAATCATTATGAAGAGAATCCATAGAAGGATCTGTTGATGTGGCGGAAGTCGTGCCTCAACTCCTTCCGGTCAACACAAAATAGAATTTTGTTACAATCCCATTCTCTCTTGCATAGGGAGGCTTCTAGTGCTACTGGAATGATCATAGGAAGGCGACCTCAAGGTTCATATTTGTCAGTTCTTGACTGTGGGATAGCTCAATGGTTCATGTGTCTTGCTGGTAGACACGAGGGGACTTGCATTAATGGATAGAATAAGCTTCGAGATCTTACAAGGTGTCCCTAAGACTCTTCAAGTATCATTTTCATCAGATTTGCATTGAACATGATGCTGCTTAATAGATATTAACTGCAGATTTTAAAAAAAAAGGGAAAAAGATAATGTGGGAGAGATACTAAACTATTTTTAACTAAAACAACAAATTTGGGTAAAGAGATGGAGATATTAAAATTACCATATTCTACCTTGCCGGTTAGACACAACTAAGTAGAATTTGGTGCAATCTTCAAAGGAAAATCAGATTTTCAAACTATTAAATACAAGTGCTGAATCTACAACATGCATTCATACTAGGATTCAACAGCCGAACTAAATTCATAAATATGTTCAGACTAACCATATAAAGTGATTGACAGTTAGTCAATCCTTAATGGTATGAACTTAAAATTTCTATCAAAATGCCTTCCCAAACACACTATTTGTAAATAAATGTAATGTCCCCTAGTAATTTTAGGGCTGTTTAAACCATAATTAAGCCTTCACAACACTCTTTCACTTAAACTATATTGATTAGGAGACAAACCTTCTTGACATGAATTCGATCATAATCTTTCCCTTATATCGAATTGACAATTTAATCTGATTTATAATCTCAATTTTACTTGTTCATTTAATTTATTACTTCTAAACATATATATATATATATATATATATATATAATTAATTTATTCGTAGATAGTAATATACTATATATTATAGTAGTTATAATCATTATGTTATCCTTTATAATTATATATATACATTTGTTTATTACTCAGTTCTGCATAAGAATATCATCAGGCTTCATATATTAAGCACATCCCATGCATACCATCAAGAACGAAGATGTTACTGCCAGTAATTTAATAACAGATCTGATCTGTTCTGATCTGGTTGACGGCGATCAGAATGATGCAACTGGACCCCCTTTATCCACACAGACTATAATTCTCAATCTCTTCCATGGTTGCCCATATTATATATTCCCCAATATGTTCTCCCTACGATCTTCAAATGTTATTTATACCTTGGTGTCTATGTAGAAAGACACATCCTTTTATAAGAGACGCACCTTATCCAAGTGGATTGATTACTACTAAGGAATCGGCCTTGATTATATTGATTTGTTAATGCTAAACAAATTCGTGAATTCCCACCCTCTAGGGAATGACTTGGTCCTCTCCAAAATATCCGTTGACTGCTCTTTCCATATTATAAATACGATATTCATGATCTGGCACTTATTTTCCCGTGTAGAGAAGAACCACTACTTTGTGAACTACGTATTAGTTATTCACTACGTAGCTGTCACACAGAACCATATATCTATGTCTGGGTTACCGCATGCATCAGTGTATAATACTCGGACTGTATTTATTTATACATTGCAGATTATATTCATATACTGTGTACTCAGAATATGTATCTGAGTCTTCAACAAAGTGTATGAGTATTCTGTACGCAGAATACAAAGTCTATATGTGCTGTAGAATATATCTTCATCAAGATGTGTATGTATTCTATATATATATATATATATAATATGACCTGTATATACTGTAGGCTGAGTCTTCTATATATTACAAGCAGATATAGTAACTGATCATTAGTCTACTTCAAATTTGCTGCTATAAGTAGATGCCAATTCTTTGACATCAATGATAATGTCTCTAGAGCTTTTGGTTATTATTAACTGGCAGCTTTAATTAATAGCTATGCCTGATTATTACTATCGAGTAATTTGAATGTGCAAAAGGCGGATTATTAATAAATAAATAATATTATTAATTTATAATAATATTATATTAATTTAAGATTATTAATAAATAATAAATTATGTTTCATGTAAGTAATAAATAATTTGCTGGTAATTATTATATTAATTAATAATAATTATTTTATTAGGATATATATATATATATATATATATAAGAACCAAGGAGGGGACATGACAATAAATGCATTACACAAATTTAAATATGGAAGAAGGGAACCATGCACTCACAAGAAACATTTACAGCTTGAAGATCCACTAATTCTGTAAATATTTCAGCAGAGTTTTTGCAAAAATTCTAGACTTCTTACAAAAATAAGGGAAAACCAGTCCCTTTAAATAGAATTCCAAAATTTGGATGAATGGCCAGGATTAACTAAAACAAGTGGCCCAGATTCATCCCCAAAAACATGACCACCCATACCTAGTTAATAAGGAGCATACCTCCCAACTAACTAACCAACTAATAGCTATAAAGCTGTCCCCCCAAAAAGTGCATTGCACGGAGCTCAAAACTGAAATTGTACTTTGGTAGTTGGGGAGAAATAACTAACTTTGGGAATGCACTTTTTATCATTCCAAAGTAGATATTTTCCCCTTTTACAATAAAAAATCACTTTCACCTTCTAAGTACCCTTTCCAAATGTCCTGGCCTGCAGCTCGCTCTGCCAGGACATTATCTTGGAACCTTAGGAAAATGGAACACACTTCATTAAGAGGAGGAAGAGAGGCAGAAATCCACTTGACTTTGTTGTTCTTTTGTTCAACAGACATTTTTTTGAGGCCAGTTGTCTGGAAATTATCAGATTTATCAAATTTCTGTTTTTTTGGATTTTCTATTCTAATACTTTACTAACTCCAATAAATTTGGCTATAAACCTGTTGTATACTAATTGAGTCATAATCAAGATTTTCTAAAACTCTGCTCTGTCCATATTGGATATAGTATCATATTGGTACTCATTAGGCCATGGCAACTCTAATTGAAGAAGCTTTATTGAAATTACAAGTAGAATTATATTAAAAACATTTTTCTTTCAATTCGTTTTATCTGTCACTGTTGTACTAGTGCAATTAGGTAAAGAACAAATGTGTTTCAATGGGAGTTTAAAACATGTATTTGTCTGAAGATCAAATAACATTGTGTGGTGCTCAAAGAGTGTTGTCTTAAATGATTGAAGTTATACAAATATTTTGTCAATTCAAAATGATAAAATGCCTGTAGATTTTGAAATCTTATTTTGAACTCTTCTCATCAGTTATACTTGAATGCTCTTAAGTCTATGTATACTGAGCAAGCGATGTAATCTTTTCATAGTAGTATTTGTTTATTAGTACTTGATGATATGGAATATAGCTTGCAGGTGAAGTTGATGTGCACATACTGTAAGCAATGCAAGGAAACAGAAGTTCCCGATCCATACTATGGTGGACCACAAGGTTTTGAAAAGGTGCAGAATTGATGTTTTTTCTGTAATCTTTTATTTATTTATTTATTTATTTGACAAAAGGCCAAGGCCTATAATATATTTATAAAGATAATAATGATTACAGTATATAATATTGAAGGGGAGATAAAACACCCTTCATTCTAGAAGACCAAAATTACTTTACACCTAAACTTCTAATTCTTCCTTAAGAGGATGGAAGATACGAGACATATGTGCCCCCCAAAACATTGTAAAAACATCTCAAACCAACCCATATGAGGAAGGAGGAGTTCTGTAATCTTTTATTAATTTGGCGTGTATTCATGATTTGAGTCATTAATGAAACTTATGGGAATTTGTAATAAATGTTATAAGTAAATGATTTCTATCATTTTACTTGGCAGTTAACTTCTAATTTGTTTATTATCTGATCAATTGCATGAAATAACCTTAGGTACCAGTGACAAACTCATCAAGACAGCCAATTGACTCCTGGACCTGGAAGTTTAATATTTAATGGACACAACCATAAAATCCTTCATCAAATCATTCTTAGGGGAGTGATTTGAACTATTTATAAAATTTACTTGAACTCCAATATGCACTTATATGCACATAAATGACTGTTGATGTGAGTATTTCACTTCGCCTGGGATACTGTTTATCCTAATTGTAATATTGTACCTGGTTGTTAAGTTTGCTTAGGACAATAGGAACTTTTAATTTCCCTCACCAAGGTTGCTAATAATGATATTTTCACCTTGACTTGAGGTACACGAGTGCCACCATTGCCTCATCAATTCTTGATGGATGGTAGTTAGGTGCTACCTCTATTTAATTAAGACCAAATTTGTCTTAGATTGAGCTAACTCACCTCCTAATTGGGAGTGATTGAGAGTTAAACTCATACCTCTTAGACGTATTATCTCCTCAATGCATGCATCCAAGAGGCCTATATATTTGAATGTTACTCTTTTTAATATGCTCCATTACATTGAGTATTTAGTATTTTTATTCTATAGATTTGTGATTAGCTTATAGGCATTAGGTCTTAGTTAGATTTGTTGTTTATGACAAATTTTAATGGCCATCTCTGTTAGAATTTAACTCGACATGTTGGCAATAGGAAATTTATGAGACATTCATGAACTTTTCTTTTGGCTTTCAAGATGTCCAATCTTAAGATATTCACGAGTTTCTAATAGATTATTAGTTTTAAAACTCGTGGACTCGCCATGGACTCGCGAGTCCATTGGTGGGCCGAGTCGACTCGCCAAGGACTCACGAGGCGAGTCCATCCCAAAGACTCGCGAGTTTTTTGAGTGGACTCATGCGAGTCTTTCACTTGGACTCGTGCGATTTAGGGAACACGCCCAACCATGATTTTAAGTGGTTTTTTTTCACTTTTTTCACTTATTTGGCATTGTTTCTTGGTGAAAACAGGTTTGTAGGGTTTGAAGGAGGAGAGGAAATTTAAAACAACCTCATTCTCTTCATCAGAATATATACATGAAATATAACATTTAAGTAAAAGTCGCATATATTGGCAGGATGTTTGAGAGTGGTTTCAGATCTCTAGGAGTTATAATGCAAATTCTAGGTTTTAGAAGATCTTTTAAATTTACGGACAGTCAAATTTTAGTAATCAGTAGGCTCCTATTAGAATTCTCTTGCTCTCTCTATCTCACTCACTTTATTTGCCCCAAATTTTAGACCTATCTATCTCCCTATCAATCTTCCTCTATCCTCGCTCTCTACCACTCTCTATCTCACTCTCTCCTCTCTCCCCCAAGATCTAGACCTATCTCTCTACCCCTCTCTCTCACCCTCAGACCCCAACAAGTGGTGCTATCCTCAACCCAATTTTGGTGAGCTGGAGAAGCCACATCAGACTCCTAGAACTAGACCCTCTAGTTCTATCTCTCCCTTGGTTTTCACTAGAGCTGGGAAGAGGAAGATGTAGTCTTCTCTTTAGTTTGTTCATTGTTGTTTTTCACATTTGGACATATCATTATATTTAATTTTGTAAACATTTATAAACTTATGCTACTATTATACATTTAAAAGTTTGAAACTATGAGTATGAATGATGAAATTTCAAATATTGAGTGTTTGGAGATCATATGACGTGTAATGTTTCAATTATGGCTCTTATGTTCTCTAAATGTATTAATTTATTTATGTTGGTTTTGTAAAACTGCGGTTTTGTTTTTGCGGAGTCCTTTTGCGAGTCTTTCACGAGTCTGAGTCCGAGTTTTAAAACTTTGGATTATTTATTTTGTAGTTGGCCTCATGACCTTGTTTTTAGGACACAATAAGACCTACATAATGAATGTTGGGTCAAAATGAGATACTTATCATTTCCTTTTGCATAATGAATCCTAGAAGACTTAAATTGCTGTGATGTCCCCTTCTAATTAGTCATCAATATCAGGTAGATTAGCCTATAATTCTGACCCTCGTAGGCTAATGAGTGTGCACAGAGGGTCTCTTTCAGTTGGTATCTACTCCAGGATTCAGTATGCTTTGGTTTGGCTTTCGTTTGGCATCATTTGGACTTCATTTGCTATAATTACTATTTATAGTAAGTCAGAAGTTGATCGAGAAGGACCTTTCTATTTTTAGAAAGAGCATATGGTCACATGGGGAAAAATAGGATGACGACATATCAAAATGTTAAGTATTTTGGGAGTTATTAATATTTTAGTGGCCAAATTAATATTAAATCATTAAATGGCTTATTATAAAGTTATAATTTAACTTTATAATTTCACTTAAAGTTGAGGGTCGAGTCATCATTGGAAGGGGCCAATTATTCAATTAATTTATGGAAGCCTAAGCTAAGGTATTTATTAAAGTATTGGAGTTAATGAAATGTCATTTCATTTAAATGTTTTTTTAAATGCCTTCTTGGAGAAGTTTGAACTTCTCTTGGAGACTATATAAACCTTGGAATGAGAAATTCGATTCATTATGTTTGATGATCATTTCTCTTGAATATTGTGAGCTTTGGAGTTTGTGGAGAGACAGGGGTTTCCTGCAGATTTTCAGAGATTTAGACATTGGAGAACATGCATTCTTCATTGTCGGAGCTGCCTGAGGCTGTGAAATACCATCTGAGGATAGCTTACAGGATTGGCTTCATCCATAATTCATCATTGTGCAGATTGGAGACATATTCACAGAGTTTTTCATCTCTTCTTGAATCAGCATATTAGAGGGTTTGAATGCTGTGATTAAGGAGGACTCTTGGCTTCATCCCAGGATTGTACGGCCTGCCTTTCAAACCCCATAGCTGCAGCAAAGGGGCAGTTAGCATAAAGGTGCGATTTTCATTGTGGAGGCTTTTAAAAATTGTGAGAGATTGAGGAAGGAGGCGGTCAGCAGTATAGAAGACTTGGACATCAAGAGCAAAGTGTTAGTCCATTCCATTGTGAGAGAAATCGATCCAAGAGGGGTTGCTTTTCACCAGGAGAAAATAAAAGAATTCAATACTTCACAAATCAGGTATGCATGTGTATACAAAGCCTACAAAAATTAATGATGCATATAATTAATGATTCCTGCCATTGATGTTTTCATTATCAGCTTAGTTTCAATTTCTAGAAATTTCTTATGTTATTATTTGCATTGCTTTTTATGAGAAAAAACCCCCAAAAAATCAGAAATACAATAAAAACCCAAAAACAAACAGTTTTCAGTGGTTAGAACTAGCTGGGGTTCTTACAATTGCAGATACAAACCTTATCAAGCCATGTAGTTTATTTTTCCTATACAAATCATGCTTACTATTATGTCCCTTGAGTACAATGGTAATTTCCATATGTGAATTTGACATTTTGGGAGCATTTCACACTCCTTGGAGAGTGCCAACTTTCATATAGACTTATATCCTATGTATTTAAGGTATTGGTTGTGTGGTCATAATTCTTATTTTGGGTTCTTTTTTTATTTTCCTTAACTTTGGTGGTTGTGCAAAATATAATTAAATATTAAAATTCTTGAAAAGTAAAAATTAAATGACAACTTATATTTAACTATTTAAAAAGGTGTTTTGCGTGTGCAGATAAATTGACGCTAGGCTCAAAGTGATGAAAAGTGCTCGCAAGGACACTATTAAGGAAATCTTCTTTTTTGAAAAAGCAACAGTTTAAGCAATTTTTTTTTTCTCAAAAAAGGCAACAAAAAAGGAAAAGATTCTTTTTCAAAAAAGCGGCAAAAGGATTTGTTTCCTTCTAAACTAGCTGCCAAAGGGTTATTAAAGGAGGTTAGGTTTTTAGAAGAAGGGTTACTGAGTTATTTGTCATTTTCATATACTTTGAGCAAGAACATGAGCTCTACATATTTCTTGAGGACAAATATCCTCTTGGAATACTAGTTTCAGGGACAAAACCCCTACTAGTTGCATACGGCGTTTTCACCTTGAGATCACATTTGTGCTGCAAGTGAAGTTTGTTCCAGTTGGTGCTGCAGATGGAGATTTTTGATGCGTTTTAAGTTTTAGCAGATGTTTGTTGCTCGTTTTTCTTGGTTATATTTACTTGAGTTTTCAAATGATTTGATAGTAAGATTTTGGTGTGTTTGGGATACATTTTCAGTTGTTAGGCTTGTTTGCTTTCACCAATGGATTGCTGTTTCAGCATCTAAAGGTGATTACAGAGTATTTTCAGTATGCATCAGTTTTGATTTGTACGAAGTTGTATCAGCACTATATCAGCCTCTCCCTTCAACTTTTCAATGCATATTTGATCTGGGTTGATAAACACACATTCTGGGTATGATATTCCTTCCTCTTTTTGAGGGATTCATTTATGTTACTGCAGCAGTATGATTTTGTAATCCGAATATTATATCAGACTTGTTCCAGCAGTATATTAATCATTTATGCTCTTTTGTAGTGCATTCATGCTTTTATTGTAAACATTAGATGGCTGCCGCTGGAGGTATATATTTGTATACAGTTTATTTGTAACTTTGGATGGAAGTATCACCAGAGATTTGTGCATTTTGTGTTTAAGGCTAATGGAATTGGGACCAAAAACTAATGGGAAGTGATGTTATTGGAGTTTAGGATAGGACCCTAGGTAAGTGTAATCGACAACATTTTAACAAGTAGAAAATTGTGAAAACTAGTGTGCAGATTGACAAGAAGATTTGTTGTGCAGCAATATAAGGTTTTGTATTTAAAATATCCAGATGAATAAGGCATTTAAGGCTTGAAGTGGAGGCATTAGAGCATTATTTGCACCCAAGGCATTGGAAATTGCTGAGAAAGACTTTAGAAGACATGGGAATCTGCAGTTCACTCCATGAAACTTGAGGGTGTTTAATATATGCACATTTTAGTGAAGATTGTTGACATTGAATGGTAGGTGGGATTCTATCTGTAAAAGAAAGCACAGTACAGAGGCATAGCATTTCAAGATTGCACCAATTCTTCAAATTATATTCAAGAAATGCACTAGTATTAGGTCTTTTGTCTCTTTGTTGACCTATAACAATGAAGGAAATATCAGTTTCTCTTGAATGATAAAAACTAAAAATTGGAGATTTAGCGTTGGTGCAAAGTTAATTTTGTCAAGTGCAGAAGTTAATGGAAGACTATTAAGTTTTTGATCATATGAAAGAATAAATCGATGACTCATGGAATACTATGATTGTAACAGTTATGATTGGTTATGACCAATTCAAAGTATGTTTTTTTACAAAATCTATTGTCTTGAGATTCAGATTATATAGGAAGGGTTTGCCATTGATCATGCATATTTAATGTCATACTTTGCACATGCTATTGTATTTTTTTATTTGTATTTCCAGTTTATATCAACAAAAACATAACTTCTGGAATGTGCACCCAGAGTTAGCATAATGCTTACTGGTGATGAGTAATAAGGTAACCAATAGAGAGTTAGTTGCAAAGTATGAAGAAAATATGGTGCAGATGCATTCTTCGAAGTTTTGAGAAATCTATCATTTATCTTTTCTCACCAATATTCATAACATATAGTTCAATAAGTGATGCATTATCAGTTGAACTTGACATCTTATTGCATTATGAGTTTCACAAATACACTTAAAAATCTTTTTCATGTTGATTGGGCTTTTGGAAATTACAACATTACCTTTTGCGGGTGAAGACTAAGAAAAACTTGATTGAAGATTGGAGGAAATGGAGGCATGAGGACATCTATCATCCCAAGCTAGCTTCTTGCACAAGGATGATTCATTGCACGAGAAGCACCTTTTCTATTTGTGTTTCTTCACAGAGAAAGGTGGGCTAGGATTTTCTTGTGTGTGCACTTGATGTATCTACGTTGGTTGAGGTTTTGTACAATAGAGGAGGAATTGTTTCCATAGCATTGGAGGGATTCAACACACTCAGAGGAGATGTAGACTCTTGGAGGAGAGTTGTTCTCTCATGTGCAACATTGAGGAGGGATTTGACACACTTGGAGGAGATGAAGAATTTTGAAGGAAAGTCGTTCTCTCATTGTGCAAGGAGGTTAGGGACACTTTGTGTTCTCTCATGTTGTTAGAGATTTATAGGTTCTACAGTTAGGATATCTGCTGATGGAGTTAGTCTAGCATTTCTTGGGGGAGCGGAGAGAATTGTTGAAGGAACTTCATCAAAGTCACTAGAAGGGTTGCTGCGATCAATTCTTGTAGTGTTCCACCCTTTGTTTAGAGTCATGTAATAAGAGGGGCAATGTTGGGTTATTACATTAAGTTTGTTTGTTTATAGTTTCATCAAAGTCTCTAGAAGGGTTGTTGCGATCAACTCTTGTAGTGTTCCACCCTTTGTTTGGAGTCATGTAATAAGAGGGTGAATGCTGGGTTATTACATTAAGTTTGTTAGTTTATAGTTTAAATTAGGTAGGTTAGTTTTGGGGAAGTTATTTCCATAGGCAGTTTTCATAGCAAAAAATAAGGCTTTTAAAAGCCAATTGATTGTAATGATGAAACATCCAATTGAAATTCAAGTGAGTATCAATTTCAGTTTTTCATTCTTATGTGAATCCATGGCATAGACAATTTCATCTTTTTGTGCTCTTGATTTCATCAAGTTAGCCTCAACACTAGCTCGATTTTTATTATTTGCTACTTTCTATTATACATTAGACTTCTTCCAAAAGCAATTAAAAATTGTTTGAAAGGAAAAGATAGTTCAAAGTGCACGCAAAAATCAGACCCCTTAGTCATTATGGCTAACTTTGTATCCATCAAGGTCCTACATGTCAAGTCATACGACCCTTGAATTTTCACACCACCATACTTTGCAAGTTAAGTGCTTTGAGGGTCATAAAAATACGTTTTAGGGCTAACAATGTTTTGTCAAGTTGTCATAAAAAATACCAAAAAAAATGTTAGCATATTACTTGTGTATTAATTCAATTCTTTTTGGCATGCCTATGTTGTAGCACATGATTTTTATAATGTGACTTTTCAAAAAAGTACTTTTTATTCAATTATTTATCATAGGAGTTACATGTCCTATGTTACACACTACACAAAGATGTTTCCCCACTCCCACTTGCTCTCCACATCATTGGGACGACAAGGTAGCAAGAGATGTCCCCTAGACATTCCCTATCTTGGAGAAAATTAGAAACATGCTATCTAGATGCTATTGACGTGGCCAAAGTCGGATTATCAACTCTTCGGTCAACACAGAATAGAATGCTACGTATCCTATCCTCTCTTGAATAAGGAAATCCCTAATGTTGTTCTAGATGATCAAAGGGGATAACCTTAAGGTTCCAAATGTTAGGTCTTGACTGCAGGATGACTCAACGGTTTGATGTGTTTTGCTGGTAGCATAGGGGGGCTTACGTTTACAACAAGCTGGCTTGCATCTGACGATGCTGATTCTCAGATTGGGAAAAATAAAAGCAAAAGAGAAGGGTTTAGGGATCCAAAGTGCAATGGTAGTAATGGCTGGCACTGCGGGTAGACAGATTTCGAATAAACCAACCCTTGCTTCGCCAGAGATATACTCACAACTTAACAAGGATAGTGCAAGCTCCAAGGGAATGAAGGATTTTTCAGACTGGAGGTACTCATTTAGGCATCCAATTTTGGTGCAGCCTAAGGCAAGTACCTACGTGTTGGTGTCTGTTTTATCATCTACCAAACATTAGAATAGGATACCCGAAGGTATTCTATCCTCTCCTGAAAAATCACTGTTGATTCCAAGGTCTATATGTGCGAACAAGCGACTTTAGTGGAATAGCTTCTTGGGTAGTGTATGCTGAAAATCTCAAGGGGGACTTATATTAAACAAATGTCTATTGAACTGTTGGACTTAGATAGATTTAGCAATTTTAGGCTCTCTTTTTTTTAAATTTTTTTGAGTTTTAGACTTTCAAAAAGGGAAAAAGGGATAGGGTTTGAGAAAGCTAATCTAATCCTACGAACTCTGGAGACGGTATCAACTGGGTGCTCTCGAGAAACCAAACTTTGCTTCGCCACACTAGGGACAACTACACAAAGCCGGTGCAATCTTCAATGGATTGTGCTTGTGATTAAGATGTTGGGATGCACAGAGGATGGGCTCAGACTAACTTTGCACGGTGAAATGGAAATCATACATTCACCAAAAGTATGAGCGGAGGTACACCATTAATTGACACTTATCAAATCTTTCATTCAAATTAACAACAATGAAAGCAAATCTAAATTAATTTTAACCAAGTGTTGTGGAAATTGAAACCATGCAAATCATTCAAACAATAGGGATTACAAAGCCTTAAGAGAAAGTGCACATGCAATATATTATCTGGAAATGACCTTACGCAACAATACATAAAAAACCTCACACTCTCCAAATGAGAGGAGGTAGCCTTATATAGTTTTTCAAAATAAATGAACGACCGAGATCAAATAGTGATCAAGGGCCAAGATTGAAAGCTATAAACCCTAATTAGGGTTTCCCAAAACACTATCAGCTTGAATGAATAAGAAAGTGACATGTGGCACAACTGCTAATCTCACTGAGGTGAGCATCCACTTTCCTCTTTCGCAGATTCGATGTACCTGGACACAATAAGCTTGACCTCCTCCATAGTGACACTTGGCAAACTGCTAATCTGGAAGTCGATGATGTCCACATCATCAGTACATGTGGCAAGGATGCTTTCCCACTCAACCGCTTGGGCAAGAAAGTTTTCATCGATGAAGAGAAAGTTTGCAATCTTCGAAAGATCGCCCTTGTCAATCATCCTTGAATCCTTGAAGAAGCTTGACTGAATCCTGGCTCTCAGGTTCTCTGCCTGCAAATGCTTCTCCCTTATACTCTCTTTCTTCCAGATCTCAGATGCTACATGAAACACCTTGCTCAAAATCTCCCTGACACTCTCCTTTGTCTCAAAGCACTTGGTCTTAGATTTCTTCAAAACTTCAATTCGGGTGACCAAGGCATAGTACCAGGTGTTGAAGTCATACCTATCTCCAGCCTGTAGGACACTTGCATCCACTAGACTTCTCTTCGACAAGCCTCGGATAACCTTCAGATGCGGAAGTATTTCATATTGAATTTCCTCCACGTCCTCCCAATTGGTAGCTAGATCCTGAATACGGCCGACCAGCGAAGAGGCTGACTCATGTGCTGACACTAAATTTCCCACCAGTATGTCAGCATGTGTTGAAGCATCTGAAATCCACTCCTTGGTCTGTGTGAACGTGCCCTTCATATCCTCATAATCCTTCATCAATTCCTGCTGAAGAGGCTGTGAAGGGGTAACCGAGATCTCATGGTTAAGTGGTCTGGTAAGATGGAGAACATACTTCCTCCATTGCTGATTTTCTTCTTCAACCTTCTTTCTCTTCTCTCTCTCATGAGCTAAACTTGCCTTCAGGGTGTTACAAGAGTCATCGAAATACTGGACCTGTTGGTCTTGGGTGGGCTTACCCAGCTCTATAGTTGTGATCTTGTAATCATCTGCGACAATATTGTCCCTAGTTTTTCCTTCTTTAGGCACCGCTATTTGGACTGTCCTGAATCCTGTACTGTCTCTCTGAATCAAAGAAAACTTTCTGGTAGGCTTGGGTGGTTTAGCTATAGCTGGCTCATTCACCTTCTCCAGAAATGCTGCTATGATTTCTTCAGAACAAGCCTCCTTGGGGACCTTAGCCTTTATTCTTTCCCTTAGCCAATCAGGGATAGTTGATTGCTCTACAGTATTCTGATCAAATCCATCATTTGTCCCTCCTGGGTTTGCAACTATGCCATCTAAGAAGACTATGGGAGATGTAGGCGTTTCAATTTGCTCTTTGTCCGGACTTTGGACAACTTCCTTCATTACATCCTCAATTAAAGGAGAAGGCACTCTTACTTCATCATTAACCATGCATATGTCCATCTCCTGCTCCTCAATTGCATTCTGATCAAGTACGATAGAAGCAACACTTAGGATGGACTGGCCTTTGCTGGACTCCCTTCTTTCCCCTACAATCTTCTTTCCTTTGACCTTTACGGAGCTTCCAACTAACTCCTTCCTCTTCCGAGACCCAACACTTTCTGGATCCCGGGCATTACCTGCAGAGGTACAAGGATTGGAGGATAAAGAGTCATCCACTCACATCAATTCATAGGTCAAGGCCACACCTTTGGACTTTAATTGCCTTGTCCTTTCAGATATCCACCACCTAGAATACTCAACCACCGTCCTCATGGGGTCGGCTAGATCTGATTTCTCTCTCTCTGCCCAATCTATCAAAACTAGGGGTTCATTCTTCATCTTTTCAAAGCCCGACTACTGAAGCTCAAGGCTATCCTCTACTTGGTCAGCAACTTTGAATACCTCTATTGCTCTTACCATGCTCAAAGGAATCCTCGACCAAAATCTCTTCCTGATCTCGAAACTATCGGCTGCGTTAGCCCAATAATCTTCTAGATCAGCCTTGTGTTCAAATGTCATTCCTTCGACCCTCTTTATTCTGTGGAATGGATCGAAATTCCTTCTTGCCTTGTACTGATAAAAGGGATACCAGGCCAGCTCCTTCTCAGCAGTCGCAGCAGCTTGTGACGATGGACATGTTTCCAGGCCATCACCAATTGTAAGAGAGGAAGTTCCTGCCTTCTTCTGTTTATCCCTTTGAATCGCCATATACCCCTCCAATTGCCTCACAACCTTGAGTAACACAACTCAGTTGGTAGGGTAAGCTGGAAGCTTATAGGGAGACCCAGAGAATCCCTGAATTCTAAGGTAAGTGAACTTTGGATATTGGATATACCAATATCCGAATCGACTGATGAAATCCATAGACTCTTGAGAGAGTCTCTGGTGCATTCCACCTTGCAGCGTCCGCATGATGTGCGTGAGGAAGGTATCATTCACTCTTTTAAAATGGAACTTTTCTTCCATGTGGAGCTGGGGATAGCAATCATAGACTGGAAATTGGTTCTCTTTGTTCCCTACTTCTCCTTTGCAAGTGAGACCTCGGTATCTGTAAGTTCTGGCCAAGGAATAAAACAGGTACAAGCTCATGAAGAAGGTCCTATTTGCTTCTAGGTTCCTCAGCTGACCATCCAAGTTGTCACTTATCATCCGGGCCCAGTCTATCATTTTTACTCTGTTCATTATTTTATTAATGAACTAATACATCCAGGGCTCGAATGGAGCACCTTGAGGATTTCCCATTATCCTGTTCAGCAGAATGATCATGTCTCCAATGTCTTCCTTGAAGTATGCTCTCACTAAGCTCGTCCTTTGAAGTTTGGAGGCGCCTTTCCTTGGCTTGTCTAGCCAGGAATGGTTGACGGTGGCGTCATACTCCTCCAAGTGGTCTTGATACATGCTATCAGCTTCATCCTTTGTCACATACACCGTTTTGTGATACTCTGGGATCTTGAAGGCCTCTCTGATGGCCTCATCACTGATGTTCGCCAACACTCTTCCATCAGGTGCAACAATCTCCTTACTGGTGGGGTTGTAATGCTTAGCACATTCAACTACTAATTCGGTGCATTGCATGGTGGGGAGAAAACCAACAGCATGCACGATGCCACTCTTCATCATCTTTCGTGCGGTTATGGTAGGCACAAGGTTGTCCAGACCAAACATCCGCTTCTTAAATTCCCTCAAATTGATGTGTCCGAGGTTGGTGTCGCTAACATTTTTCCACTTCGAAGTCATCCTTGATTCAGGAGGAGCGTCTTTATCCACTTGAAATTTCATAGTGCCTAAAATCTGCAAGTAAACAATGAAGCTTAAGTTAGAAATTAATTCGTGAATTGAAGAAAATAAGGGCTGCGAGTGGCTAAGTGTTTGAAAATTTCATTTTATTCTCGTACTTCGCCATAAAAATTGGATTTTCATCTGCCAACTCTTCAATCCTAAGGATGATTGTGATCATAAATCAACACCAAGTGTTATAACTTCGAAAACTTTCTTATACTTAGTCAAAAAAAATGATTTTCCTCCACTAGAAATTCGAATAAATTCACTAAAAATCATTTTCCATAACTCTGAAAATACTCATAAAATACACAAATCTGCATCATAAATTCAATTTCACCTTCGAATAGATTGAAGTAAGGCTGGAAAACTCTTTAGAACACTCAAAAAGGATTAGCTATTCTTTCTTATACCAGCTGGCTTCACTAAAATATCTGTGAATGCTTTGTCTCGAAGTTCGCCCAACTACAAGCAATATCAAAATTTTCTTCAGATGAACTCCAATCTGCCAACACTTTACTATGCTCTCCTCAAAACTTCGTACTTCTTGGTGTGTAAAAGTGAAGTTACAAATGAAGTATATGCAAATAAAGTTGAATTCCCAATTAGAAACACGCAAAATCCTCCACCTCATATTTCTAATTCTAACTCGCATTTTGGGAAAATGTTGTCATCTTCTTTAGTTCGAAAATCCTTCAATTATACAAGTTTCTAATTTGTTTTCAGTTGGTTAATTCGAACTAGGCTCATAAAAGAATATCTTCCAAAGTTTCTAATTTAGAACTCAGTTAGAAAATCCTCTTGATTTTGCAAAATATCTACTTTCCAATTTTAATTTTGAGTTTCCATTTTGACTTTCCAATTTAATAATCTTTGAAATCTCTTTTTTTTTCAACTTTCTAATTTGATTAGGAGTTCGATTTTCTTGGAAGATTTGATGACATCACTCAAAATTTTATTGACTTTGTTTGACTTTCATGTTTGGGCGGACTTTTGGAGGCTCTCTTCATGGGCGGCCTTTCTTCTTCTTACCATGCATGGCGGACTTTTATGGCTCCACCATCTTCTTTATCAAACCTGGGCGGACTTTCATTACCTCTTCAAGGCATAGGGTGGAGTTTTAAGAGGGTCTTCAATCATAATTAGCACCTTGGGTGGACTTTTGATGCATCTCTTAAGGCGGACTTTGACACTTCTCCATCAAGGTGGACTTTCCAACTCCCTCTCCAAGGCGGACTTTAGGAGGGCGGAGTTTAATGTTACCTTAAGTGAGGCCTAGGGCGGAGTTTATGCTCCCTTCATAGCCTCTTTAACATATATGGCGGACTTTGACATCTTGTTAACAAGGGCGGAGTTTGAAGGCTTCTCCTTGGGCGGACTTTGATACATATCCTAGTCAATGCAAACTTTTGGACTTACTACCCAAGGCGGAGTTTAGGAACATCTCTACATGGCGGACTTTGAGGGGTCTTCAACGTTGCATCTATTTCCTTGGGCGGAGTTTAGGAGGGTCATCAAGGAGGGCGGAGTTTTGGAGACATGGCTACCAAGGCGGACTCCTCAAGCATTTCCTAGGGCGGAGTTTTCAAACATCTCCTCCAAGCATGGCTGACTTTGGAAGGCCTTCACCCCATCCTCTTCAAGGCAGACTTTGGATGTTTCTCAAGGCATGGCGGAGTTTAGAGCTCCCTCTTTGTGGCCTCTTTAACATGGCAGACTTTTTGAAGGTGACCCCACCTAAGGCATAGAGTGGAGTTTTGGAACATCTCTACAAGGCAGACTTTGAGCTTTCCCCATGATAGGGCGGACTTTTGAATGACCTCTCCATGGGCGGACTTTTGCTTTCCCTTGATCATGGCGGACTTTGGTGGCTTCCAATCATGGCGAACCTTGATCATCTCCCCAACATAGCGGACCTTTGCTTGGGCGGACTTTCTGAGCACCTGCCATAACACTCAACCTTATCCATTAGCCATACTAAAAAAAAATTTGGGAAAATTTCAAAATTTCACATTTTAACCAAATTTAACCAGGTTAACTTGAAATTTGAAATCCATACTCAGGGAAACCATCTGAAGCAATGTGACCCCTAAAATGTAGGGAACTGGCTTTTTAGGTCAAAACTTGGAAATTTTGTGTCCCGGTCACGGCAGGTGAGTGGCATCAGTGCAAACCCTAGATTCCCATTCTGAAAAAGCAAAAAGCAGACATCCCTAAAAAATAGGAAAAACTTTCTAAAAATAGCCATATCAGAGATCGGGCTAAAAACACCAAAAACGAAACTTCCTAAAAAATAGGAAAAAACAAAAAAACAAACTTTCTAAAAATAGAAAGTTGTCCAAATTCGTCCAAATCAATTGCGATCTTCGTTCTTTGGCCTTTCTAAGCACTTTGGCGGTGTTCACACTCTGGAATCACATGGTTTGCAAAAATTAACTTTCAATCCTTAGGACCTGAGTTGCTCAAAACTGGGCAAGGCTTGGCAAAACTGAAGCGGAAGGCCACAGGATACTAACAAAAACCCTAGAAAGTAGGAAAAGAGAGGGTCCCCATTTGCAATGGGGCGATTTGTGAAAAAGGTCACAACACTACGGTTGAACTAAGAACAACTTTAGGTTCAGACTAACCATACATGGTGGCCTACAGTCAACATGCCCCCAATGGTATGAACCTGAAATGCATCAAATACCCCCCCACATTTCACCATTAAAATCATTAAACTCTACTTATCCAGCTGAAGAAACCATGCAAATGGAAGAAAACCAAAATAACAAACACCAGACTTCAATGTTCATATATTGATTTCAATTATCATTACAACAACTATTACAACAGTCCTATTCTACTCCTAATTTGCTAATTGCATAACTATTCTAACCTCTAACTCCTAAAAAAATCTAACCTTCTAACCCTTGACAAAGAGAGGCGCTGGCCTTTTATAGATTTTACATTTCAGATAAATGGTCAGGATTGACTACATCCAATGGCTGCGATTGGCCTTCTAGAAGCCTGGTAGCTTTAACCCATGCCTAGTAACTTTTAGTTGTCCTCCCAACTACCTCCTTATCTACCAACAACTATTTGACATCAATTTGGTCAACCAAGTAGCGGAGGAATAACTGATCTGTGTACCCTTGTTTTATTTTGCATTAATAAGGGGCCCACATGTGGTTATTTACATTAAAACAGTTCAGTTTTACAAAATTGATTTTCTGGAATCAATTCCAGTTGTGTATTTCTGAGTATGCATACATTTGTAGCATTCTATGTATTCTTCTATCTTCAATCTTGCAAGTGCACTTCAACTTGCTGTCCGGTGGTGGCGCGTATCTCTATGCTTTGTTTTTAGCTCTGTGGTGCGCTCTTCATTGGCAGCGCTTTGTGATCACCATTTTGATATTGCACACTACATCTTTGCTTCCCGACATCAATCACAATCATGTCTTCAATCTGTGCTCTAGGTTGCCACCTAAGCTCTTTCCAGTGACATCGATTTGCACAAGCGAGTTCAATCTGAATTAATCACCTCAAAAAATTTAAGTAAATTTAACAAATAAGTGTCGTTAAGGCAACACCAAGCTTTGAAAATGAAAGATGTTTGCTTTTCAAACAATTTGAATCCCCTTTCCCTCATTTCACTTTTTGATTTAAAATCGCGCCACTTAAAGGGAAAAGCTAGGCTTTGAGAGGCAAAATGCGAAAGACACTTACCAACTTTTTAAATGCCCTTTAGCCCTTTGTTGAAGAAAACTCGACTTTGCAAGCCAAATTGCGAGTTTGAATGCTCTTTTATTTTCTTTTTCGCCCCACAATTTTTATTTCATCTTTTCACTTGTTTGGGAACTACGGGAGAAATTTGGGTTTGCAAGGGAGAATGAGTGAATTTAAGTTTAAAAACATCTCCTTGTAATGAATTTAAGTTTAAAAACATCTCCTTGTAATTTCAGTTTTCACACCCTACTTAAACTTTATTCATCACTTCATTACTTGGTCACTAAGGGAAAATTTTGGTTATTTTAGAGAAATTGTGAAAAGTCAACTCCTCCTTTTCTTCTTTTTCTTAGCCGATTTGAAAAAAGGGGGAAAACTCAGCTTGTGAGGTAAACTGCAAACACGAGCCCTTGCATTTTAAAACGCTTTTTCATCTTTATCTTTTAACTTGCTACTTAGCCATCGAACCCTTTATTTTACTTGGCTCACCTTTCACTCTTTGAAGGGGAAATGCCGACATTTCGAGAAAAAATGCAAATTGCACCAAAGCGCTCTTCCTCTTTTCATATTTTATTGACTCCCCCCTTTCTTTTGTTTTATACTTATTTCAATAGGGAAAAGTTCGGTATTTTGTGGCCCAATTTGGAGGGCATAATAGCAACGTGATTTTGGCCTTTTAACACCCGAGCTTTCTGAGGCAAATCGACTTCTTTTAATGAACTTCGAACTTTATATTGGTCCCACCTCTACTTTGTTTAATTCATCATATCACCACTCGAATGGGAAATTTAGGTGATATAAGGCCCATGTGCAAATAGAAACCCCTCATACTTTAAAATGCCCCCACTTTCATTTTATTTCACCTTGCTGAATAAAGGCCTTTAATTGGGCCTTTTCTCGGCTTTGCAAGGCAAGATGATATAAAAGGATTTCATCATTTTCCATTTAAAATGAATGCTTGAGCTCTCATTTTGGATTTCGGCCTTCGTCACCGATCACTTGGGAATATTATCGGGGTATTTTCGGCTTTGCAAGGCATGATGAAAGGCAAACTGAATCAACCTCCTAAAAATTGCGAGAACTCTCCTCTCTCAGCAGCTTAGGGATTCATCTTAGGGCTTAGTTGGCTTGAAAGCACTCGCGTGAAGCATTTTAAGGTATTTCTTGGGGTTGAAAGGCGAATTCATAAAACCTGCACCTTGTATTTTGGCCACAAAGTCGCAAGATTTTACTTTCCTCGCCCTTTGCCTTGGCTTGGGGATTTTCAGTGATTTTATAGAGGAAATGAAAAAATCGCAATTTGCAGCGAGAAGAAAAAGTTCGAACTTCCCCTATTTGTGCTTCTACTTCTATGCTTTAAGTGCTTATGTCGAAGGACCTAGGCTTTTTATCAGCATTTTGAGGCGATATGAAAATGATTTCTCATTTTCAAACTTTCATTGGACTCGACTTTGCCTTATCGCAAATCTCTCGGTGCTTGAAGGCGAATGGGATGACATAGCAGATAAAGAAACGATTTTGCCAAGCTGCGCGCTTTGACCTCGACCCTTTCAATGTTGGCCTCGGGCAAACTTCAGCCTTCCTCGCAGATTGGCAGACTTATGGCAGGGGGTCCCTGTTGCGGATGGGGCGTGTAGGGCTACGCACAACAGATGCCATCCATGGGGGTGGGATTTCTATACATCCTCGAGAGGGATGAGGATGTTTGAAACCTTCCTTGAGTGTCTTGACTCTTGAGGATGGTTGGACACCAGACATCAAAATCACATTTAAAAAAAAGGATTTTTGTTTTATAACAAAAAGTAAAAAAGGGCGTGGGGGGTCCACAAGCCCTCCTACCCGCTATTTTTTTATTCAACTATTAGAGATTTTTAGATTAAGTTTTGGTCGAATCTTTAAAAAGTCATTTTTTGGACACTTCGCAGTAGACGTGTTATTTTGACGAGTTGCATGATGAGTCATGCCTTCAAACCTTAGTTATAGATAGTTAAGTGTCCATTTTACATTTCTAAAAAAAACCGGAGGTCTTATGATATTCCATGTGACGGCTACATGTTGACAAAGTTAGCCCTAACAACTACTGGTCTCTCTCCCCTAAACTCACTACCCTAAAACAATATCTTGCTACTGATTTGTTTGTTTCTTATTTTTTTGCAGCTGAGGAAAAATATGAGGAAAGAAGAGGAAAGGTCAAAAGAAAAAGATTATCAGTCATTTTTGGCATCTAGGATCATCGAAATGAAGGCCACACTCGCTTTAGTTTTTTTTCATATTTTTTTGGTTTCGTCAAATATCTTAGGTTTTTTTTTTTCCTTTTTTCCCTTCAATGTGTTGTCTTAATTAAAATGAACAATAGTAATTAGTATGAAATGGGAATGAGGAAATGAATGACACTGTGGGTGAAGCTAAACCAAATGTTGGGGTTTTTTCGAAAATGCAAGCACTATTGCACCGAATCCTTTTTCATGCCCTTCAACAATTGTCAATGAAATGCAAAATCCCCTTTCAAAAACTAAGGGAGTTACAACAGAGTTGTGCAACATTTATAAGGTGAGCTTAGACATGGAATCAGGTTCTATAAGGACATAACTTTGGAAGACGGTTGAAATGGCTGGATTTCAAGGGGAGAGTAAAGTGAAAATGGAAGGTGTATTAGTAGAATGTGTTCTGAAGTATTCCAATGCATCATCTGTTGCTAATAGGGATGTGAGAGGAGAGGGTTCTAATAGAGGAAAGAGGAAGGCCTCTACTATTGATGGTTGAAATACAATGGAAAATTTATTAAATTTGCGTGCATGAGAGGATATCAATAATTCAATAACTAAACTCTTTTATGTCCATGCCATTCCATTTCATGTGGTTTGCTTTCCATAATTCGAAGACATGTCAAAGAAAACAAACACAATTGGATTTTCTTATCCCCCCTTGAGAACAGAGATTGTGTGCATCCACCCTCAACAAACAATATTCCAAGGTGAAAATATTGATGGACATGAAACAAACATGGATTAGTATAGTTTGCTCCATTATCATAGATGGGTGGATAGATATTCAACATCGACTATTGATTAATATTGTTGTTGCATGCTTATGGCCCCTACTTTCTTAGAACTATCGATCGCTCTAAGAAATGCAAGGATGCAGAATTTCAAATCTTGAACGAGGCCATATAGGGGATTGATCTTTCTAATGTTGTGCAAATTGTAATCAATTTAGCTCTTATTTATAAGCTAGTTCGCTTGATAGAGTAGGAACACTTATATTTGTTGGACCCCGGTGTTCATGCATTGAAAAACATTAGAAAAATAAATTGGGTGAAGATAGTGGTGGCTGAAGCTAGAGATATACAAATATTTATATGTAACCACCAAATATCACTTATATTATTTAGAATTTTTAAAAGAAGGCATTCCTCAAGCAAGTGAAAGCCAGATATGCTAACTATTTTATTTTTCTAGAGGGGATGTTGGAGGTGCAGTAGGCTTTAAAATCCATGATAGTTTTTGGAGTGCAAAAATTGAGCTAAACCAAACTGATACGGAGGGAAGAAGGTGAGACAAAAGGTACTTGATGCTTGGTGGTGTACCATGAGGTAGGAAATTCAATATTTTTGCTAAGTTACTTTTAGTTTTAAAATATAACTTCTAATTTGTTATTTCAATTTGATAAATTTTAGCATTCAATTTTACTTGTTTCTAAAATATTGTTCATTAATTTTTAAATGATGCTCACAAATATATTTACTCTATTATATCACTTATTGTGAGGTAATAAAGTATGCCAATACAAAGTCTCCTAGCCATGGAGAGATTTATGAGACGTTTGATAACATACTTGACTAAATGAGGCAAGCAATTTGTGTTAGAGAGTTTGAATTGCATTTTTATGATGAGCATATTAGGCCTACTGTCACAAAGAGGGACACAATGAACATCCCACTTCATATGGTTTCCTATGCCCTTAATCATAGGTGGTATGCACCTAGACTTGATAGAGTTCCTCCTGATGATGATGAGATAAATGAGGGGTTTATAAATGCCCTTCAGAAGATCTATAAAACTGAGGATGTAGAAAGACTTTGAGAGCAGTGGATTTAATTTTTCATCAGGGTCTTTCATTCAACAAATTAGACGCAAGGATGGATAGGCCCATTCTTGCTCAAAACGATTGAGTTGAATGGTGGACATGACATGGGATGGATACACTAAAGACAAGGCAGTTTGCCATTCATGGACTCATTGTCTGCTATTTTTTCTTTTTTGTAAAGAGGAACTAATCCACCTACAACTTCATCTACTTGGTCAAGAGGAATGGGCATACCTCTAAATGAGCAAAGAATCTAGTTGCAATTCATAGTGCATTTCAACGTCAAGATTGATATGCTTTTGGGTATCAACTCCAGCTGCATGTTGGAATGTTGATCATGAAGATACTAGATAGATTGACTAGGAGGAGGTGCAACCAGGATTAGTTAGGATTCCATTGGATGAGTCATAACTTGATATACATAACGGGTTAGAGTCAGAGGCCTCTTTTGATATTGATATCCCAAATGAAGCATAATTATGCATTTTCCTTTTGATGTCAGACAATGAAACTTTGAAATCAAATATTTGTATTATATTTCTGCTGTACTTTAATCAATGAACATGCTTGCTGCTATACTTTTTGATACATTGGATGAATTATGAATGTTTGAACTTAAATTTTGATGTCATATGGCCATACTTATAAAACCTTGGCGCTCTCTCTTCCTCTCTCTCTCTCTCACACACACACACACACATGCACACACTATTATATATATATAGTTTTTGAGAGGAATTTTTTTATAAGTTGCCTATGACATCAAAATTTAATTTTAAACATCATAATTATGACTGCCATCCCAAAATGTGTTCCAACCCTCATCCGAAATGCCATGGAACATAGATCACAACTAATAGCCTTGAAGTAAAAAATATCGTCTTTAATGACCAATGCAGTCAATTATTAGGCCCCTCTACGATTTATTATTAAGCAATATGAACTGATTGATACTCTTACTACATTTGCTGTTCATAAATATAGTATTTGACATTGTACTGACATCAACTGCAGATTTTCTTTTGAATTTAAATAGAAATTTTATCCTCGGTGCAGGTTTTAGACATTCTGAAAGATGCTTGCGATTCATTACTCGATGAAATTGTTGAAAATCACTTTAAAGGTGTTTCTCTAGGTTCCTGATGAGAGCTGTGCTATCATTCTTTTATTATAAGGTGACACATTGCTTATCTATTATGGACCGTTCAGTGGAAGATAATTGGAAATCTTTTTGTCTTGTTGGTTGCGGTTTTCCATCACTTGGCAGAAAAAGTAAAAAATAAATCTTCCCGATTTGTGATATTACTATATTTCACAGATTCCATAAACATTTGATTAAATGTGTTATTATTTTTATAGGCTATTCAGAGATTATTATGGTTGTCGTGTGAAGTCTGTTCTTGGAAAATTCTTGCTTGCCATTTTTTATCATTCATGTGAATTTTAGTTATCTTTTGCAGATTCGTTGAGAATCAAAATGTGTTCGAATTCATGATCGGATAACAAAATGGGTTAAATTCACTTCCTTACAAAGTCCCGGATGTTAATTAGGCATTTCAAAGCTCACCACTTTGATATCAAGAAACTATTTTGTGATAACTTCCCACTACCCATAATAAGTATATTTAAAATTCTCATTAACAGGAAGATTCTTTAAGTTTGTATAGAAAGGGCATGCATGGGCAAAAACTTGAACGCATTCACTGCATTTGACAAGTCACCCTGTTTTAGTGTGCAATTTTCTTTCTTTGTGCATTCCTCACCTCCGTTGAAATATCTGAGCTATACGTAAATTATTTAGTTAAACCAAGCTATATTTATATTGAATTTTAGTAGAAATAGAAATGGGATGCTGCCTCTGCCAGATTAATTCAAATGGGTTAAAATTATACACTGTTGCAATATATGTTCTGATATTAACTATTTTACATAATTTACCTGAATTTTTCAAGATGACTTGGATCAATTTCTTGCATTACGGACAACCATGTAGGCAAAGTCAACCCTAGTATTCTGTGAACTCGTCAATACATTCTAAAACGAAGATTTTCATAATCAAACTGCGATGCGTAGCTCTTTGGGACCAGTCAGTCATCTACTAGAGATGTGCATTAGTCCTGCCACGAACTGTTTATGTGTTATCTTAATATTGGTCATAAGTGATAGATTTGTTGTCAACCATTCTAAGAGTGTTCTTGTAATCCGGGGAGAAATGGATAAAGGTCTAATTTTTAAAATCTACAACATTATAGTTTGTTCAACTGCTGTATCAAACATGTCTAATGTCCCCTTTTAAGTATTTCAGTTTGGTGGTCTACTAGGATGGGTTCCATGGAGGGGCGCTTGCTAAAAAATAGAGCGGGTGTTGCAGAGATTTTTTAGGATTTTTTTAAAGCAGGTGGTTCCATGAAAGTTGTAGCACACTTCTGCTTAAAAATTTAAGCTCCCAAATTTAAGGAAGCTGGTGGTCTCATGGATACATAGCTTTGTCTTCTATTCTTTCTGCAATAAGAAAAACAAGTTAAAAAACTTATTTTCCTTCCAAAATTATCTTTTAACAGCAATCTAAACTTAAATATGTGACAAGTGGCAGATATCATCCCTAAGCTAGTGGGACAATTTATAGCCCCACCCCAATTTCACCCGCTGAAATATGCAGTCCTAAAAAGTAGGGGCTGCTATTTTTTAGGAAAAGATTCTAAATAAACCTGTAGCATAATTTTTTTTGTTTCATGGGACCTCTTGCTCCATGAAAATAGAAACTTAAGCCTCCTCATGGGACCACACCCTTAGCCTATTCAGTGGGTTCCCATAGGCAAATATGTTGGGTTAGTGAAATATCCTGAACTCGGATAAGGCTTCAAAACTGATTTGGGTTTTCGTTTTTACTCATGTTTTGTTTCATCGTAATGTAATATTGCGACATGCAAACATGTAGATTGAACATGCAAGATGAACAATATAGATTTTCAAGGAAATCAATCAATGATATACAAAGAATCTAAATAAGTCAGTGGTATTCATTTGATATAGAAATGTATTGCTGTTTACAAACACATGTTGTTACAAATCAAATTATGCCTAATGCCATCAAGTAACACATATTTGGAATGCCTTCATACATAAAATAACAAACCCTTTGAAAATCTGTGTGATAGATCATTGAATCTCCATAAAAAATCATCAATGATGTGCAATTGTAAATCTTGAGATGAATTCACCAAGTGGGCTGATCTGAGTTTCTGTCCAAATAGCCGAAACCTCTAGGTTTTCCGTCCTAGGGTTTACTTTACTTGCAAGCTAAAGCTCTCAAGGAAAAGTTTATTTGAAAATAACAACTCAAGAATGAATCCTCATTTCACTTTTTCCTCCTTTTATAATGCTTTTTCTTTTTGAAAGTAGTACTTTATTTTGTTTTTTTATTTTTACTTTTTTCTCCAAAAGTGATTTTATTTTATAATTTGTCATTGGCATTATCATAAAGTCACTTTATAAAATAAAGTATGACCAACTGCTAATTAATTTAATATAAATAATCCCAATGACTTATGGATATTTAACATTTAATTAATTAATTTATTCCATGCATAAATCTAATTAGCCCATGAAAATAAAATAGGCGAATAATCTCCTCTGGGTGATCACTTGGAGAAAGTGGACATTATAGTCCTCCCTTCCCAAAGATTGCTTGCCCACAAGCAATTGCAAACTTGCATAATGTAAAGTATCATCCAGTGGCAAGTATTCTTCAACATGAATATGAAGAATGACATACAAATCCAAGTCTCTAAAGCATGACCACTTGTACCCAAACTTCTGTTGCTCTACTATGATGTAATCATCACCAAAACAAAGGTGTAAAACAACTCACCATGATTCCTATAATGAAGTATACCAATCAAAAGTAGGCATCTCAATCAAATCTGCATTTTGTGTGTCTTCATCTACACATAAAGACATGTCATTAGTGGTTGGTCCACTAAGTGTATGCTCCAAAAAAACATTATTTTCATCATTGGAGTTGTCAACACCAACTGAAATTTCCGAATCATGTAAAGTTGAGTGCTCTTGTTTTAGTTGATCCATGGAGTTGTGTGGATCCTTGATCCTTTGAAGATGAAGTTTGGCTTGGCCAACCAGCCACTTGGCTTTCCTAGCTCTCTCTACCCACTCTTCACACATTCTTTGGGACTGTTATGCATCAGCTATGCAAAAATGTATAAAATCAATCATTTTACTAGTTGCATTATCAACCAATGTCTCATGACTATCTTCCCAAACTTGAGTGCTATCATTGGGGTACTTCAAAATATTGTCTTCTTCATCAGTATGGGCTGCTAACTCATGATTATGCAAAAGTAAAGTGTTTCTGTCCCAAATCAGAAAATTGGGGCTGCTATTACCTTCCCTTATGTTGCCTTTGAAGCCTTCAACATTGAATTGAACTTGCATACCCTTGGCTACCACATCTTTGGTTATTTCATTAGGGATTGCCTTCAAAATAATTTACTTACCCACATGTGTGAACTCAAGCTCCATCTCGTTGAAATTTTGGATGTATCTTTTAAGAGACCTCAACCATTGTATCCCTAATACCACTTCGGTACCACCAATACCAACTACATAGTACTCATCATCAAATGTAAAGCCATCTAATTGTATACTCAACCTTGGTATCCCTTTTGTGCAAATAATTTTAAATCTTTTTGCCAACATCACATTGAATTCGAGAAAGTTCTCTACTTGTAGTCCTTTCTTGATTACAAAGCCTTCATCAATAAAATTATGTGTAGCACCACTATCCACTATACACATAACTCTTTGTCCTTTGACAATTCCTTTTAACATGAAAGGATTATATGTAGGAACACTAGAAAGAAAAGCAAGTGTATCTTGTGCTAAGCATGCTCCAATGGTGGTGGCTGCCCCGCATTTTCACTTTCTAAACTAGTGTTTACTACTATATCATCATTGTCAGAAATGACCTCAATGTAATGTACTTTGCCTTTCCCAAGGCAACTATGACTAGGTTCCCATGGTTCCTTTCAAGTAAAACACAACTTCTTCCTACGCAACTCATTCCTCGTCTCAAAGTTTAAATTAGGTGATGTAGACTTAAGTTGATTGAAAACTCTCTCATCTGATTTGTCGTCTGGTTTGTTGTTCTTGAAGTTTTTCTTAGGTGGCTGATTTATAGAAGATGATGTATCAAGGTCTAAAACCAATTGGATAGCATCATGTAGAGTTATAGGCTTAAGCACCTTAACAAGTCCCTTTGTTTTATCATTCGATCTTTCAATAAACAACATTATTACCTTTTTTCCAGTCATATTAGGTACCGTGACAACGATATTTCGGAACTCATTAATGTAGGAATCCAAGTACCCACTTTGCTTCATTTGTGCCAACTCTCTATAGTACACCTCCACATCCTTACGATCAAGCCAAGCAATGAATTTGTTGCTAAACTCCTCATAGGAATGAATCAAACCATGATGCCACCAATCATACACAATACCCTCTAGGTGCATGGTTGTAAACTTGATTGCCTCATCCTCTTTCATTGGCTTACGAGTCAAGAAGGTGTCTAATGTGTGAATCCAAGCTCTAGCACTTGTCCTTCCACTACCATCAAATGCAGGAAGAATAAGTTTGTTTGTAGCATGTTTAAGATCCTCGTTTCAATGCCATGGTCTTTGTTCTTACCTTGTTCTTCTACTCCCTCTTCATTGTCCCATATATTGATGGAAGGGTAAAATATCCTTGACATGTTGAGGTAGAGTATTCCACTCATTGTGCATAGTCATAACATTATTTGTAAATGTCACCTCATCATCTACATCAACAACCTCCTCTTTTGCTTCATTCCTGGACAAGAAGGTAGGCAATATAGGTTTATCTAAAGTAAGTGTAGGAGCCCTCTCCACACGTGGTGTAGCAATTCCACTATCATTGTTTGCTTGCTCCCGATTATGTCTCCTTGGACCCATGTTCATTTGTTGAATGACTGTTGTAAGTTGTTGTAAAACATTTGTTACTTGTTGTTGTCATGTTGCTAGACCTCTCAAGATTTCCCTTGCTTCCCTATCATCATCATGTGGTGGTCTATTATCTCTCTTGTTAACCATCTTGCTCGATGTCCCAATCTCAGTATGTCATTGCCTTGCAGCTATAGCCTCTGATAATGTGCCATGTTTTGGATAAGGTTTAGGCCACTTAAATTGTTTCCTCTATTCCCTAGCAATATACCTTTGAGTTTTTCACTATCATACATGAGTCAAAATACTAACATGTAACTCCAACCCACTAACATACAAGGATCCAAAAGGACGTGCAAACATCTGGGTAATCTCAAATCTAACATGCAAAGTAAACCCACCTTCTAGAACTGATCATAGTTGCCAAGCAATCAAACTCACAAATCTGTACTACTCGAAAATGGCATGCAAAAGAAACCCACTTCATAAAACCGATCTAAACTGTCATGCAACTCTCTAGGTGTTTGAATAAAAGACATGCATAGATAGGAAACAACATGCAAGATCCTAGGTCACCTCCAAACTGACATGCAAGAGTGGCTATCTCACATGCAACTAGAATCTCTGACATGCATTGACAAACCCAATAGGCTGGCAGGAAAACTAGCTTTTATACCACTAAAATATCCTAGACTTGGATAATGCTTCAAAACTATTTTGGGTTTTCTTTTTTACTCATGTTTTGTTTCATCATAATGTAATATGGCGAGATGCAAACATGCAAATTGAACATGCAAGATGAATAATATAGGTTTTCAAGGAAATCGATCAATGAAATACAAAGAATCTAAATAAGCCAATGGTATTCTTTTGATATAGAAATGTATTGTTGTTTACAAACACATGTTAAAAATCAGAAAATGCCTAATGCCATCAGGCAACACATACTCTGAATGCCGCCATAAATAAAATAACAAACCCTCTGAAAATCTACAAGATAGATCATCGAATCTCCATGAAAACTGATTGATGATGTGCAATTGTGAATCCTGAGATAAATTCACCAAGTGGGCTAATTTGGGTTTCCGCACAAATAGCCAAAACCTCTAGGGTTTTTGTCCTATGGTTACCATACTGAACCTACAAGCTAAAGCTCTCAAGCTCTCAAGGAAAAGTTTCTTTAAAAATAAAAAACTCAAGAATGAATTCTCATTTAAATTTTTCCTCCTTTTATAATACTTTTCCTTTTAAAAAAAATACTTTATTTTTTATTTTTTACTTTTCCCTCCAAAAGTGACTTTATAATTTGTCATTGACATTATCATAAAATCACTTTATAAAATAAACTATGACCAATTGCTAATTAATTAAATATAAATAATCCCAATGATTTGAGACTATTTAACATTAATTAATTAATTTAATCACTTGCATCAATCTAATTAGCCCATTGGAATAAAATAGGCTAATTATCTCCTCTAGGTGATCACTTGGAGAAAGGGGACATTACAGTTAGGGAGCTCATGAAGCAATTTGATCCAATAGTGACAAGTTTTTCCTTAAGCGCGGGAGGTTGAGATGTGTGCAACACACCTTTTTGGAGTGGATTTGATGATTTTCTCGTACTATTTTTAGTAAGTCAATTTTGGGCACCCTAGTTTTCAATTTTGCTATTTTTAGTATGGTAGATGGATACGATTAATGATAATCTCAATATTTGATATAGTCCAATGCTCTTAAATTAAATAACTATAACATATTAAATTATAAAGTTAAATTAAAGATTTAACTTTATTGTTGTTTTAATATATTTAATAAAGGACTATATGGGTGACCAATATTAAAGTAGAAGTGTTAAAATTTAATGAATGGGCCTTTTTGAGGTTAGATGCCACTTCGAGAGACAAGTGATTTAAAAATTAAATAAAAAAGGTGAAGGCAAAAAAGGATGTGGCTTTTTGGGGAGATATAAAGTTGAGTTTGAGGAGTATATTTCCCATGCTTGATTTGATATTTTGGAATTCTTCTTTGCTAGTTGAATTTGTTCATCTTGTGGCTTTATGAGGACAAAATGCCTTGCCAGAATCATCTTCTACATTGGTGAAAAACCAAATTTGGAGGATTCTAGTGGTTTCATTCAGGAATCATATTGGAGCATGAATGGTGATTTGATTCAGCCTTCTTCAGTTTTGGAACTTTGTATTATTAGAGATTGTTCATAGAGGTAGATTGAGAAGGGATGCTAAGTTATTTGTAGTTTTTAGAGGTCATTTTGAGCAAGCTGTACATTCTTCTTGTTGGTTTATGGCCCTAGTAGCGGCATGAGAGATGGGAGTGGAGAACGATAGGGTTTGACAAAGATTTTATGGCTATTTGAAGGCATACAAGGTTGGCTTGATCACAAACATTCAAATTGTTCACTTGGAAAGAGTATTTAGAGGATGACATTCAAGCTAGTTGATGCCACTTTGTATTTTCAATATTAGATTTAAACTTATGTATTGTTGGAGTTAATGTGTATGGTTGAAATGTATTTGTAAATCATTTCAACTATCTAAGTGTTGCCCATTTTAATGTTATACTGTACTCTTCATTTTGAAAATAAATTTGAGTTATATCTTTCTGTGGAGTTTTTTTGAATATTATCATTTCTTGAGTTTTTACACACACCAAAATTTAGAAAAAAAGCCAAAAAAATGGGTGTATGTTATAGCTGTATCAAAGAAGTGTATCTTGCCATCTTGAAGGGTTCAACATGATAGAGTAGCGATATGTCAGGATTGGACCAACAACCTTTCACACATCATTATAAGACTTGCAGGAACTTGTCAAATACAAATTTGGTTGCAAAGGAACAAAGGGTAATAGAAGGATATAGAATAGGTAACATGCCTAACAGAGATCCTAAAGATCCAGGAGAAGCACATTTTTTTGAATTTGATGGATTCTTGTGTTAGAGGGTAATAGGCTGCATAAAAGAGAGCATGACACTATGATCTGTAGAAAAAGGTTGGGAAGCTTAATCCTTTTGATGGAAAGACTTCAGCTAGAGCTTGGGTTCAGAAAGTAGACACCTATTTTGAGCTCAATCATATACCGGAAGAAGAAGCAATTAAGCAACAAGACATCTGGATGGCATTGCACATGAGTGGTGGCAACATGGGATGATCACCATGGGCCATGATTAGGTTACCTAATATGTAGAGTTCACAGAGAGATTGACTAAGAGGCTTGCTAACAAAAATCCAGAGTTGTATTTTAAGGAATTGGCGTAGTTGAATCAACAAGGTTCTATAGAAACATATGTAGCTGATTTTTAGAGACTTGCAATGCTAGTTAATACATTTTAGAGAGGAGAATCATGGTTCTTTTTATGCATGGGTTGATAGATCCCTTGAGACGTTGGATTAAAGCCCCCAATCCACCTACCTTGTAGGAAGCCATCAAGAAAGCTATGGACATGAAAGCTTTTACTTCTAGGAGAAAATTTTAGTCTAAAATATTCTCCCATAAGAAATATATAAGGATGAGAAACAATTTCATAGGGAATAACATTAACTGCATAATAAGTCCAATGGATTGGATATTGAGCAACTTAATGACCTTCGAATGAAAAAATTGTGCTTACATTGCAAAGAACCTTGGGATCCATCTCACAAGTGCAATATGAAGGTTAAAGATAAGCAATTAGAGTACTTTTTGTTGTTGAAGAATTTATATCAAAAAAATTAGAACAATAGTCAGATTTAGAGAGTAGAGATGGGGAAAAATCATTAGGAGAGGATCAGAAGAGTAATGGTACCATTGACCAATTCTCTAGTGTTTAAAAGACAATTACAATTAAGGTGAGAGGTGTTTTACAGGGGTAATGAATCATAACTCTTATTGATACGAGTGTGAATCATAACTTCATTGATGAGGGCTTTGTGGCTAGGAGAGGATTATAGACATAAGAACATGATGGTTTTAAGGTCATGGTAGCTGATGGGTACACATTCTCTTGTACTCATAAGATTTCTAATCTTAGCATACATTTGGGTGATCATGAGTTGAAGGATGAATTATATGTGGTTAATATTGGGTACACCGATGTGGTCTTAGGGATGAATTGGATGTTATCTCTTGTTGAGTCCTTTTTCAATTTTTAGAAAATGCAAATGAAGTTGAATCTAATGAGAAAAAGATAGTGCTTACAATACTATCAGATGGAGGTCCAAGAGTTGTATCTTTCAAGAGGATGGATTGGTTGATTAGATACAATTAGGTGGAGTGGGAAGCATAGTTTCTTATCGTGCCTATAGTTATAGATTCAAACATTCAAAAGTTGCTATTAGAGCATAACATGGTGTATGGAAGTATTCCTCATAGGGTTCCACTAGAGAGAGGATTAGAGCATGTCATAGAGCTACAAGAGGGTGCCAAATTAATAATTATTACACCTTATAAACTGTTGGGATGATGTGCAAATATGTGTTTGAGTGATGTGTTGTCATTGCTGTCAATATATACCTCTCTGTGTTCCAGTGTTGCAGTCAGATTAAGTGAGTTGGTTTGGCCAGTATGTTGTAGATGAGTTGTTGTGGATTAAAGGGTTTTGAGATAAGTATCTCTAGTTGATTCAACTCAAGTTTTAGTGGTCCGCATGAAGATTTGATTGAGTTATGAGATCCGGTATTGTGGTTGGTTTTTTAGTTGTTCTGTGTAGATCAATGTTTTCGATTTTGCTCCGCATTGCTTCGCGTTGCAATATCTTGGTTTGTAGTTTTGGTAGAGTGTTTGGGACATTTTGGTGTGTTCTCAATTGGAATGGTTCGTGATTTGGAGGTCCATAAGTGAATATTTTAGTTTGATAGTCATTGCAGTTAGTGTTCTTGAAGTTCGGTATAATGATGACGAAGATTCAAGTAAGTGGTGTTGGTGTGGTTGTTCTTGTGGTAATTCATGATTCTTGTGGATGTTTCTGGATCGTGTTCTATTTGTGTTGGTGGTCCGCATTGATTGTTGTGCATTTTATTGATGATTTTCCTTATCCCGTTGATGTTCTTCATGTTCTTGGCCGACATGATGTTTGTAGCGTGTTGCAGATGTTCAAGGCATAATTCTTGGAGGTGTTTCTTGTTCGAGGTAGTGATTTAGGTCCATACTATGTCTTAGCCGACATTGTTTTGGTCCGCATATTGTTTTGTACTGTGTATGGTTTTATCTTTGTAATTTGTGATGTGTTGAGCCAACCTTGAAAGATAGGTTGATGATATGTATCAATAAATTTAATAATCACGTGAGAGAAGAGTGTGTGTGCGAATAATGTTTTGATCTTTCGGAAGCAGCGAATTAATGCGAAGAAATGTGAAGGAGAAGTATATTTTCCTAACCGGAACCGTAACCAGGCATGAGAAGATGTTATTCTATCAGTTCATGATCTTCTGGATGTAATCCAAATCTTGTTGTAAGACAATGAGTCTTCCTTAGGATTGTAGCCCTTGTTATTGTTGTTTTTGAGAAGTGAGCTCTAGGCAGTGTGCCTGAATGGATGTGCAATTCCCATTGTAATATTTCATATATCTCTAACAAGGTATCATCATATTGTGGGTAGGTTCCCACCGTGGTTTTTCCCTTGACCAGGTTTTCTACGTCAAAAATCTTAGTGTTATGTGTGTTATTGATGTGGTGTTGATTTATGCTCTCATTGTTATTCATCAGATCTGAAATTGTGTTTGAGTTCAGTAAAGATTTTGAGAAAACTGATTCACCCCCCCCCTCTCAGTTTTCTACCTTGTTGCCAATAATTGGTATCAGAGCCGGTTCCTTCAAAGAAGGTTGACCACTTGAGGTGATTTGGGATGGAATCTTATAAGAAGGGTAGTCCAATATTTGATGGAACAAACTACACTCTTTGGAAAAGATGGATGGAGTGTCACTTGAGATGTATAGGTGAAGATTACTAAAAATGTGTATAATGTTCCCCTGAATGGTCCTACAACTCCGGATAAGATTAAGGAAGTTGAATACAATATTAGAGCGAAGGAAGGAATGTTGAGTGCCTTGACTGATTCTGAAATGACTAATGTGATGGATTTGCATACTGCTCATGAGATCTGGAAGAAGTTGGAGACTTTGTATGAAGGTGACAACCATATGAAGATTGCCAAGCTGTAGAGCTTGAAGGGAAAGTCTGAGTTGTTGAAGATGGGTGAAGATGAGAACATTACTTGTTTTATGCATGATCTTGTGTGCAATATCATATGTGCCAGTGGAGTATTGGAAGAATGAGAGATTGTTGCTAAAGTGTTGAGATCCTTGCCTCCTACTTACAAGCACAAAGCTGCTTCCATTGAGGAGATTCAGATTGAGACTAATGCGACTAGAGACATGCTGATTGGCAAGCTAGTTGCCTTTGAGTTGAGTGAGTTTGGTGACTTTGTTTCTATTCCAAAGATAGAATCTGCATTCAAAGCTTCTATTTCCTGAAAGCAGAGATATGATCTAAGATAAATTTATTCTAGAAGGGTATCTAGATATGAGAAGGAGATGAAAGAAGAAGAAAGGAAGCTTGAGAATCTTGAAGCACTTATTGCTTGAAGATTGTTTAAAGGAGTCGGTAAGTATGAAGGAAAATTGCCTCTTAAATATTTTTCATGTAATAAGATAGGACATTTTGCTTCAAGGTGTCGGGAAAGAGTTGCTAAGAAGCCATACAAGCCATATAAGTCTAAATATCAAAAGAAATGTTATTATGTCATTGATGAAGGTGTGACTGATGATGAAGGTGTGATTGATGATGAATCTAAGAAAGGAGATTCAGGTGATGAATGGGTATTTATTTCTATCAAGGAAGATGATCCAACGCCTACTGATTTTTCTAGCTGCATTAATGAGGAGAAAGCCTTGGCTGCTAAAGTTAAAGAGATGGATGAATGCGTTATTGACAATGGCTGCTGAACCAAGAGAAAAATCCACAAGAGGGTTAATGGTTAGATTAAATCAAGATAAACATAAAACACACAAAAAAGACCATTATACCTTCATGAAGACAATCTCTTGTTCCTTGGATTGAGCCTTTGATGAAGTGGAATGCACCGCAAATGCTCCACTTGATTGGATTGGCTCCAAGATGAGATGTGGATTGCTCTCCAATGTTGCACAACAATGATGGATAAAGGGGATTGGATGATGGATGCTCAAGTGATGGATATGGATGCTATGAGTTTTTGCCTATAATGATGATGCTTTTTGATGGATTTTTAGAGCTATGTTGACAACATGAGATTACTTGATTGGAGATGGAAAATGAAGGGGAGGAGACCCCAATTTATAGATTTGAGAGGGGATGAATGGGCAATCAAGATTGAAGATGAATCAAGGGTGGAGATTGAAGGAGGAAGAGCACATGGATTGAGAGGACATGAGGTGACAAGTGTGGAGACCAAGAGATTTGCCATAAAGACATTTCTTGTCTCCATAGTCCACAATATACATGGGGAAGAGATCCTTAAGTACACTGGGGAGACAAAAATGAATTAAAAATTTCTTGGGGGATGGATGAGGACTTAAAAATTCCTAAATAATGAAATGCACGGGGAAAGGGAATGAGAAAAGGAATTTAAAAGTCCTTGGGAAGGTGAGAGGCATGGGAGAATGTGAAATTTTGAAATCCTTGAAATGACCCAATTGGGTGCATTTAAGGTGGAATGTGAGGAGGGGACAAGTGGATTTAGCCATTTATGGCTATGAGTTGACTTGGTGGCTAATCATGGGGATTAGCCACTAGCAAATGATTAAAAAGGTGATTAGGTGAGATAATGAGAGATTAGAGGACAAGTGGATTTGTAGGAGGATTTGACAAGAGGAGAGAGAATGAGCAGAGGAATTAAAAATTGAAGAATAATGTTGAACATGATTATGAGGGATTCTAGAAGAATTTATTAAGGTAATTGAGGGTTTAGAAAAGTGATTTGTAGGAATCACTTCATTTAGCTAATTAATTTAGATTAATTAACTAAGGGAATTTTAGAAGAAATAAATAATTATATAACTTTAGAAGAATAGGGAATAATTGATTTATTAAAAAATCAATTATCCGGACTATAGTGACATGATTAAATTTAATTAATACTGAGAAGAATAAAGGCTAGTATAATTAAATAAATTAATTATGTAGAAACGATGAAATTAATTAATTAAATAATTTAATTAATTTTGGATGTCTACATTTTGCCCCTCTTTTACGTAGCGACAAAATTGGCAGTGGGTAAAAGACAGAAGAAGGGAATGCCCCAGCATGAAAGCATGAGTGGTATATGCCCCCTCGAGAATTTAGTTAGGATTTTTAAATATTTTTTGGGAAAATTCTCGAAAAAATGAAGAATGACAAATGAGAGAAGAAAAATGAAAAAGATGACGAAGTGAAGAAAGCAGAAGAAAGAAGAGAAAAGTGACAAAAGAGGGCTACAAGGGGCCTCATATAAGGCCCAAGGGGCCCAAGGAAGGGTCATTGTCACATACACCTATTGGAGTATAAAGAGCACAGAGCCCTTGGAGAGAGAGATGGCACACATTCCCGTTCACGAGCACCACGCAGAGAGGGTCCGACGACATGGGAGACCAACACACTATGGCCCACCAATATGTAGTCTCGATCGACCCAATGATTTGGTAGATTACAGTGAAATTTAGGGCTAGAAATAGGATTTAACAAGGTAGCGTGATGTAGGCACTGATTGCCGTTTCAATGCCACCGCTCTAGGTTAGCATGTGTGCCTGCGTGCATGATATTAGGGTAAATAGAGGGGGATTGGGGTAGGCGTGCACGGTAAGCACGTGCACTCGCGCTGGTCAGTGTGAGTAGAGGTCAACATTGTCAAAGGGGGCGAAGTTCTGTGGATCAATGCTTCCGATTATGGCGTAGTGCATGCGCAACGGTTTTAGTGCATGTGCCTGAATGAATCAGCGCACACGTTTGGTGAATAGAGGAGGGGGAAATGATAGGGGGAATAGGTATTGAAGGGATCAATGGGGTACATAGATGCCTCAAGAGTAGGTTATAGGTTAGAATTGGCTAGAATAAGAGAGGATTAGGATAGAATATGAGGGCTAATGAAGTGGACTAATTGGGTGCAGGAGGATCTAGGGCCACTCCCATCACGTGAGCACTGACTGACCACCATGAGGCTATATAGGCAGTTGAGAGAATATGAGGGAGAGATATTGAGCGTGGTTGGGTTGGGTTTTGTCGACCGATGGCCGAGGATCAGGGCACATACAACCATGATGACTGCATTAGTGGAGAGGTGGGATAGTAGGACCTGTACCTTTCACCTGCCTACATGAGAGGCCTCTATCACTTTACTCTATGTCTGGAGGATCTTGAAGATCCCCATTCGCAACATTATTCCTGAGTATCGGTTAGATGCAACATGATACTACCTTCACTAGGTGTGTGAGTATGACAGGTTGCCTATGGATGGGACACAACTACATCTTGGGCTGGCGATACTGATTAGGCACATTCCACACCTATTACTTATTATTTGTGGATTGATTAGTGGACACGTGCTGCAGGATCTTGGTGGACATGGCTTCCCGATAGGATGGAGTAGGTGTGTGTACTACATGGTACATGATTGCATGGAGTATGCATGGGGAGCGACTATGCTAGGGTAGTTGTACCATGACATGCATTTGGTTTTGTATTGAGAGTATCAAAGTATTTTTGCAGGAGTGACTCTCTTGCATGTATGGGCCTGGGATCACATCGCGGTGAGATGACTAGTGGGGGTATAAGACAAGTGGCGACGGTTCCCATATGTGGACCGGTACACGGGGTTTCTCCATTACACTAGGCTTGGAGCGATATGGTTTTGGAGGGTCTTCGATGAGCCGATGTTCTTCACATGGAGACCTTATTTAGGTTGTGAGAGGTGGAGAGCAGATTGGTAGCTGCATTGGGCACAATTAGAGATGTGGCTATTTGGTAGATCTATGCATGTTATTGAGCACTATGTACCACATCGGGTGGCTTGATAGTTTGGGGACATTCAGGATACAGTGGAGCCTGAGTGGCTATATCTGAGGATCACTCGAGAGACCGAGACATGGGGGCAAGATATTAGCCCTTTGGAGGTTTGAGTGAGTTGGGAGGGTGCAACCAGTAGGGTGTGGGATGAGAGGAGGGAGGTGGGAGACGATGCGGGCATGACTGCCGCGTATAGGGGCTGGTGGGAGGCTCATCTACTAGTGTGACTCACTATTCTCGAAGCTTTGGAGGAGGATGAGCTACGACCATCAATCGATGAGGTCTTAGGAGGAGAGGATGAGGGTCCTACAGACAGGGCAATAGCGACAATGGGAGGGGATGGAGGCCAACGACAGAGGAGTGGAGGGGTGAGGAGAGGACAGGGCTGAGGGAGGTAGTTGGTGCCACTACTAGTTTAGCAACCAGCCACATAGATTGGAGGAGAGGGAGAGGGAGGGGATGGTGGTGGTCAACTAATGGACATCCCATACATATAGGTATAGGGTGAGGGAGCACCAATACAAGTATAGGTTCAGGGGGCAATAGAGGACAAGGTGCCGAGGGATGAGTATGACAGGGTCGTATAAGAGAGGGATGGTGCTTGGGCGAGGGCTAGGAGCCTAGAGGATGAGTTGCAGGGATTGGATGCTGCCAGGGAGAGATACATGAGGGCATAGGAGGATATATAGGTGGAGTGAGCTAGGGTGGATAGCCTATAGACAGAGGTGACCTGACCGAGGAGAGAGGCAGATGACCCGATGGAGAGCTTAGAGGCCTTTTGGGCGAAGGTGGAAGCTTTGAGGGAGGAGAGGGATGAGACCGAATGACTCTTAGATGAGGGTAGGAGTGGGGGAGCCATCGGGAAACTGAGGATAGAGATGAAGAGGATGGATGGAGAGATGGATGCTCTCTGCAGTCGGCTAAGCAGAGTAGAGGCAGATGCAGGGAGTTAGCAGGCAGAGCAGGATGCAACTCGATGATTATTAGAGCCCATAGGATTCTCACAGGTGTTCAGTGAGTACGCCGAGTACAGGGGCATGACAGAGAGATCAACTAGGGAGGCAACCTACTATAGAGGCTTGTACCATGGAGTGGTGCTGGCAGACTAGAGAGCTGCATCGTATACCGAGGGTATGTGATCTCACATGACTCAGAGTTAGCACCAAACCCAGAGTCAATAGACAAGAGGATTAGTGTCTATGAGGCCACATAGAGGGGGTGCAAGACCATCAGGAGGTTCCGCTGGGAGAGGAGATGAGGATGAGGAGACAGGGAATGTGGGCTAGCCCTGGTGTATGTGACATTGTATTTTGACGCTTTGGGTATTTTATATCATTGTACCATGATTGACACATCCATTGATTTTTGATATATACGAGATGATTTTTGGTGGTGTATATGCATGTATGCACTTTATTATGGACTTTGATGGACTTTGATTATTATTTTATTATATGATGGATGGTGATATTATGATTTGATGTGGTGCATGCGATTACTTGACTTATTTGTGATGCAAGATGGATGATTATATGTATATATGTGATGTTGCTGACATGTTTGTGGATGCAAGATGCATGTGGATGACATGATGTGCATATTTTGGATTTTTTATGTGATGAAATGTGAAGAAGATATCCCCGAGGCTACACACTTTGGGACCAGATTGATAATCTGTAATGTAAATACAAATAGGGTGATTCTTTCGTCATTAAGTATCTTTCTTATATCTTATCCCGAATGTCCATCTTTTCCTTATATCTGATTTATTTTGCTCATAGACCAGGGATTTGACAGTAGATGTGACCTGGTACTGTCGATGTGAATTTTACCTTTTAGGTTGTTAAATTTCTTGTCATTTGTTAAATGTTCCAAAATGAATGGTTGTGGGATTCTAATGCATGATGTGTTGAGTAAAATGTCAAATTGTGATTATTTTCAAATGTTTTGTATTGAATGGTGTGATTATTAATGATTGCAATTCTAAAGATGTGTGATTTATGAACATGCATGCCAGATACATTTCGATAGATAGTCAAGATTGTATGTATCAGTTTGCATGTTTGAAATTGATAATGCAATTAAATGCTACTAAATGAACAAAATGATTATGCTAATAATAAAGTGATAATGCAACTAATGATTATGCAACTTAAATGGACATTGCAATTAATGTTAGATGATAATGCATAATGAAGTGATTTTTTTTTGGAATGTGCCAACCATAGTACAACAATATAGGATAAGAAGAAATTAAGAAAAATGAATAAATTCAAGTCTCCGAAATGCATATTGGTGGGATGAAATGCAGATGATGGAGGTGGAGGGATTTGTTGTGAAAAATATGGAGAGAAAACCTAGTTTTGATTTTGCCAAGGATAGTCTACACCATTGATTATAGGAACCAAGATGTTATGAAAAATCCAAGGCGTGGACTGACTCTCAAACAAACAAGAATCTCTAGCATGCAACTGTGTAAACACCATATAGATGTAGATACAAGACTGCAGGTTCGTATAAGAGATACCTTCAAACATGCCATACCACAAAAAAATGCCCCAGCATGCCCCAACTTGTAACATACCAAGATATAGATTTATCCTGGCAGCCATAAGTAGGAGAAATCATAGGACAAAGTGATACAAATCAAAGCAAACAGACCAAATCATGCAAGCAAAATGCACAAGGCCAACTGATATCTCTTGCCAAGAGTAGGACTTAGGATTTTGGATGGGCTACCAGACAGGGGAAGGATACATCCCAATGGGCAGGAGTGACTGATGGATCAAAACAAACAATAGAGCAAATGGCATGGACACATGAATGCGGATGTGGTACTTGACTGCAAAGACTTGATGGAGTACATGTGGATGAATGTTTGAATAACGTGCAAGTCAAGAAGAATCTCAAGCTCAGGACTTGAGATTAAGCTCAACGTGATGGGTGAAAGCTCAGTTTGATGGGATAAAAGCTCAACTTGATGGGGGTGAAAGATCAGTTTTGATGGGCTGATCCTTATTCATAATTCAGGTAGAGACTCATCATCATATGCTGGGGGGGAATGAATAACTGGCCTGCTGAGGATAGTTTGGTGGGAAAAGCGGGTAGGGCTGTTGCGAAGGATACTAAAATGAATTGCAACATCTGTGGAGGTGGTGAGGGACACCTTATTACTTTTCCTTTTGTTGGGGGAGGGGATGATTGACAGGGTCATCAGATCAATTTTCTTGGTAGAATGAAGGAGACAATCGACAACGATTAGGGGGACAAATTCTATTAGAGAAGGTTTATGCAGTGGCATGGATGAAAGAATGAAGGAGATGACTGGCTACATGCGAGCAGGTGGAATGTAGAGGAGTATGTAAGGCCATGTATGACACAACGAATTTGACTGCTTGAGTCATGTCAATTAATTTTGCATATTTTAATTGATTGTCTGCACGTATATCAATTCACCACCTTCAATTTAGAGCATAGGTCGATCTCCTGCACAGATGTTCCTATCCTTGGGTGTTGTGCGGGGAAGTGCAAAAGGCGTCAGAATATTTGATTTAAGGAATGTGGATATCAGGTGGGTGGGTGGGGAAGATAGAGTCTGACTTGATAGACGATGGATCCAGATTATATACCTTTATGCCTGTAAACAAGTTTTCACCAAGGTACTTGCCCATAGTGCCACAAAGTGGTTTTCACTAATGGACGGATTGATTTTTCTTTACTTTTTGCTTTTTCCAATTTTTTGATTTTGATTTTATTTTTTATGCTTTTAGACAACTGGTGACCTTCTGAGGACTAGACATAGAATCTCTTCACGTGCATGATGTTCATAGGCTCATCCAAGGGATCACCTTCGGGAGTAGCCATCTGATATGTACCTGATCCATACCTTGCTGTGATCGCATAAGTTCCAAGACAATTAGGTTCAAACTTGCCTTTCTTTTCTCTGTCTTGAAGGTTTCTTTGATTTTCCATAAGGACAAGATCACCAACTTCAAAATCCCGAGTTCTGAATTTCTTGTTGTAGCTCAAGCACAAGTGATTTTGATACACTCGGAGATGTTTTAAGGCCTTGAGGTGCCTTTCATCCAACAATGTTAGCTCTTGCATCCTAGCAACTATGTATTCCTCATCAGGAATAATATTTTGCAGCGATACCCTTAGGGAGGGCATCTCGATCTCAAGAGGAAGGACAACTTCAGTGCTAAAGACAAGGGAATATGGAGTGACACCTATGGGTGTGCAAATGGAGGTGCGGTAAGCCCAAAGAGTAGGATGGAGAGGGAGATGCCAATCACAACCAAATTCATTGAATGTCTTTTTTAGGATTTTGATTGGGGTTTTATTAGAAGCCTCAGCTTGACCGTTACCTTGCGAGTAGTACGAGATGGAGAAGCGGTGTTGGATATCAAACTTCTAGCAGAGATTTTACCATCCTGATTTATGAAAGGTTTTCCATTATCCGTGATGATAACTTTGGGGATTCTATAACGACAGATTAAGTAGTTTAGAATGAATTTAGAGATCTTCTTCCCAGTGGTGAAGGTAAAAGAAATGGCCTCCACCCACTTGGTGAAGTATTCAGTGGCGGTGATGATGAATTTATGACCGTTGGAGGATGCAGGGTGGATTTTACCAATGAGATTGAGCCCCCACTGTGAGAAGGGCCAAGGTGTGATAAAAGGCTACAGATCTTGTGATGGAGTGTGAATCTTGTCGCCATGCTTTTGACAAGGGATACATTTCTTCACATAATTATATGCATCTTCTTCCATTGTAGGCCAGTAGTATCCCGTTCTTAAGAGCTCTTTAGCCAAAGTGATACCACTTGAGTGTTCCCCATAGATACCCTCGTGCACTTCACACAGTGCCCATTCAACCTCTTGTTTGTCTAGACACCTTAGGAGGGAACCATTGAAATGCCTTCTGAATAGGGTGTCTCCAAGGATGGTGTAACGAGTGCATTGACGGATAAAGATTTATTGTTGGGTTTTGGTGAGGTGGGGAGGGATGATGTTATATCTTAAGTAGGTGAAGGTCTCTTGATACCAAGGAGATTCAGGACCAACGAGTACACACACCATTTTAGACATGTAGATCATATGCTAGTATGAAGAGTTGCTCGACCAAAAACTCACATTTCTGACTATGTACCAACATCTGAAGGAGGGAACCAATAGTGGCCATTGTATCTGTAGCTCTATTTTTTTTGTGTGGAATTTGATAAAAAATGATTGATGTAAAGTGCTACTTGAGATCCTCAACCATACTATGGTAAGGAAGAAGCTTGTCATCCTTTGTTTGATATTCATCGTTGACCTGTTTAATGACAAGTTGGGAATCACCATAAACATGTAATTCCAATATCTTCCATTGGATAGCCAAGCGGAGTCCAGTGATTAATGCTTCGTATTCTGCTATATTGTTGGTGCATGAAAAGGCCATCTTATATGATTTAGGGATGCAATCTCCTTGTGGTGTTATCAACAATATGCCTGCCCCCGATCCGTTATGTGTACAGGAACCGTCAAAATATAACTACCATGTGGAGGACATAGTGACAATCATTATGGATTCATCTGGGAATTCTGTGAGGATAGGGTGATTTCCCTGAAGCGGAGCATCTGCCAGTTGATTTGCTATCACTTGTCCTTTGATTACTTTTTTATCCACATACTCAATGTCAAACTTGCTTAGTAACATGACCCATTTAGCAGTTCTCCCTGTGATAGCAACCTTTGGTAAGAGATACTTGAGGGGGTCAATCTTAGCAATCAATTTTGTTTTGTTGTTAAGCATGTAGTGCTTGAGTTTCTATGTGCTGAAGACAAGTGCTAAGCATGCCCTTTCAATAGGGGTATAAATGAGTTCATACCCTACTAAAGTGTTACTGATGTAGTAAATGACATGCTCTTTTCCTTGATCATCTGTCAATTCCAGTAATGACCCCAGTGCCACTGCGGTTGTTGATATGTACAAAAGGAGTGGCTGTCCTGGAATAGGAGGCATACGAACTGGAGTTGATGCTAGGCATTCCTTGAGTTTCTCAAAAGCCTTCTGACATAGGCAGTCCCATTTGAATTTGGTATCATTGCATAGTAAGTGTGCAAATGGGTGACATCTATCTGTGAGCTACAAAATGAAGCGCCTCATGGATTGGAGCTTTCCTTGAAGGTTGCACAATTGTCTGAGAGTTTTTCAGGGGTGGAATTTCCATAATAGCTTTCACCTTTGCAGGATCAACTTCTATGCCTCTCCGAGAAACAATGAAACCCAACAGTTTCCTAGATGTAACACCAAAGACACACTTCTTAGGGTTTAAGTGTAACCTATATTTTTCCAATCTCTCAAAGATCTGCCTTAGGATAGGGATATGCTCGTTTCTTGTCTTTGATTTTCCTAAGAGATCATCCACATAATCTTCCATGATTTTGTGCAAGAGGTCATGAAAGATTGTTGTCATTGCTTATTGATAGGTTGCTCCAACATTTTTGAGACCAAAAGGCATGACTCGATAACAAAAGGTGCCCCAAGGTGTTGTGAATGTTGTTTTGTGTTGGTCCTCTTCTGCTATCCTAATTTGATTGTATCTAGAAAATCAATCCATAAGTGACATCATTTCATGTCCCACTGTGAGATCTATGATCATGTCTATGTTGGGAAGCGGGAAATCATTCTTAGGGCATGCTTTATTCAATTATCAAAAATCTGTGTAAATTCGGATGCCCCCAATAGCTTTGCTGACAGAGACAATTTGGGACACCCACTCAAGATAATCCATTGGTTTTATGAATCCGACATCCAACATCTTTTGAAGTTATACCTTGACAAGGAGTGCAATATGTGGATGCATCTTGCGTAATTTCTACTTTACAGGTTTGGCATCTGGACATACAACAAGATTGTGGACTACTAAGTTTGGATCAAGGCCTGACATGTTAGCATATGAGCAGGCAAAGTTAATCTTTGTTTCTATGAGAAATTTGATGAAGTTCTATTTTTCTTGATCCGATAGAGACTTAGCAATGAGCACGTTCTCAGGAGTTTCTTCAGTGCTCACATTGATAGTGCCTGTTTCCTCTATAAGCAGGGTTGACCTGTCTTGTTCCAGAGGAACCATGGTAGGGAGGTCAAGTTCCTCATCCTCAAGTGCCTGATCTAGGTTTTCACTTGAGGATACACCCTTTATTTTTACCTTTTTCTCATCCATAGGTGCCTCAAAAAGGTTTTCACCTAAGGAATCATGATTTTTCTTTTTATTGTCTTTTTTGCGACCAAGGGCATTGATCTGACTACCAAAGTATCCGTTCTCATGTAGTTGTATCCCATGAACTCTATTGTAGACTTCCAAGTCATACACAGTCAGGAGAGTCATGAGAGCATTATCATCGAGACATACGTCCAAAGCAGGTTTGTCTCGTTGGTCCTAGTCTATAATCTCGGGATGGACAAGTTGCAACTCATATGAAGTAGAAGAGGTAACAAGGGTGATGGTGTTGATATGGGTTTCAAAGAAGATGTCATCTTGATATTCAAAAGACATTTCATGAAATACCTCTTCATCAGAGTCTTCGACATCCAAAGGGGAATCTGAAGGGGTACCAACGACAATGATCTTAGGTACTGGAGTGTAACCCAAGCCCCTATTATACTTGTATGAGATGGGATTTCTTGGTCCTTTATTCATTTTTCTTCCGGCCCCAGGCCGTGTCCTTTATAACCCATCTTATCCACTATGGCTGATGCTTTTGGATGCATCTTCTTCTCGATACAGCTAGGAGGAAACATTTGTCTCGAGACTCTCTTCATCAAGTGGGCCCCACTACTGGAAGGTGGTGTCTTTACATTGTATAGTGGGTTTTTGATTTGGCTTAATTTCTTTAGGCTTGCCAAATGACTTGGAAGATAAGGGGAGCTTGCCCACAAGTAGGACATCCTCGAGTTTGTACTCTCCGCAGCCATTGTCCATGATCTTGACCTTAGGTTCTTCTTGAGATGAAGTGGAGGCAACTTTAGATGTATCAGATATATGAGGTAGAGTGGGTCTATTTAACGAGAAGTGGTATGGATGTTACCCTCTAAGAGCTTGCAATACTGAAAAGGTTGTGGATCACCTCTGATAATGATTTCTCTGTCATTCAAGGGGAATTTAAGGAAATGGTGGTAAGTGGAGGGGATGACTTGAAGGGAATGAATCCATGGACAACCAAGGAGGATGTTATATGGGAGGTCAAGATCTAAGACTTGGCAAGGGGTCTTGATTGTAACAGGGCCCACTTGAAGAGGTAAAGTGATCATGCCTTTGGAAACCCTTTCTACATCACCATAGGTTTTGATTGTGATTTGTCTTGATGGGTCAACCAGATCCTCAATAAGTCCCAATTGTTTTATTAACTTGTATGTACATAGATTGAGTCCAGATCCACCATCTATCAAGATGCTTTTGACCTTGTGTTTCTGGCTAAGAGCTTCAATTTGTAATGGCTTATTATGATCATCATCAGGGGGAGCATAATTGGAGGTGAAAGCAAGGTGGTGCTAGGCAACGGGGTTTCCAATAAGGGCTTGGAACTAAGCAACATTAATGTTGTCAGGGACACGTGATTCAAGGAGGGCTTGTTCCAAAATCTCCTTGTGAACAAGAGAGGTCTTTAGGAGCTCTAGGATGGAAATCTGTGCAGGAGTCTTTCTGAGGTGTTCTAGAAGGTCATATCGATAGGTGGATGAAATGGGGGGAGGATTAGGTGGGGGATGAGCTCCTTGGACAATTACTCTTTCGCAACAAGTGGTTACATTACAACCATTCTAAGGATGGGACGTGGAAGGCACGATGCCTTGAATGACTATTTTGGCAGGATTGGGGTTTCTTTCTAGTTGTGAAGGGGGAGGACCACCTTGAATAGTGACCCTAGGTTTATTTTGCGAAGGGGGAGGGTTAGCTCCCTGAACAGTGATTACATTGACATGGTTATTTGCAGGCTCTATATGACCCACCAAGGAGTCAAAGCCAAATATATAATTGGTTTAATCATAGTTCACAACATTAGATGATGAGGCCTTTCCTTTATCAAGCTTTGGGAAGGGTTCCTGGTACATCTTGAGTTTATCATTATTATTATTAGGTTTTGCCGTTGTTACCTCAATATCACCCTTATCAATGAGATCTTGGATGTAGTTCTTTAGTTTCATATAGTTTCGTGTATCATGACCATTGATGCAGTGATAGTCACAATACTCATTCTCATTATACCACCTAGGTTTGGCTTGGTTAGGATCAAATAGGTGGGTTATCGAAAAGACAACTGCACTGGCCTGAACAAGCTTTTGGAACACAAGCCCGATGGGATCAGCAAGAGGAGTATACTCCCTTGGAGTCTAACTATTAGATCTGAGCAGTTGCCCCTGGACGGAGACATTGTTGGGGGGTCTTTGAGATTAATTTTGATTATTTTACCAATTGTTGAATTGATTGTTAGCGGTGGTGGGTTTTAGAGGGGTGGCCACATTTTGGACCCGCTTTACATCAGTGACACCATCTTTGACTACTTTCTTTTTTTTGGACTAAAATTTTGGTTTATCATTATTATAAGAGGAAGTGTTCTGGTTTGATTTATGATAATGCTTTAGAGTTCCTTCCTCTAACAAGAATTGTTCAAGGGATAATCCTTTATTAGTCAACTTTTGGAAAGATTTAATACAGTGAGCTGTCAAAAGTTTTGATAGTTCGGGTACTAGATTATTTTGAAATAATTCAATTTGGTGTTCCTCTAGCATATCCCACCAAAAATGTTTGATGAGATGTTGCCACCTTTGCAAGAAGTTGGCAAAGGTTTCTCTAGGCCTCTATTTTGTGTTACAAAGCTCCATCATGGAAACATCATTGACAATATTGTAAGCATAGTGGGCCACAAACGTTTCTGCAAAGTTCAGGAGGGAAGTGATAGAGCCTCGAGGTAGGGATAAGAACCACACAAGCGCGTTTCCTGTAAGACTCCAGGGGAAGAGTCTACGAAGATATAAATCACTATAAGAGACCTCTTGACATAAGATGTGAAACTCATATACGTGTTCTCGAGGGTCACCCTTGCCTTCATACTTTGTGAACTTAGGCATCTCAAACCCTGGTAGGTAAGGTGCGATTGATATTGATGGATCAGAGGAACAAGGACATAATTCCTCAAATGAATAAGGTTTTCTTTTGTTAGTCCCTTCCTTCATGTTTTTGATGATGCTATTCATGTCCTAAATTTCCTTGATTATATCATGTTGTGGATCTTGAACACGATGGATTGTGTTTGCCCTGGGGATCTGGTGAGTCGTGGATGACACACCACCACCACTAATAAATTAGTAAGATGAAGAAATAGGGATATGAGATGTGATGACCAATGTGATGGGGACTTGAGAGGTGATGATTGGTTGCGACCTGCATATTGTGGTAGCATGAGAGAGAGAAGCATTGATGAAATTAGCGATATTGTTGAGGGGAATAGAAGATTGAGGAATAGAGACATGTGGTCACGTAGAGGAAGATGAGATAGAATCATGTTGAGTAATAGACGTGATCGGGGTGGATAATGGAATAGATGCTAAAAAGGAAGAAGAAGGTTGGACATAAATCATGGGGATGGATACCGTGGGTGCTATGGATTGAGGATGAAGAATAGGAGCAATGATGTGACTAGTAGCAAATTCTCCCTATGGTTGTTGATCAAGAATGGATCTATCAAAATTAGGGGGAAGACGAAGTCCATTTTCAATGAGGGTCCTTAACAAACCACTAGGATTGTGTCGGATGAATTTCTCCATCATTTATTGGTTGTATGAATCCTCTAGGAATGTTCGCATTTTTGGGGGGAGATCATCTTGATCAACCATGTTAGGGTCCACTTGTGGTTGTGGATCTTGAATGTCGGGTTACAAATTTTGACCTTTCATGGGATCTTGTGTAGGATCTTGATATAGGACACTAATTTCTGGCATGCCATATTGTTGTTTGGACATCTTCTTCTTTTAAGATCTAGTTGTGACCATACAAGAATAACCTTAGGGAATATTGATTGGAAGAAAAATCTTGATGAAAGGACTTAGCAAAAATTTTGGATTTTGGTTTGATTTAAATTTGACGAAGTTGGATAATTGATTGAATGATGGGTTGAGTCCTTAGATTAGGACGAAGTCGATTAAGATGACACCTTAGTCCTTGGATGAGGATTTTAGGTGGGGGATATTGGTGTTGAAAACCATGAACAAGGTGTCAACCAAGTTGGGTGAAATTTAGACCTTAAAATGATGATCACAAAGTCTTTCCTACTAAGGATTGACTAATGATCCAAAGAAAAATAAAGACGTGGGATTGAAAGTCTTGATCGACTCAAAGGATAAGGCAAAGGGTACTTGGGTGATATTCTTTCCCAAGCACAAAAGCCAAATGACTAATTGATTATAGATGGGGTCTAAATAAAACTTCACAAGGTGCAAACCTTAGAGTGAGGTTGATTTGATTTGGATGATTGATTGGAGGATTGGATGATTGATTAAGGATTGATTTGATTGATTGAGGATTGATTTGATTAAGGTTTGATTATTGGATTGATTGATGTGCTAAGTCCCTAGAAAATGTTGATGATGAAAGATCAAAGAGGGATGATAGTGATGACTAGGTTATCCTTGTCAAGGAAATGACTCAATAAGTGATAGGTTCAGATGATAAATTATATGAAGGGATGCGACCACCCTGATTTCTACTATAGTGGGTATTGAAAGACAAGCCCGATCCTTGGTGTAGAGCACAAACTCTTAGTTCATCACTAGCATCAAACTCATTGCTATGACCATGTACATAATTGTGGAAATGGTGCAAAAAGGTGTTATGTTTAAGCAAGAGTTTGCGATTGGTGTACCAAAACTTTTGACATCTAATGAGTTGGGCTTGGGTGAGCTTCTTCTTCTTCTTGATTGGACGATGGATAGACTTCTTGAGATGCTTGTACAACTTAGACTTATGGAACATGAGGTGGAAATGAGGTGGACTTGATTTGGACTTGTATGCAAGTGCAAAAATTAGGGTTTGGAATGTTGGTCAAATGTGGAGGATGAGGAAGTTGCTTTGCAATCTACTCTTGGCAAGAAAACATCAAGCATAGTAAACACATTGGCCAAGTGTACTGCTCAATAATGAGTGGGCAAGTGATGAGGGGGCCTAGATTAGCCCAAAGTAATTTCACGGTTATAGCACAAATGAAGACACTTGAAGACAACACAATTTAGGCTGGAGAGTGGAAACCACTTAATAGGCCCCTCGCATAAGCAATACCTCACTCAGGTGGACAAATAGAGATTCTGGTAGCACTGGCTCCACTCCATGGCACTCACTTCTCGGGCATACTAGATTCTATTACCCCAAATATCCAAGTATCTATTACATGGAGATTTTATGTCTCATTCTGAGCGGATACATGAGGAGTAACTTCGGGGCACGATCCGCGTCCCCTGCACTATCAAATGTAGGATTTTGGCTACTAAAAATGGTGTCTAGTTTAATTTATGAGGGATCACCAATCCAACGATGGATTCTTGAAGCAAGCCACTTACGACTCTAACTGAGCTTATCAGTGCAGGGAAGGCCCCCACATACATTGAATTCACTCAACACTTTAGTCGCCTGACCGACTTATTTATATAGCGGCTCGAAAAACCCACTTGAGATCATGCTGGGAGATTTAATATTCCCGACGTGTTCCAATTCGAGATACTCTTGTGGGGTGATGAAATATCCAATCAAGAAATACCCCCCAACTACCAAAATAAAAAGAGAGTGTTGTTGATCACTCGTTCTCTTACACCCAAGATTCGTGAAGGCCAGGGGAGAGGATACTAGAGTACAATGGTGGGTCCACCCAGCACTAAGTGTGCAAGTGCACAAGACAAAAAAGATAATTGTTCATTTTAGTCCCACATGAATAAGGTTTTCTAACTAAAAGTGCAACAAAAACAAATCTACTTTAGTGGAAAAAGATGTCTTGGACAAGCGTGTTGCAAGAAAACAAATTAGTAGTTTTGAGATTATGCCTTGGACAAGCGAAAGTACCTGCAACCACGCAAAATTAAATCAATAGAAAAAAATTCCTAAACATATAGTGCAGGTGCTGATCCACAGGCAGACGCGTTGAAGTGCTTGAGTATGTGTTAGAGCGGATCCGCGCACCTATCAAAACAAAAAGCGGGAAATTTTTGAAATTATAAAATATATACAACTTAAATTCAAAATTTGCTTAATCTGCATGCGCTGAACTATATCATAGGCATTGATGCACGTGTGCAAGGGCTACTCAACAGAAAATTAGTTAACCAAATTAAAAAATTTAAATTTTGAAAAATGGTGGGCTTGCTGGCTCAGCGGAGGCGCTGAACTAGAGTGCAAGCGTTGATTCGCCTGCACAGGCGTCAATTCGCCTGTAAAACTAAGAACTTAACTAATCACCTAAAGTTAAGTTCTTTTTAGATCATTTTTTAGTGTTTTTATGATTTTTTGGTTAGTAGAAAGTGAAAATTTGAAATCTATCTTTAAAAATAAGTGTCAAAAGACACTGTGGCACATACGCTAATGCAGGGGCGAACACGCTGATCTGCAAAACTTGCAAAAATGGCCATCAAAAAATTTAAAATTTAAACTGGACGTGTTGAACTGCGACAGGCACGCTGAAGCAGTTGGGTGGATGCGTTGGAGTGCAGGTGGACGCGCTGAAGTGGCAATCTGTGAGCTAGAAACTCTATAAACTCACAAAAGGTTAGAAATTGGGACGTGGGTCCCATCGGGCTTGCCAAAATGAACCAAGGGAAAAATCCACAAGAGGGTTAATGGTTAGATTAAATCAAGATAAACATAAAACACACAAAAAAACCATTATACCTTCATGAAGACAATCTATTGTTCCTTGGATTGAGCATTTGATGAAGTGGAATGCACCCCAAATGCTCCAATTGATTGAATTGGCTCCAAGATGGGATGTGGATTGCTCTCCAATGTTGCACAACAATGATGGATAAAGGGGATTGGATGATGGATGCTCAAGTGATGGATATGGATGCTATGGGTTTTTGCCTATAATGATGATGCTTTTTGATGGATTTCTAGATCTATGTTGACATCATGAGATTACTTGATTGGATATGGAAAATGAAGGGGAGGAGATCCCAATTTATAAATTTGAGAGGGGATGAATGGACAGTTAAGATTGAAGATGAATCAAGGGTGGAGATTGAAGGAGGGAGATCGCATGGATTGAGAGGACATGAGGTGACAAGTGTGGAGACCAAGAGATTTTCCATAAAAGCATTTCTTGTCTCCACACTCCACAATGTACATGGGGAAGAGATCCTTAAGTACATTGGGAAGACAAAAAATAATTAAAAATTCCTTCGGGAATGGATGAGGAATTACAAATTCCTAAATAATGAAATACATGGGTTAAGGGAATGAGAAAAGGAATTTAAAATTCCTTGGGAAGGTGAGAGGCGTGAGAGAATGTGAAACTTTGAAATCCTTGAAATGACCCAATTGGGTGCATTTAAGGTGGAAGGTGGGGAGGGGACAAGTGGATTTAGCCATTTATGGCTATTAGTTGACATGGTGGCTAATCATGGGGATTAGCCACTAGCAAATGATTAAAAAGATGATTAGGTGAGATAATGAGAGATTAGAGGATAAGTGAGATTTGTAGGAGGATTGGACAAGAGGAGAGAGAATGAGTGGAGGAATTAAAAATTGGAGAATAATGTTAAGCATGATTATGAGGGATTCTAGAAGAATTAATTAAGGCAATTGAGGATTTAGAAAAGTGATTTGTAGGAATCACTTGATTTAGCTAATTAATTTAGATTAATTAACTAAGAGGTTTTTAGAAGAAATAAATAATTAGATAACTTTAGAAGAATAGGGAATAATTGACACAATTAAATAAATTATTTATGTAGAAAGGATAAAATTAATTAAATATTTAATTTAATTGATTTTGAACGTCTACAACTGCTCTCATCATATGACAGGTGATAAGAGTAAGTTTGTGAGTATGGAAAAGTATGATGGTGGTGTAGTAAGATTTGGTGATGACAAAGTTGGTATAATCCATGGTAGAGGTTCCATTTCTCTTGATGGTAAGAATACTGATGATGTCTTGTATGTTGAAGGTCTAAAGCATAATCTTTTGAGTGTTGGATAGATTGTTGACAAGGGACATGATTTGCAATTCAAGAATGGGAAGTGTTAAATCTTAAGTAGTTTCAGAATTGAGATTGCATCAGGGAGAAAGAATAAAGGTAATATCTTTCACTTGAATGCCGATGGTAAAAGTTGTTTGATTGCTCAGATTGATGAAAGTTGGTTATGGCATAAAAGGATGTGTCATGTGAATTTTGATTGCATGGTTAAGATAAAATTTACCCAAGCATTGAAAGATCTTCCTAAGTTGGTAAAGGCTTCTAATATAGTATGCAAGGAATTTCACACTAGTACATTCGGGGCTAATTTTTGATGGCTGTTTGTTGGAATTATGACTACTTTTTGTCGGATTACCAACAAAAGTAGCTGTTGAAAACTCGTCGTCAGACTTTCCGACAATGCCTTTGAAGGTCAGCATTACAACGACACCATGGACTCTACCAATGGCGGACATGATTGCTCTTCCGATCAAAAAAGTCATCGGACATACAACATCCTCGTCGGATGTTTGTTTATATTGCGTTAGAATTTCGATGAAAGTTTGAAACTTTGCACCGACGAGAATGCTGTTGGTCCGACGATTTTGTTATCGGTCCACTAATATGCATCAACGACCGTCTGACAAGGAAATGCTGTCAGACATACAACATCCTCGTCGGATGTTTGTTTAGTTGGGGTCTGAATTTCAACGAAATCCTGAAACTTTGAACCAACGAGAATGCTGTTGGTGCGATGATTCCAACGTCGGTGCAAAGTTTAGTATCCGTCGTAATTCCGATGGCTATTTATTTTAAAAAAATAAATTATTATTATCTAGACGTAAAGAACACCTCATTGATATGTACAATGAATGATATTCTATCCCCATCAGCTACCAATAGGGGGCATAAGTTTCAAGCTAATATGAGGCACATTGGTTTCAAGCTAATATGATCAGGCGCACCATGGTTGAGATGGTCAAACTCCTAAGAGGACTGTATGAACCAGTGAATACTGGTAAACCTATTAAAAATGGTGCTGATAGGGAATTAGCTAACCCAAATACAAGAGCCTTTAAAGCCAATCGGGGAGATGAAATTACTTTATCTACCTTATCTAAGTTAGTTGTTCTTGGGAGCTACCAAAACTTGTCTACTATATATATACATGAAATAAATTTATCTACTATATATACACATATTTCTTATAAGTATATCCCAAATTAATAATCTCATATAAAATGTCATCCTATGTCAATACATGACATATACTTATTGAATTACATGTATATATCTCATACTAAGTAGTCACTCATTATTATATATTCAACATATATTCAAAGACGATAATCATGCATTCCAGACTACACGAATATCCTCTTTAATAAAATAAATCACATGTACAAGGTTATTGGGTTGATTGAGTCCAATAGAAAAGTACAATAGGTAAAGATAATACTAAAAATAATGTTACTAGCATCTTAAAAGAAAACAGAAATGGATTATGACCACCCACAAAACACTTGATATAAAATAGTTCCAACCTTTCTTTTGTTTAAGTAACTAGGGTATTTGAATTTAAAATTTGGTATAAAAAAATTAAATTTTAAAGGTCATCTCTCCCACTGTGTAGTTCAACATGCCCACATGTTTGCTCCTAAAAATTTTCAACTCATTTAAATATCTTATTTTCTAGGTATGAAATTTATCTTGGGACCTATGGGTTATGGGCCCATAATATACTTAAGTGAAGTTAGTATAAACCATATCAATTATGTTCAATTACATCAATCTCCAAACACGAATGCCAAGTGTACCACTTTTAGATGAGGGACACGAGTGGGAGCTACTCCCTAGACACACTTTAGGACTAAACTCATGCCATATCTAAATGCAAGACATCTCAAATACATCAAATTGTCTCAATTGCAAAATTCCATTTTCATACATAAGCAAGACATACTCAATTGGGCACAACACCAAGAGAACGGATCCCAATTGATCCCTTATCAAAATTCACATATATGTTATCATGATTCCATAATAGAATATCATCTCAAAATCATCAAATACCACTTTTCAATAATTCCCAAGTTTGGACCAAAAACCAGCCATGAGGCCAGTTACCATTGATGAATGAATGAATGAAGGATTTTAATGATGTCCATGAGACTAAATAGTCTATGGGACCAAGACAAACACCCTTAACTGATGGACCTCAAAAACCTTGAAATTTCAAAGTGCATAAAATGAAAATGCAAGAATAGCCTTTTGATTCTAATCAACTCAAGAATACAATACTCCCTCGATTTGTCATTTTAACATCCCAAATAGAATTGAACAACATAACCTCATATATACTCATAATTTCCAAATTTGGTTCATACAAATCATATAATCATCCAAATGGAGAGATTTAAATTGGAAGAATACTTTAATTCACTCAACAATTCATTTGCAACAAACTAAAATCACTTCAATTGAAAAACAAAGAAGGAATTTGAGTTCCTACCTCAAACTTGACCAAATCTTCAAATTGACAATGTAATTGAACATAATTGAGATGAGACATGAGTTTCTTAAGTGAAGTTACCCATAAACTATGTACAATTGTTTGAATTCTTTTAGCATAAACCACAATGAATCTACACCTATAGTCCAAAATAATCTAGCGAGGCATGCTATCTAAAATCCAAAATCATGAGTATTGGATCCAAGAGTATAGCACAAAAATTCGGTTATAGCAATCTGTTATACATAATATATCAAAGCAATTTGCAACCATAGGAATTTGTTATACATAATATATTAAAGCAATTTGAAAAATATGTTTTATGTTTATATGTATTTATTCAAATAACTGATCTTTTGTCATTGAAATATAAGGATATATACCACTTTATTACCATTGAAAATTACTCACTGAGAATTAAAACAAAATAAATCTAGGATATGGAACAAAATTTTCTTAAGGTTTGAGATTGAATTTATCCTTCAAATAAATCACAAAATTAACTATATAGATCAATATCTTACTTGAAATCACATAGAGAAAACTTATTGATTGATTATGAACATGTTACCTTAGGATGAGCTTAGATATGAATTTGGAGTTATCAAAGCAATGTTAACAACATGTATCGGACCTCTGGGATAGCAACATAGAGAAAGTGGAATATAAGATAGGTGAGAGTGAAGTGCCTTGGATGGAATGTTGGAAGAGATGTGTGGGACCCCTGCACACCCCATAGAAGCATTTAGAAGCCATAAAAAAGTGTCGTTCAACCAAATATTAATGACTGTCCTAAGGGTACCAATTGTGACAATCACAAGTTTACCAGTGATACTGCCTACTCAAACAAGTTGTGTTTGGAAATCCCACTAGGTGTGTATATGTAATGGTAATGAAATGTCCTAAGAGTAGCCCTTACACCAATATGCACAAACCTTGGTGTCACAACGGTGTTGGTGTGGCCTTGGGCCAATGGTGGTTGACTGTTACAATTAGGACAGTAATCTCAAACACAATTTACGATGTTTATAACTCTAATGTCCCAATCTACTTATATATATTTTCACAAAACAATTAACAACCCAACCATAGCTATTAATAAGATTTCCCCATAAAATGCATGCAAAACGTATCATCATTGATAGGTTAACTGACTTGCATTTAGTCAGAGACCTCAATGAGTGGAGTTTCATGCTGAAAAGAGTACTTGCAATAAAGATATTGAAATCAACTATACATTATGCATTCAAAAATCCACAAGGAAGATCTAATATTTATGAATGAAATTACAAATCAATCTAAGTTACATGTTTGATATCTTACTTATATCATGGCAACTTAAAATGTATATATGCACTCAACATACCTCTTTGCTTGTTTATTTGAGAATGTTGCTAGGAATTAATAGGTGATACATTGATCTACACATTAATCACTTGTACTTTCCTGATACTTTCATCCCTTGGTCAAGGCTAAGTACCCCCTAACACTTGAAGATTGTTTCCACCCTCATGATTACTTGAAGTCCATGCTCAAATCGCACTAAATGACAATAGTTAGTACAAAATAATGACCATAGCCAAGGAAGCCCAAATTTACTCATACTCAACATAATAAGAAATAACTAAATTATCTAACCATTATTCATAACATAACCTCTTTTTCACATCATGGAAGGCCGAAATTACAAGGAGGTCCAAAATTATAAGGATCACGCTTCTTCGAAGGAGCCATTGTTCAGAGCCACCAAACTATCAACAAGAGTAGAAGCTATTAGGCTCATACAATTTTAGGACATATAAAGAGTTGAATTAGAAGCGAGAAAAAAAATTGAAAAAATTGTTGAAATATAATCTTCACAATTCTGTCATCACGAGTGCAAACAATCCAGTGAGGAGGACAAAGCCGAATAGTGTGATGAGGATCAGAGCCATCCAATCTAGGAGGCATAATATGAGACTCTTTCTGAACCAATGCTAAGGGCTATTATGATTTGAAGCTTCTCTTAAATCCTCACATTTTGTTGTCACATAATGAGGTAGAAGAGGTAGATTCAAAGTCTTAGAATGAGGTCGATATATATATGGATGGTAATACATGTAAGGATATATGAAGGATATATGAAAGATATATGTAAGGAGAATAATTACTTCACACTAAGTGAAGTTATGGAGGTACTTGCCATGGATGTAAAGTGGGGAGTGTAAAGGAGTCTTTGGATTCATGAAGAACATTAAGGAGAAAAGGTTAGTTATATTAAGGAAAAATAAAGAAAAAGGGAAGTGATAAAGAAGGGAGGAAGAAAATAGGGAAGAAAGTGAAGAAATAAAGAGGGAGATCTAATTTATTTTGGTATGTAGCCTCTACTACTCTTTTTCTTGTTCAATGATTTTGCAATATTTTGAGAAGACTACAAGGCATGAAGTAATGCTCATAAGGCATGAATGAGCTATGTAAAGCACAAACCATACATATGAATACATGCAAGGCATGAATCATACATGTAAACCATTAAGTAATACATAAATACACATAAGGTACAAACATATATGAGAAAGGTTCTCATGGAGTGGACATGCTGAAGACACATCGATCATGAAGCATACAATAGAGAGGTATTCATGGAATAGACATCTGAAAACATCTCATTCATGAAGTAACAAAATGCTAAAGAAAATGATAAGTAATAAAAAAACTTACAAGGATGAGGCATATTCATAACTTTTGCAGTCCCACCATGGATATCAACACTAGAAGCAACTCATACTGTTAGTGTACATAAAAGATAATATGGGAGTTCATTATACCCAACAACTTGTGTTATTGTTGTTTGTGTTGGCTCTGTTGGACCCTGCAATTAAGATTCAATATACATTATTCAATAAGATTAACTATTCAACATAATGAAATATTGAAAAGTGTGTTATCTTGTTGAGCTTCGCTTGGTTTTGAGAATAGTTTAATATTCTCTACTTAACAGGGCCAACCATGTGAAGGTGGAAGCTCATTTGCCCCCCCCCCCCCCAACATCACTCTAAATTCTCCATTAACATCTTATAACATTCATTCATTAATATCACATAACATTCATTAACATTAATTAAAACACAATATTCATCAATATTAATTAACACATATCATTCATAACCATTAATTAGCACATAATTACATTCATTAACACATAAAAATCAGTCATTATCAAATAAGGTAGATTACAATCATTTCTTTTTTTGTTTTTTCTTTGAAGCTATGAAAAGACTAAGTGGAACATCTGTTTCTTCATCATTTCCCCCCTCTGTAGTTGTTCCGCCCTCTGCTCATGATCTTGATGTATGCCTAGTCCTATACTGAGGATGAGGACATTGAAGCAAAGCGGGGTCCTCTACAATAACAAGAAATGGGTTAAATTCAAAACATTTTTTATTATTGTTACAAGTATTTCATTAATTTAGAGAACATAACTGTTGCGCCGCTCTTTACATGATGGGGCCACATCATTTTGTCTAGCCTCAACCTCAACATGTTGAACACCCTCTAGATCATCTGGAGTTGAAATACTAAAGGTTAGATTAATGCTAAACACCAATTGCAATTATATTTGTTTAAAAGAATAACAATGGCCCTCTTTACCTGATTTGGGAACATCATGTTCCTGATGTTGTGTACCCAAATCATGCTCCACTTGGTCACCACCGACTACATGCTCTAAAATATTAACAAAAAAGGTTACATTAATTACTACTCTAATTACAAATTAAGATGTTTAATTGTATTAATAACTACATAAATAAATTTGAATGGAAAATGAATACCTCCACTACTGGGATGCACATCTGAACCTTCATGTGTAGGTGGTGTTTCACGATTAGCAGGCTACATTCCAATGCCATGCACATTGTTATCATTGCTTGCTTATTTAAAACAAATATAGTCACTTTATGTTGGAACTCAACATCAATTAGATTATTGGTAAAGTATTCAATTTGAAACAATTTCCATTTAGCTTTTTTACCTGTGTGACGGATGCAGTCAAATATTGTGTATGCCCACTCAATTCTCGTAGCCGATCAACCACGACTGTATAGCCTTGCTGGTAGGAAATTCTCTTGTCATCTTCTATGGGCACTCTATTGAATTCAGAGCCCTGCATTTTTGCTTGGTATCGTGAATTTTGCTTGCATTGTTTGATAAAAAAAAAATTCTTTTACAATTTATTAATATTTTGATGCAATATTTCATTTACATGAGATACTTTGACGTGTCATTCAGTCTTTAAAAAGCTTGAAATATGTTAGATTATATAAATATAAAGAGTAATTAATTAGTACATAATTACATTCTTAATAGTATCTCGTACCTTCTTTTGGCATTTGGTGGTGTATTTCCTTTTTTCCTTTCAATTCTCTCATTGGCATCCAAAATCAGGTCCTTCCACTCCCTCTCTGGAATCATGGGGGGACACTTGTACTTTAGGTTCTTCTCTAAATGGGTCCTGTATTGGTCCTTCACATACTTTAGATATGTGCCAGTTTTTTCAAGGAGCTTGGTTTTGTCAAAGCTGTCATTTCCAAACCACTCAACCATTTGGTTTGTCAATTCATCTTTTAACCTTTTTTCTTGGTCATTCCACCTTTTAAAGCAAAAAGAAACCTGTTAGATTCAGAAATGAACCGAAGCTACATTTATTATAGTTCAAGAAATGGATCAAAGGAAAACTATTCTAGCAATGATATGAAATCAAAATAGTGGATTAGGGTTAGTTCACATATGATGTACCACCTTTTACGTATGGTGGGCCCAAATATCTGCAATGCAATGTCACTAATATGTTTATAGAAAATATCATTTCCTACAAAAAATTATGGGATCATTAGTCCAAAACGAGGGATCATAAACTAAATTACAATTAGACTATATATAATAATAATTTTAAAGTACCTGGAACCTTCTGTATCTTTAAGGGAATCATTTCTTCGTCGCTCACCACCAATGTGGCCTGCAACGTTCCCATACTAGCAATACAGGAAGATCTAGGAAATGATGGTATGTTATCAGCAGTAGTTGCCTCTAGCGCATCCTCATGTGCATCTCCTTCTGCAGAAAATGAATCCACTATGAAATGCCCCCAAGAAAGAACGCTTGAAGGGAAATACACACATAACAGAAGATAGAGCAAAAGAGGGATCTACCAACAGTGGGCAGACCAATATGACATGTAGTAGAGGATGTCTGCATGCTACGTGTTGACAACATTGCAGTCGACAATACAAGTGGGGCTAACCTCTGATGAGGCGGCGATGACATTTGGACAGGAACATTGACAACACTTGAAGAATAATACATTAAATATATCAAACATTAAATATATGAAAAGTGCAAGAATTGTAAACAAGGATGAACCTTTATTATGAACATTGACAGTATCAAGTATGATGTTTTTTGGGTACTCAAAGTGATAATCCAAGAAAATCGTCATCACCTGAAGTACTTGCAACACCTTGATCATGGCCACCACTTTCATAAGGGCGCATAAATTGCTGTAAAAACAACACATACATATTTTAGTTAATGACATAAAAGAGAATAAAATATAAACCATTATTGAACTTTTGTTATAATTAAAGCTTATTACTGCTTACTTGCAAGTTTTCTACTATCTGAATCAATACTTGCACCCTCTCTTGTATCTCAACAGTCATAGGATGCATGACTGCCAAAACAACAATCTCTTTACTAATTTTTCTAAGAGGCCTTTTTATGAATTCCATAGGGCATGTAAAATATTTAGGGTCATCATCGCTTAATCCTGTTGAGTCCACATCCCTAGAGAGGTGCTCAGGTACTGTAGCTCCCTTTCCCTTTCCCCAAACATCCGTCTGTGTCAAGAATATCATTAACAATTACAAATTAGTCTAAATCACTAAAAAAAAGAACATAATAATGTAATAGTTTGCTTCTATCTAATTTATACAATTACAATGAGGTTTACCTGCTCGGTAGAAGTGTCGCGACCTACATCCCTATTTGCGCTATGTGATGGATCCATGTTGCCCTATGTCAAAGAAAAAATATAAAAAACGTTAGCGAAATTAAACTAATAGACTTAGCAAAAAAACTTCATAATAAAATGGTATATTGGATACATTAATTCGAGGTTGGTTAATTTAAATGGTATATAGTATGTACCACCCCCATGATATTAACTTTGTTTGTATCTATACGATTCAAACTGTAATCGATTAGAAGCTCATCGCCTGCACTTATTGATTTTATCGCACATACGAATACATGTTTTCCCTCACACGCCTCAAATATGCAATTGGGTTGTTTATTAGTTGACCCAGGTCACGTACTATTTATAAAACCTGCAATATTCCCTGTTGCTTTTGGCCGACCATCAATGTATACAACCACTCGTTTAGTTTGATCATTATCTTTCTGTTGTATATAATTTTTTGACAGTGCATACCTACGCATACTTTTTTATATCAAACAATCTGCATCCAATTATTGTAATTGTAACAAGGTCCGACAAATTCCATCAATTCAGAAACTTTGTTGTAAGAGACCTTTATGCCATCCATGGAAAATAGGCTGAAACCATGTAACGATGAAGGTGCTATGCGATATATCCTATCGTTAACACAAAATCGGTGTTTATTGGAGGAAGTTCCTTGGGCATCCATTGTTTTTGTAGATGTTTGTACCTCAATGGCACCTCAATGTCGCCTTTGGTCTCATCATCATAAGAACATGACCCCCCTTGAGAAAGGAAAAATTTCATTCGTTTATTGAATTTTCTTCTAATCTTTTGACCTATTGTTGATCCCTATTATAGACCTACTACATGTCTCACTTTCATTTTCTATTCCTGCATTTCCCTCACTTGAGGAAGACACATCTGACAAATACCTATTTTGGGGTACCTGCACTCCATCAAATGAGAGAGTTAATTGGTAATGAGAGATAAATTTTGCAAATGAGGGTAATGTTGATGAAGTCAGCCCTAAAGTTGATTTTGGGATTAAAATTTGAATAAGTCCAACTGGGGCCTCAAGTGTTGATAACTGTATTAGATTTGCTTCTAATGTCGTGGTTTGAAAAACTAAGGAAGTTTGTTTTCCAAGTGATTTTTTAAAAATAAACTATTTTTATAGGGTGTATTGACTAGTTATACATGTCCATCCATGAGACTGTGCAAGATCCTCATCAAAGGGGTTCAGGTTCCTGCACATGTAATTCAATTATCTTATGTTAGCTAAAAATTACATAGTACACAACATGATCAACATGAACTTTGTAGACAAAAAGAGTATTAAATAATAAAAAGATGTTGTCATCAAAATCATTTTAAATTTTTTAATTCCTTACCTTTACTTTATGTAGACTATGCAAGATCCTCAACTAAATGGTTGATGATGTCCGTAGTCAATGACCTATTCCCACCAAGGGTGACAACATCACACAGGGGCTATACATGAAATCAACACCATCAATTGAGCATCATAAGCATTACTACATTTGTGAGTTGATAAACAATAAATACATACATAGCATAAGCATCATGAGCATCACATGATGTATCATCATATATGTAATTGAGCATCATAATTAGCATCACATATGTGTCATCATAAACATGTAATCCATCACATATGTATCATAAATCACCATCCATCATATAGGTAGTAAACAATCCACATTGTATAAATAAACACAAAGTTCAAAAAATGTCACATGTATCATCATAAACATGTAATCCATCACATATGTATTTTAAATCAACATCCATCACATAGCTAATAAACAATCCAAATTCCATAAATAAACACAAAGTTTAAAAAATGTCACATAAATAGTCACTCTCCCTATCTCCATCTCCATATTAAAAGGTGCATTATGAATTAATTATGTAATGGCATTAGAATTCAAAACAATGAATTAATTATGTAAAAAAAATTCTATCAAGAAATCAATATTAAATAGATAATATGCTAATCGCATACCTCATACATTTCATTCATCATCATGATCACCACCACCATCATCGTCTTCGTCATCATCATCGTCATCACCACCATCACCATCACCATCACCATCACCATCACCATCACCATCACCATCACCATCACCATCACCATCACCATCACCACCACCACCACCACCACCATCATCAGCTTCTTCTTCATCATCATCATCATCATCATCATCATCGAGAAACTGTCTATCGTGATCATCATCTACTTCTTCGGTATCTTCTTCTTCCATCACATTATACTTTATCGACCTTCCTCTTGGATCATGTCTAACAACAAATGACCAACCCAGTTTATGTGGAACCTCTGAGTAAAATACCTGCTCACATTGGCTTGGAAGAGCATAGGGCTCATCCCTAACTGGTTCAAATGACCTTGTATTAACCATTGTAAAACCATTATCATGTTCAATAACAGTTCTATCAGGATCATTTTTATTCAATCGTAGCCTGTACCATTTGATGACGAACAAAACTAATTTGAAGGAATTAAGGTCACACTCAAGTAAATCATCCAAAATGCCATAGTATCGATTTTGAGACTGTTGAGGATGTATGCCATTTCTCGATGAAATATTTGTCACCTCAAAGACTGTAGTGATGCTAGAATCACAAGTTTTCTTCGTGTCATCCAACTTTTTTATGCGAAATTTATGACCATTGCAACACACAACGTTGTGGTGTTTGACTTGTGATATGTCATGTTGTTCTCCATTTTCAAAACTTCTGTTTCTTCTCTTTAAAAGTGAAAGCTACTACCTCTGTGCTGCAATGGAAGAGAACAACAAAAAGTTTGAAATACAAACAACAATATGAGGTTCCAAATGAGGAAACCTTCTACACTTTAAGCCTTTAAAAGCTTGGGCAAGTGAACCCTTTTAAGACTATTTTCTTACAAAAATAGCAAAAGATTTACAGAAAACCAATGTAAATTCTTGTAAAATTTCCTTTCTGACTGGTATATCTAAAACATAAATGGAAAGTTGATTTTATCTTTTGAAAAGGATCACAAAATGCACCCAAAAAACCAATAGGTAAACCAATGCCTTATCTGGGCAATAGAGTCATCTACAACAGACTGCAACCTGACAAAAGAAATTTGTACACAAATCACAAGTTCATGATCTATCAACTCTGAATATGCCTGACATATACAGAGTCTTGATCTACACCAAACTTCATCATCAAATCCACATCAAAGTACTGATATCAATGACTTTGTTCAAAGTATATTTAAATTTTCCTCCTTAAGAAAAAGACTAAAAACAACTTAATTAGATGCCTAGCAAATCATTCAAATAAGAAATCCTTGATTACTTAAAAGGAATGAACACCACTACAATGACATGGAGACAATACAAATATGAGTTTAAATTCTCTGGACTGTATATTTCATTCCTCTATCGAAAGGTTACAAGTACTTCATATCTGACTCAAGAATTGATAAGAAAAAGGCTTGTATTAAATTTTTGCCAAAGTTTTGCTACAAAATTTGTGTCCCTTTTCTAGGTAGCCTTGGTATCCTTTTATAGAAATCAGGATGCAACAAGCTTCAAATTACCTAGAACAAAACTCTTACCCTAACTGTCATTTACTCCAAAAGTTATATTGCTGTTGCGTTGCAGTTGAGGGAGAAACTTAACATTCTTTCTGGGATGCGTGCTTCATTAATTCATTGGGAATTCATTTGGAAAATGGCCGAAAGGGTAAGTTCCTATTACCCAAAATTGGTTACAACCACCGACAACTTCATAATGCCGGTGTATTATCTCATGCCAGAGCATTGATGGGTTTCACTTAAGAAAACACACAGCCACACACCATTATGTTCTTTGCAAATCTCCTTGGATACCTCTCAACAACTTTTCACTTCAAAACAATGTCGGATGTAACTTGTAGACCTCTGCCATTAATTATTTTAAATTTTGGCGCCAACGGTCCAAGAAGGCTTTCCTTTTGAGCACTTTTCCTTTAGTCGCTATGTCGTGACTTTTAAAGTTCAGACGTGTTTCCATTGCGGTATAGCGACAACCATCCAATCATGGAAAACTAGCACGCCCTTTAACTTAGCTGAGTAATCCACTTAGAACGGGCTCCACTACTTGGTTCTTTTTTCACACTCTACCATGTGGTATCCCCTGATTGGCTCCAGGGTCCCTGTCCTGCCACCTCAGCACGACCTGGACTCACTGTCAAAATGAAGCTCTTCCTTCTCTTTTCTTTGTCACTGATCCACGATGATTATTCATCATGCATCTCTGCATAGCGGATCAACGACCACCATTGGATCCTTTCCAAATTGCCCGTTGTTTATCTTTCCTCTGGACTACTCTCCTACCGGGTTCCACCACTTGGTCACCAAGTCGTGCCACTTAGCCATCGAGCATCTTTCCATCGTGGCATGATGACAACCGTCAGATCATCCATCCAATTGTCAGATCTTTCTTGACTTGCCCACTCGTTAATTCACCTGGGCTACTCTTTCTTCTAGTAGGCCCGCCACGTGTCACTTCTTGATTTGCACTGAGTATCCGGCCTGCTTACCACCTTAAGTGCAACATCGCTAGTCGCTATGTCGCGGGGGATAACTATCGAACATCTTCATCTCACGGTATAGCAATGACTATTGATCTACTTTCAACCTGCTCGATCCTTAACACCTGAGCCACTCACATTTTCCATACGTGCTTTGTCGCCACTTCGCCGTGAGTATTCAATGATTATCTTTCTATCGTGACATAGAGACAATCGTCAGATCTTTCTTGATCACCGTCCAATTTGCTCAACTTGCTCGACCTTTTCCTTGGCTGATCTGCTCCCTTCTGCCGTGTGTCACCACATGGCACCCCCTGATTCGCTTATGAGATCTGCCAGGGCACCACCTGTCTGCCGGGCCTTCCACGCGTCAACCCCTGGTTTGCCACTTGATCCACCTGAGCACTACCTCATCCGCCACTTCAGCACCACCAGACCCACCATTTCATTTTGGTTTGTTCGACATCAGTCTTTTGGCCAAACTTCCTCCCTCGATGAACCGTTCACATGCCTCATCGAACCTATAGTTTCATCGATACCTTTATTTTATCGGTGGGACCAATTCGGATTTCTTCGATGTACCTTATGTCGATGGAATCGATGCCTTCGACGAAACCATTTAGAGATCCATCACGACTGAGGTTTGTTCGAAATTCATTTTGATGACATGCCACCTGTTCTGCTACGTGTCACCACGTGGCACCTTATGATTTTCTCAGAGTCCACCTCGGTTCCACATGACCTACCACCTCACCAGTTGCCAAGTCGCGGTGATTAACAATCGATCACTTTCACATGGCAGTATAGCGATGGCTGTTTGATCATCTGCAACTTGATCGCCCGTTAATTTGCCCTTTTATTTCAAAATTTGGTTGCCTTGAGATGCGTGCACACGCGGGGTCCACTGGGCCACGAACCACTTCTTGCCAAAAGCCCACAATCTTTGGCACTAAGGATATATGCAGCTATGCATTTAAATACTGAAATGCTCCTCCTTGCTGCCAATGTGGGATAAATGGTCTACGCCTGGGCCTTTCCATTGGGTCATCAGGATAACATGAAATGACTGCATGCCTATGCTTTCTCATTGAGGCAAGTCTTGCCGATCGGGGTAGGTCTTTCCGATAAGGCAAAAATTCAAAAACTGCCACAAACAACCTCAAATTCACCAAATTTTTATGAGTCCGAACAGTGGCTCTGACTGGGGATGGTTGATCTCCAGATCAACACAAAAATTTAGCAAAAACTCTGGAATGCAAACCAACAAAACCCTAATGTAAGAAAATCTAAAATATATACAGCCTACAACTACTGTGCATGGACTGAAACAGATCAAGAGAAGTAATATATCAGGAATTGTCCATGCACTGGAAATTCCTGTACTTCGCCATTCATTCTTTGCAAGACGTATGAATCCTTTCCATTGATATCACAAACAATTAAAGGGCCTATCTATAGTGATTCAAATTTCTTATGCTTGCCTTTGTCTTGATCTTGTGCATACCATTGCAACACCATGTCACCAATTTGAAACTTTCTTGCACTAGTCCTTTGTCATGTCCCCTTTTCAAAACAATTCAAATTAATAACTTTTCCTATGGCGGTGAGGTGTTTTAAATAAATTTTTTGGAAAAGTGTCTAATTTTTGGCAACCAATGGGATGAGAGGAATTAAATATCATTGAAAATATAATTATTCTACCCTCTTGGTCATGAGTTAGGGTTATGCACTCTTTTTAGAGGGTTTGGAAACATTTTGGGCTTATTCTTGGACTTGATTTTTGCTCATTGCTTTGTTGTTCTTCAGAGGTTGCTAAACCTGTGGAGAAGGAGACCCAAAGATGGGAGTTTGTAGGTTTCCAAGAAGGCTAAGAACAAGAGTTTGAGGCTCTACCATGTGCAAGCTCATGCAGAGTTTGCCTTTGTGCCAAACAGTGTAGATTTGTGTGTGTTTTGGGTGTGTTCGCAAGTGTGTTTCAGCAAGGGTTTGTGTTTTCAGTTAAGTTTTATGTATCAGTTTGGTTTGCTGCTGTATTGCAACCATTTTTCTGTTAAAATAGAGTGGAATAAGTGTGTTGGGTCATGATTCTTTTGCTGTGTGAGTTTGATAGTGATTTTGGTGTTTCCGGGCTATTTTTGTGTTGTTTTGGAGCCTGTTGAGCTTTGTATTGAACTCCATTTTTGGAGATATTTTGTAAAACTCTTTTGCAGATCTAGAAGTGTCATTTTATAGGCCTTTATGCTACCGAAATTTTGCTGGAAATTTTTATTCTCAGATTTATGAAGAATATCTAAAGTTGTGTTACTTTTGGCATTGTTTCAGGTATACCCGATTTGGCGGTTTTCAAAGAAATCTTTATTTGGTGGAAATTTTGTTGTATTGCATTAAAAATAAAAAAGAATATCAAATCTGATGTAAAAAATAGTAAGAGGACATTACAGTGGTATCTGAGCCAATATCTTGCCAGCCTGAGGGTTTATACCATTTTGCATGCAACCAAGTGAACGAGAAAAAAGGTATTTGCAGCGACAGAAGAACAAGGAGATTTTGTACAAATATTTGGTTGAGGATAAAAATATAAAATCTAAAGAAAAGGTAATAATGGCTGACCCAGAGAAGATGCATAAACAATTTTTCTTAGAACTCCAGAATAACCAAAAGAAAACTGCAGATAGTTTGGCTGAGACTAGAGAAGCCCTGCGGTTATTGACAGAAAAACTTCAAGAAGTAGGGTCTACTAATGAGAGAGGAAGAACTTCAGAGGGGCCAAAAGGTTTGAAACCTACATCCTCTAAATCAGAAAAAAGTATATTCTTACCTGTAGATGAGACACTAGTATCAAATGCAACTATTAATCCTATGGAAGAGGTTACTAGAAATCTGGTTGCATTGAGGGCCACTTATAATGGCTTGGATGATGAATTTAAGGGTTCAGTTCCTTTCAGAGAATATGTGGACATGATGAATACTTTGCTGCCCAAGAAAGAGTATAGGAGAGAGCAGGACATAAGTGGAAGAGAACTCAAAAATAAAATAAGCAAATTCACAGCCCCTACCTTTGATGGAACAAGCAAAATTTCTGCTAGAGCATGGTTACAAAAGTTACAAACCTTCTTCACTCTTAATCCTATGAAGGAGCATGATGCTGTTCAGTTTGTAACACTACACTTGGAAGATGCAGCTTATGATTGGTGGTATCATGGAATGGCTACTCAAGAACATGGTCAGGTAACTACTTTTGATGACTTTAGTCAAAGAGTGATAGATAGATTTGATCTCAAGGATGAGGAAGAGTATTTTAAACAATTATCAAAGTTGAGACAAACCAAATCAGTTAATGAGTATGTAGAAGAATTTCAAAAGGTGGCTATTATGGTACCTGATATATCTGAAAAGAGAATCATTTATCTTTTCCTTGATGGTCTTGAAGATCCAATTAAGGGCTTGGTTAAGGCTTTCTCACCGTCAACTTTACAGGAAGCTATCAAAAGAAGTTTGCAGCTTGAAACTTCCATGCCTAAGAAACCAATGACAAATCAAAAGCCTCCAAATCTTTGGCAACATAAGGGAAATTTTCAGAAAAAGACTTTTCCAACACCACCATCAAAGAATGTGACAAATATAGAAAACAAGAAGGTAGATGAAGAGACTAAGAGTGAATTTCGAAGGAAAAAGCTTTGTTTCACCTGTAGGGAGCCATGGGTTCTAGGACATAGGTGTTTGGGAAAAGGTCAAGTGCACTATATTGAGGTTGCTTCAGAATTTGATTCAGATGAGAATGAGGAATTTCATGACACTAAGGAAGAAGAAGAAGAAGAGAAAGACAAAGAAATCAGCAAGGGTGGCACTTTGACAGCATTATCAGGAGTCCCAAGATATCATCCTTTCCGCATCCGAGGGGTATTAGCAGGGAAGAGGATGACAATCCTTCTAGATAGTGGGGCAACTCACAATTTTATAGATGGGGGGTTTGTCATAAAAAGAGGACTTAAAGTAGAAGATTTTGAAGGGTTCAATGTCACTATAGCTGATGGATTCACTATGCCTTGCACACATGTGGTAAAGCAACTCAATATGACTTTGGGAGACTATGAGATTTGTGATGACTTCTATGTTGTTGGAATTGGGGAACAGATATTGTATTGGGTGTTCAATGGTTACACTCTATTGGGGGCTATTACATGAACCATCAAACAATGGAGTTCAAGTTCCAGTCCAATGGGAAAGAAGTCCTACTAAGGGGCTTATCAAATGGAGCACCCAGGGTGGTCACTGCAAAGAGGATGGAGAGGACCTTTCGAAGAGGACAAGTAGCATGGGTAGTAGGAATCATAATCCATCCCACGAGCTCTTCCAAGGGACAAGGTAATTTCCATTATGAAATTCAGAAAATTCTTGATAAGCATAGTCTAGTTTTCAATGATTTGCCCCTAGGATTACCACTAGATAGGGGATTTGAGCATGTTATAGAATTAGAACAAGGTGCAAAACCTATTATAACTACTCCATACCACCATCCAAGGGGTTATAAAGAGGAAATAGAAAATACTATTAAGGAACTCTTGGACATGGGATTCATAAGGCCTAGCTCTAGCCCATTTGCATCTTCTGTGGTACTTGTGAAAAAAAAGGATGGTACAATGAGAATGTGCATAGATTATGGGGCCCTAAACAAGAAGACTATAAAAAATAGGTATCCCATACCTCATATAGATGAGCTCATTGATGAGTTATATGGTGCGTTATACTTTTTGAAAATTGACTTGAGATCAGGTTACCATCAGATTCGCATGAGGAAGGAAGATGTGGAAAAAACTACTTTTAGATGTCACTATGGGCACTTTGAATTTCTTGTTATGCCCTTTGGTCTTACTAATGCACTAGCAACATTCCAATCTTGTATGAATAAGGTATTCAACAAGCATCTTTGAAAATTTGTTTTGGTGTTCTTTGATGATATTTTGATTTATAGTAAAACATGGAAAGAGCATTTAGAGCATATAGATACTATTTTGGGCATCTTGGAGCAGAAATCCTTCTATGCTAAATTATCCAAATGTGAGTTTGGTTTGACTGATATTCTATACTTGGGACATGTTATAAGCTGCAAGGGAGTACAGGTTGATCAACAAAAGATTCAAGCAATTTTGGATTGGCCACCACCCACTAGTCTTACATAGTTGAGGGGGTTCTTTGGGTTGTGTAGCTACTATAGAAGGTTTGTCAAAGGATTTTCTTAGCTTGCTACCCCTTTGACTGATTTGACTAAGAAAGGAGCCTTTGTATGGACAAAAATGGCACATAAAACATTTGATAAACTTAAGGAGGTGATGAGTTCATGCCTCGTACTTGCAATTCCAGATTTCTCCTTACCTTTTGTTGTTGAATGTGATGCTTCTGGAGAAGGTATAGGAGCTGTCCTAACTCAAAAGGGACATCCAATAGCATTTGAGAGTAGAAAATTGAATCAACTAGAAAGAGGGTATTCCATCGATGACAAGGAAATGCTAGCTATCATGCATGCACTTGACAAATTCAGACAATATTTGGTATGTGGGAGATTTGTTGGGAAGACAGATCATAATAGCCTCAAGTTATTTTTAAACCAAAGGGATTTGAATGACTGTCAACAAAAATGGGTGAGTAAATTGCAAGCCTATGATTTTGAGATTGAGTATGTAAAAGGAAAGAAAAATGTAGTTGTTGATGCTCTTTCAAGGAAGCCCACTCTATGTTCTTTAACATCTATTTCTGCTGATTGGAAGGTTTCCGTAATTTCAAAGTATGCTAAAGATTCCTTTGCCACTAATATATTGCATGAGTTAGTGGATGATAATAGATACAAAGTTATTGATGAGCTGATCTATTACAAGAATAGGATATTTTTGGTGCGAGGATCAAAGATTAAGGAAAAGATATTGAGGGCCTTTCATGATGTAATACCCTAAAATTGGTCATCTAAACCATGGGCCCCTAATCTCGACAACATCACCAAGGTCCTAACCAAAGGCAATTAAATCAATCTTGAGCACATTATTAATTCTTTAATTATCAAAAATCACATGGCAAATCAACCACTCAACATTAATTAAATATTTATTTAATTAATCAAATCATTTCCAAGAATATCATTTTTTGATCAATTATCCCATTTTAATTTATTAAATATCCTTGCATATTTAATTAAATTAATAAATTTGCCATTCAATCACGCGAAATGATTAATTTATTACAAAAGATGAATTAATTTATTACAAAGAGTTGAATTGAAACAAAAATTAAAAAAAAGAATTGAATTAAGAGAGAAATCAAATTTGAGATATTATTTCTTTTTCTAAATTGAGAACTTGAAATCAGAAAAGCAATTAATTGAATTATTAATTATTCTCTTAAATTGGAACTCAAAGCTTTTAGAAAAGAAGTTCAGTTGCATTAAGAAGACTCTTTTCTTGATTAAATTGAAGAATTATCTATTTTTATCACAAATGCATGGAATTGATTTATTATTGTTTTCCAATGCAACTTGGACTTCTAATTCGAATGCATTTCAATTGAACTATAATTGGAATCTATCTCAAGGTTAACTCAACCTGATTTCTCAATTATTTCAATTAATCCTAAATTGAGCTTTTTCATCATCTCTCTGTAATTCTCTATAAATTCAGTCATCAGCTCTCATTCCAATTCACCCTAGAGATTTTTGAGAATACGTCATTATTATACTGATTTTGGCTCTGGAGTCATTGATTGATTATTATTGCTTTTTTTTAGATTACTTGCATCTATTTTATATTCATTATTGCTTGCATCCATTGTTGCTTGAATTGGTTATTATTGCTTGAATTATTCATTTATCTTGTATCCATATAACTTAATATCATATAGATTAAATCCTTCGTCTTGGTGTAGTCTAGTCACTGGTATTGCTTATAACAAACTGAGAGCAATTTTATACTCACATCATTTAGAAGGCAATGGGTCGCTTTGCTATGGTTTATTTTTATTGATTATTGATTACTAACCATGCATATAATGACTTAATTGAAGTGTTGTGCCTGCAGCTACAGGTTCACTTTTTCACACACACATTTCTGGCGCCCAACGTGGGGCCGAAGACTACTTCTTTTTCGGCCTCCAAGATTGATTTTTATTTTTTTATTTTTGTTATTTTTCAGGTTTTTCAATTTTTTTTGGTTTTTCATCCGTACATCTCGTACGACAATTCCCACAGGCTTGAACGATAAACTGCAGGTGTCGCATGAATTTCCATATCCTATCATACTAGCATATCTTCTGTCGTACGAGCATAAATCCTCTGTCGTACGAGCAAACATCATCATCAATCTTCTTTCATGTGATACTGAATCCTATCTCGTACAAGTCAAGACTTTGTCGTACGATTCTGTATTCTCTGGTAAAAAGGCAAATTTCATGATTTTATCATTTTTTTGATTATTCTGACGACTGACCCTGACTGTTTATCTGTTTGTCTCAGAAGTTTTCACAACCTAACTAGTTTTTTTAGAACGCTTGTCGAAGAATATGCTTGTCGCACAAAGACAATATGACTACTGATTCGTTGTCTTTGCAGGTTGCCTAAGGAGAATCGACTAAACATCGTGTATTCTTTAAATTCATTTTTAGGCACCTAACTTGCTATTTGGTTAATGAACAAAATCTGTCTTTCGTGTTTTAGAAAAATCTGAGAGGTAGGAGAGTATTCTCTTGTCTTCTTTTAGACAATCAGAAATCTAGACCCTTGAAATGTTTTCTTAAGATTGATTACAACATCTTTAGCATGCCTGCCCTCCTGAGGAGCTAATAACTCTATAGCCTTTAGGGTTGGTGAGAGGGGAACGACCTAAGTGGGAACGGCTAGACACCAAGTACTCCAACTCACTATAAAATAAACGTGATTTGATGAAAATCAAGTCAACGACAGTGCTCAGGAATAGCTCTCCTTTGTACCTTCGGGTATATTAAACTTTGGTTTTCAAGGCTGGGAGACCTCTTAATTGAGTTTATACCTCAACGCGCCGAACGGACCCCTTACTAAATCCAATTAAAATTAGAAGCTACCCGGTTCACCTTTGAAAGGGAGATAATCTTTGTGCAAGAGAGATAGTAACTCTCCCAAGATACTTGTCATTTCGTGTCCCCATTAGCGTTTGGAGTCAGATAATATGATGTTGAGAATCCATTGCGTGAGACTTAGCGACCGTACTTTGATTAGCTATTGGGTGTGTACCTGAGTCTACAAGCAAAGATTTTCTTGCCTCACCAAGTTCCTTAGGGTTTGCATGCTGTGATTGGAGGTACTATACATACTACCCATTTTCTATGTTTTCATCCCTGAAACAAAACTTGGAATACCAAAATTGGAGAAGACAAGAAACAAACTCAGTGAGTCAAAACTGTGTCCATGTCAGAAACTAGTCCATCCTAAGTCAAAACTCTGTCCGTGTCAGAAACTAGTCCATCCTAAGTCGAAACTCTATCCGTATCAGAAACTAGTCCATCCTAAGTCAAAACTCTGTCCGTGTTAGAAACTAGTATATCCTGGTAAAAAATCAGTCCATCTCAGAATTTGTCATACTTAGTTGTCAATACTCAGCAGTCAGAAAACTTAGAATTTTTAGTCTCTACCCTATGAATAGTCGTATGAGTCTGCTAATTTATCGTGCTGCACCAGTCCCGTGTTGTATGAATCTACTCAATTATCGTCCTATAGCAGATTCTTTGTCGTACGAGTCTAAATCATTCATCATCCTGTACTGTATTCTGTCTCATACGAGGTAGAATCGACCTCAGTCTTTTATTGTCCTACACATGCCCATCAGTCATATGGTACAAGGCAGCAACTCGTACGAAACAGAACTTCTGTCGTCCTATAATTGCTAAATTGTCATCCGGTTCAAAAAACCCAGTCGTACGAGTCTCTGGTTTTGTCAGACAGAACAGTCAAACTTGCCAAAAACACAATCTACCGCAAACATAATACTGGTTATCAAATTTTCCCGAGCATAAAACAGATCAAGATAGTGTACCTCTGCCATTTTTTTGTTGCACGATTTGGTTGATCACCCTTCAGCTAGTTCAATCAAACTACCTATCAAACTCAAGTCACTTAGATAACATCTTACATAGGATATATCATTCCTGAATCAGACTGAATTTTAGTTACTATTTTAGAATCAACCCAGGTAAACCTCTTATACAAGATAGATCTTTCCTGAAACCAGACTAAATCTTAGTTGTTTCTCTCAAACAATACTTAAACCGAACAAACTAGCACTGAAATTGATCTTGACCTCTGCATCAAAAACAACTCTAGGTCACACTAATCCATAAAAATGCCTATTCAAACCAGGAGTTCTCATAAGAAACAAGCCAAAGGCAAAGGAAAAACCTTCACTTATCAAGATAATCCATTCTATGTGAAGGATCCCCTCACTGACATGCCATCGTCATCAGACGGACCAATTTTTGATGAACCAAAATCTCCCACTATACATGAGATAGAGTACAATGATGGAAACAAAAACGACCATAATATTCCTGAAAATCATAATGACTCCTCATCATCAAGTGAGATTGACGAAGTTGTTGAACCTCCAGAAAAAGAAATCCTTGACTATCAGAAAGACAAAGACTTTAGAAAAATGATGAAAACTATCATGACCCGAGAAAAGGAAGACTATTTCTTTGAACTAGCAAATCAAGCTGCTAAACTTCCTATTGGATATGATGTTTAGACACTTGTTACTAAAAGGGAAGACTCACCTATAATCATGGTACACAAACAGTTACTAGCTTTGCAAACAGAGCTCATAGAGCTGAAGAATAAGGACAAGTCCCCGAAACAATATTCTCTGGAAGCAATATGTCCCTTCCCATTTGACAAGAATTTACACATGCCTCCATTCCCATCACGAGTGGAAATCCCAAAATTTGATAAATATGATGGTACCTCAGATCCTAAAGATCATGTTAGGGAATTTAGTGCTGCTTGTATGGAATTCATGCACGATCAAACGTACCTCATGCGTCTCTTCCCAAGGAGTTTAGGGGGTCAAGCAATAGAATGGTTCTCAAGTTTACCCAAAGGTATAAAAACATTTGAAGAACTAATCCAACTGTTTTTACAACAATACTCATACAACATTCGACATCCTATGACTATGATTGATCTTTGTAATACTCAATAGAAAACAGGGGAACCTTTTCTTACTTTTCTCCAACGCTGGAGAAGGATGTTCTCTAGGTACCCACGACCTATTCCAGACTTTGAGAAAATGGATATATTTGTCAATAACTTGGTCCCCAAATTGAAATATAGCGTACAAATGCAAGTACACCCATCATTTAACAAAATGGTAGATAATGCCATTCGAATGGAAGATGTGCTCATACAAAACTCTATTGACAAACAACTTGATAACACTACCAGATAACTCTAGACCATATGATCTAGATGTCAAACCAAGATGGTGGAGAGAAAATGAATATTGTGACTTCCATTGGAATAAGGGTCATAACATAAACAATTGCATGAAGCTAAAACATGAGATTTAGGATCTCATAGACGCTGGTAAAGTTGTTGTTGGGAATCATCCAACCAATGCTGATCATAAAGCATTTATAGACCCTTTGCCTGCTTATGAACAAGGTGATTCCTCAAAGACCAAAGGAGGTGCCAAGGTAAATTATGCTTATGCCAGCCAGGACAATGTTATCAACATTATTGAACCTTCACACTCAGAATACTACAATGTGATTATAGTTCAAGATAAACCAAATGAATCACGATATGCAAAAGCTCTGATCAGATCTCAAAAGAAAGTTACCCTCCAAGGAGCTAGTTCTTCCAAACCGGCCCAGGAAACATCAAATCCAACAACCTTGCCAAACAAACAAAAGGAATCAACCTTGGACAAATTTAAAAGATTAACCTCATTATCATCCTCTGGATACAACGTGGTTGAACACTTGAAAAGGACAAATGCTCAAATTTCAATTTTTGAATTGCTACAGTTCTCATCTGCTCACAAGGAAATCCTAGTCAAAGCATTACTCACTACCAACGTTCCAAAAGATTTAGACATTTATCGGTTTCAGTCTATGGTGGGTCATCTGACTTCACCTCACTATTTGACCTTCTCTAAGGAAGATGACTATTCATTAAATCATCCACATAACCAACCATTGCATATTGAAGCCATGATCCACAAACACAAAGTTAAACATGTTTTGATAGATGGAGGCATGGGGTTGAATATCTGTACTTATCATCTGCTTACACAACTAGGATTCTCTGAAAATGTCATTGATCCAGGCAAGAAAATAACAATTAAAGCCTATGATGAAGAAGAGAGGACCTCCAAAGGTTTGGTATCATTACCAATCAGAGTGGGACTGGTAGAGAGAGATGTCATTTTCCAGGTTCTTAAAATTCCATTGTCATACAATATATTACTGGGCAGGCCATGGATTCATGAAATGAAGGCAGTACCGTCAACATATTACCAATGCTTAAAATTTCCTTATAATGGAGCTGAAGTCAATATTCCCATTGATACAAATGTCATCTGTAATGCATTGACAAAAGATGCAGATACTTTTGTGCCTCATAATAGGGCAACCTCTCCAAATGAAGATCCAGAAACATTGATGAAAGACTTAGAAAAGAGATTGAAGATTACAAATACTGGCATGGATGGCTACAAGATAGAACTGGTACTATCATTAGTTTCTCTCCCTCCATCACCAAAAGAGTTGGGCAAGCCATCAGAGGCTATGAGAACACAAAATTCAGTTCCGAATACTATATATGATGGTCTCTTCATACATTCTTCTACCTCCTCTGCGGATGAAATAGAAGAGGATGCTGTGCTTAACTGTCTCTTTAAGGAAGATAGTCCAAATGAGGAGGTATGACATTGTGAGATTTCCTCAAACCAATATGGTCGTGGTTACAAAATGATTCAGTGCATGGGGTACTTAGGCACTGGTCCTTTGGGCAAACAAAAAGAAGGTATTACTGAACCAATTCAGCTACAAACCAAATCCACAAATGATAAGGCTGGACTGGGATACAATCCTAAAAAGACATCAGAACAAAAACATGTCTCTAAGTCTAAAGGCTTGAAAAAGATATCGCCTTTAACATTACATGAAGCAAACACTAAACAAACAAAAGAAGAGTGTAGAAAAGAGAAAGAGGAATCAACAGTCAAGAAAGAAAAAATAGCCAGTGCTCAAGCTTCGATGATATCAGCTACGATAATACAAGAAGTTGAGGTTCCTGAGGATATAAGAGATGAATTTGTAAGAATCAGAGAATTGTTTGCACCATTAAAAGTTCTAGTCACATATACTGGCAGGCAACAAGTAGATGATTCAGAGACTGATTCAAATGAGTATGAATGGGGTCCTGACTATCTTTTAGACACATCTACTACAGAAACTCCAGAAGAATCTAGTGGTGTCATAGATGATACTCAAGAGCTGATGCGCATAAAACTAGAGAGGGAAATACAAGAAATTAGACAAAAGAGGCAAGCAAATTATGAACAAGCATTGAAAGAAGGAACAATACTAGAAAGCTTCTCATCTATGTATCCTTATCCTAAAATAGAACAAATCAGTTATAGCACTACACAGGAAGAGTTAGAAGCTGTAGAACAAGAACCAGTTATCAGTCCAGAAGAAGCTGAATGGAGTAGACGAAAAAAAAATCATAGAAACAATGAGATCATGTCAACAAGTGCGTCAGATACAAATGACAAATGAACTACAATATGAAGGAATTTGTAGCATTAAAGATGTTAGTATTGATACCATACATATGCTTACTAAATCACCTGACAGAGACTTGGAAACTTCATCTGATAAATCTGATGATTCCGAGGACTCTGATAATAGTCCTGTTCATGATGATACCCACTCATCCTCAAATTTTGAATCATCTGATACAAATAATGAAAAATTGCCTACTAGTCTTATTGCTGTTAAACCACGACATGACGTCTAGTCCGACTTAGTAAACGACGTTACAAGTATGTCTATTGGATTAGATTGATTAAATATTAACGTGAACTTTAATAATCATGATCTGACTCTTCCTGGTCTCGAGACACTTATGCAAGGTATCATTCTGGAACTCGACTTTTCGATCCACAACTGTGATAACAATACCATGAATGCTCTTGAACCTATCCAAAATTTATCCTTAATACATCCTAAATTGATTGATTGTACTTTACAGAATCAACCCATGGATATACCTACTTTTGCCAATGACTATACATTATCCTATTATCTCAATGTAGTCGAACCTATTAACTCTTCCACCAGTGAATGGAGTGAAAATATGACTGAAGAGGATATCAAGTATCTTAGTCGCAAAAACAAGAAAAATAAAAATAAAAGATCTGATGGCGAAAACCATATAGTGGTGGTGTCAGAATCTAAAAAAGAGAAAATAAAGGACGTACCTAAAGGTGAAAACCTCTCTAAGGCGCCTGAAGGTGAGATACTTGGTATACTGCCCAACCATTTTCAAGAGCGATCTTCCATATTGATCGAGCCAACTCAGCTAGTGAATATCAGGAATCAAGAGACACCACGAATTATTCACGTAGCTCAATCACTATCAGCAGAGGAATTGAAGGATTTCACTAAGCTATTCTTAGAGAAGAAAATAAATTTTGCATGGACGTACTCTAATATGCCAGGCTTGGATCCTGATCTCATTATGCACCATCTCTCAATCACACCAGGAGTAAAACCAGTTAAACAAAAACTTCATAAGATGCACCCGCATGTCGCACTATTGGTCAAAGTTGAACTAGAGAAACTACTCAAAGCTGGATTTATCAGAGCAATAGATTATGCTGAATGGATTTCCAACATAGTACCTGTGTTGAAGGTAGATAAATCTATTAGAGTTTGTACAAATTTTAGATATCTCAATAAAGCATGTCCAAAAGATGACTTTCCATTGCCAAATATTGATATGATAGTCGACATGACAACTAGGTATGAGATGTAATCACTAATGGATGGATTTTCCGGCTACAATTAGATTAAAATCGTTCCTGGAGATCAAGAAAAGACAGCGTTCACCTCTGCATGTGGAACCTTTTGCTGGAACGTTATGCCATTTGGGTTAAAGAACGCAGGAGCAACCTATCAAAGAGCAGTTACAACTATCTTTCATGATATGATGCACAAGAATATGGAAGACTACGTTGATGATACTTTAGCTACTTGGATACATTATTTCAAAAAAAGGAATCGGAGTTGATCCTGAGAAAGTCCAAGCCATAATGGAAATGCCGCCTCCAAAGAATATCAGTCAAATGAGAAGTCTACAAGGACGTCTCCAGTCTATTAGAAGGTTCATTTCTCAGCTAGCAGACAAGGCTCAACCTTTCACAAAGGTACTAAGGAAAGGCGTATTATACAATTGAGATCAAGAATGTGAGCAACATCTTCAACAAATCAAAGAGTATCTGTCAAATCCATCGATCTTAATGCCACCTATTCAAGGTAAACCACTAATCTTATATATATATATATATATATATATATATATATATATATATATATATATATATATATATATATATATATTAGCAATAGATTCATCACTAGGGGCACTTTTGGCGCAATAGGATGACAACAAAAAGGAAAGAGCTATCTATTACATCAGCAGGACATTGGTGTCTTATGAAATGAATTATACTATAATAGAAAAAGCATGCTTAGCATTGGTCTTTGCATCACAAAAACTAAGACACTACATGCTAGCACATTCAGTCAAGTTGGTGGCTAAAATTGATCCACTCAAGTATCTTCTTAATAAAGCAACACTCACCGGATGATTGGCAAAGTGGGTAATGATCCTTATAGAGTTTGACATTGAATATGTGGAATGCAAAGCCATAAAAAGATAGGTAATTGCTGATCAACTTGCTGAAGCTCCACTTGAGGATACTCAACCGCTACACATCGAGTTCCCAGATGAATCAATAATGCATCTTACTCAACAACCTTGGAAGATGTTCTTTGATGGGTCCTTTACTCAAAATGGTTCAGGTGCTGGCATATTATTCATTACTCCTCAAAAGTACTCCATCCCAAAATCTTACAAGATTTTATTCCCTGCACAAACAATATTGCAGAATATGAAGCCTTAGTAAATGGGATAAAGCTAGCCGTTGAATGGAAGGTTGCTGAATTACATATTTATGGAGATTCTCAGCTGGTCGTCAATCAAATCAACGACACATATCAGACTCGAGATGAGAAGTTGATGCCTTACAAGAGAATGGTGGACGATCTCAAGAAGTACTTTGCTTTTGTGTCATTCCAGCAGATCCTAAGGTCCGTTAACAGAGCAGCAGATGCTATGGCCACTCTAGCATCCATACCTGAGTTACAAGAGTTCAATGCTCACTTTGAATTCCTGGTGGAAGAGTTGCGTTACCCAGCTTATGATTCCCTTGAAACCCAAATAGTCTGTTCTATTATTGGACACGACTCATCAAGATATAGCCACATCTACTCCTATCTACGTGACCAAGTTATTCCTGAAAATCTTACCCAAAATGAGAAAAGAAACCTAACTTGAAATGCTTCGCGGTATGTTATCATAGCTAATGATTTATTTAGATGAGGTTTGGATGGTACATTGCTTAGATGTCTAGAAACTGAAGAGTCTAAACATGCATTATCGGAAGTCCATGAAGGTATTTGTGGATCTCATTCAAATGGTTTTACTTTAGCTCGGAAACTATTATGGGCTGGCTACTACTGGCTAGATATGGAAAAAGATGCCATAAAATTTGCTAAGACTTGTGAGAAATGTCAGCTTCATGGAAATCTCATACACGCCCCGGTGAGGGATCTCATACCATTCATTACACACTAGCCTTTTCAGCAATGGGCCTTTGATCTCATTGGTCAGATATATCCCGCATCATCCAACAGACATAAATTCATCATAACGACCACTGATTATTTCACCAAGTGGGTAGAGGCAGTTCCACTCACCAAGGCAACTGGTAAACAAGTCACCTTATTCATCATAAACTATATAATTTGTAGGTATGGGATACCTTCGTCCATCGTGACTGATAATGGAGGACAATTCAAAAATAAAGACCTGGATGAACTTTGTGAGAAATTCAAAATAAAGCAACACTAGTCATCAGTATATTACCCTCAAGGTAATGGACAAGCTGAGGTGTCTAACAAAAACCTACTGACTATCTTGCATAGAATAGTGAACAAGTTTGGGAAGGATTGGCATTTGCAGCTCAATCCTGCACTATGGGCTTACAGAACCAGTATCAGAACACCTATTGGGGCTACACCTTTTTCTTTGGTGTATGGGTCCTAAAAGTAGTATTACCCATTGAAGTAGAAATACCATCTCTAAGAGTTTCGTTGCAAGGTCTTGTTACTGATGAAGATCGTAGAATATCTAGATTGCAAGAACTCGAATTGCTGGATGAACATCGGCAAGTGGCGTTTGATCATCTCAGAGTGTACCAAAAGAGAATGTCCAGAGGATATAACAAGAAGGTTAGACAAAAAGAATTTCAGGTTGGAGACCTAGTACTAAGAGAAAATCCAAAAAATCAACAGTTTCGAGACAACAAAGGGAAGTTTGAACCCAATTGGCTGGGTCCCTACATTGTTACTGCAGTATTCGGCTCTAGTGCCTATCAACTCTCAAACTCGAAAGGAGAATAGCTCTGTGAACCGATTAACACCATCCACTTGAAGAAATTCTCTTCTTAGCACTCTCTACTCCAACAAACTTGTACAGTTGGAAAAAGTCCTGAAGAAATCCAAAAAAAAATTAGAAAAAGAAGAAAAGAAAAAAAAAAAGAAAAAAAAAATGATGAATCTTTGCCAAGCAGGTGAAAACCTAACAAATAGGTGCCTCTTGTACTCAAGTGCTCCATCTATCAACACAATGTTGGCATTTCCCGCTTTCAAGTATCTTTTCCTTTCACTTGAACATATTTTCAATCACTTTTGTGACATCCTGGTTCGTTGGAACCTTCATGACTTGAAACCGATCAATGTCCTAGTCTTAGGTTACTCGACATGGCACATTACATAGCCTAAGAAGTGTCAACCAAGTCATTATTCTGTCAGTGAAACTTGGTCATCCACTTCGAGTCAATCACCTGTCTCCTAACTACTACAGAGTTTTTATCACTAAGTTCACAAGCAAAACAACATAATGAAAAACAATTACTAAACAGTTTGAGTTATGAATGAAAATTTTCTTTGTATGCTGTCTTTTATATTGATCTTTGATTAATGTCCCTTTGAGTAACTCGAGGAAGTCTATTGTGACTAAGAGAAGCAAGGATTGGGGACATAATATTTTCTTTGTTTTCTGCTTGTAGGAATGATACCGATGATCTGGAAACATATAAATTAGCTAGGTGTCTGTGATAAGAGCCTTCGCATTAAGGTGAAATCACCTCACATACCTCAACCCCTTTTATTTGTATGCTACAGGGAGGTCCATATCATTTCTTTGTCTATTTTGAGGGAATTTATTTATGATGCAATTTGGGTCCCTGCGAAATCTGTCCAAGGATATGAACGAAAAAAGGGTCATTGCGGACAAGATAATTAATATTGCACATTGAAAAAGAAAGGAACTCTAACCTTCCTGTTGTGTTCGTTATGCTCAATGATGAATCTTAAGCATTTTAAATCCAGTGACTAGGTTTAGGTTGCATTTCGCATATCATTTTGCATTTCCTTTTGCATTTTGTGACTTTAGAGTGATTTTGGGTGTAATAATAATGATCTCTTCATTTGCTGAATTAGAGTTGGAAGCTTCACCATTTCTTCGCTAAGTGGTCTCTTCTTCATCATTTCTTCGATCGAGTACTTGTGTTTTGAGATGTTAGCTGCATACATAAACATCTTATATAGATTCATTCATTTCATTATTACTCATTTGCATTCATTTATTTGCATATGAAAAGGAACAAAAACATAGACATCCATAATCATTTGCAATACATACATTCATGCTGAAAGAAATACATACATGTAGAATAAAGCATATAGAAACATCTCATAATCGAATTGACACAAGTACAATAAAGTCAAATCGGATCTCGTATATATATATATATCATCTTAAGTCTAAGAGTACAAAATGATGTCCAATGACATGTACCAACTCCCATCGGAGCAAGAATTGTATAGGCTACAAAAATATGGGTGTGTCTACAAAAAAAATCTGAGCTATAAAGGAAAAATATAGCTAGCACCCTCTCCCTCATTGCCTGGTGGAGGAGGAGCCTGATGCTCGGGATCCTGTCGAGGTGCTTGTGCTCCCTCTGATTTGGCCATATACTGCGAATAAGATTGCACCTGCTGTGCAACAGGAACTACAACACTATACGCTGCTACATAATAAGATGCCCTACTGCTATGGAGAAAGACCTCCTATCGTAGAGACTCTATCTCTGCTCTCGACTCTGCTCTCAAAGCCGCAATCTAGCGATCATGCTTAGTCCTCACCTCGGCCAGCTCTTGGTCTCGCTCCGCCAGCTGAGTCTGCGCCACTATCAACTGTGACTGCAGCTCTACAAGGCGTGCTCTCATTGACCAACTCGTGTCAGCCCCCTGCTCTCTCGCAGGCTCTCCGCCGCTATCTCCACCACCATCTCCACCTGTGACTCCACCCTGCTCCTCTCGCCGCTGACAGACCTGCCTCAGAGCTGCTCGCTCCTCCTCTCCCCCACCCACCCTCATGCCTACTCTCCCAAGGGATCCACCCTCACCCCTTTGCTATCCACTGTCGGCTCACACTCCGCTGCTGCTGGCACCAGGATCACCACCAGTTCATTGTGGAGCATCTGGTCTTTGGCCCTGTCCCTGCCTATGACCCTGTCTCTGTGCCTGTCCCTGTGCCGGTGTAGGGACATCATCCTTAACATCCTCAATATGAGGAGCATGCTCTCCAGGATCCGTAAACCGAGGGAATGGATGCTGCTGAAAATAATCTCTGTACTGGGGCAATACCCCCGCATCTTCTATATCATCCAGGTAATCCCACCTTAGGCGGTGTAAACCTGTCAGCTCCTGCATAACCAAGGCATAAGATAGCCTAGGTGCCCAACCCTGCCTCTCCTTGTTAGCATACCTAGCATATGCTGTAAACTCCTGTGAGATCCCCTGAGGCCGGCCATACTGCCTCATCACTCATGAAATGACGAATCGCTCCACAACAGTCTGCTATCTCCCAATCAGTGGGCGTGTAACAAAAAGGTCCCTGCGAACCACTCGCCAGTAATCCCATGACTCCAATCCTCTTAATGGTCTCCATACGACAGCTATCAGATCATCGAGCTGTCATCTCCAAAAGTCTGTCTTTCCCAGATGGGGCTGCGTAATATATCCGACATACTTGTAGATAATAGGCTGTCCTGGCTCCCTGCTGTCTGTCACTATCGACCGACACATGGGAAGGTGCTCCCAAGCCCACACCTGCAAAATATATACCCTAGCAGCCATGCTCCGCCCCTCTCTATAAACTATCTCATGCATCTCTCGATACATGTGGGCCAGTAAATAAGAACCCTAGCCAAGTCTCTAAGGGCTCTCTATCAACCTCTCCAGCATACGACCCTATCCGCTCTGAAAACCCTGTTGCCTTCTGTTTGGCATCAAGAAGCAACTAATGAAACCTGCTAGGACACATGCTAAAGGATACTCCTCACTGTACCTGCTCATCAATATATCCCAACTCATAGAACGAGTCAAGATATCTGGATCCCTGAAAAATGTTCCTCAGTGCCTGCAGTCCAGGTAACAATGCGGTATCATAATCCACCTTATCCCCAGCAAAAGGGATACGAAGGATCCTGTACACATCCTCGGGAGTAATAGTCAACTCCCCAACTGGAAAATGAAAGGTGTTATGCTTTGAATGAAATAACTCTACCAACGCTGTGAGCATCTCGTGGTTCACACGGATATCAGGTAACCTCATCAGGTGGGTAAAGCCACACATATCAATATGGGCCTGCTCAACCTCAGACAAATCTTGAAATAAAGCCATCGTGGGTGGATATACACATCTGAAGAGCACAGGAGGTAAGCAAACTTGCAACAATCCAACAATGAAACATCAGAAAACATTCCAAATAATCCTACAAGAGAAGTTAAACATCATGCAAATCCAACTAAGTCAAATGCCAAAGCAAAATTTCATGTTTACACTTTCAAAAATGGTCACTGTTTTTCAAACAACAAAACATAGTTAAACAACATCTCGTACGAGTCAGGAATGGCTCTCGTACAAGAAAACAACCTCAAATGACACTTTATTAGACTTCGCACGACAAAATGGTCTCCTAACCAACCTATCATACGACACAAGGGTTACTCCCGTACGACAAATCTAATGGTCTGAAATGATGAAAGAAAAATTACCAGTTTTTAGTACGAGACAGGATCTTGTCTCACACGATAAACCGCGACACCTGACCCAAAACCCATCAAAAACGTGAAAAATAAACAAAAATATTCAAAATTGGAAACATAAAGAGGCTTAAGATCGATTACTTACCGCTGGCTCATAGTTTCGGGGTCGATTATATCTTCTCTGGTGCTCGAATTGATGCTAACGAGTAGGGACCACCATTTTTCTTCGCAGAAGGCTTTTTGAATTTTTAAACTTGGAGGGTTAAAATGAATTGAAAATGACACTTTCATCCTATACATAGCCAAAAACCTAATTTTTCAACTTGCTCCGATGGACACGAAAATTGTACCCTTGGCTAATGTGCCTGCTCTGATTCCATTTTCGGGATTGAAATTGAAAATCGAGATCATCTTGCTAGTCAATTTCACAATTTGGACCACTTAGCACTCTTTTCATCAAATGCTTATCCTGTCTTCAAATTGCGCTCAATTTCTCAACAATCAACGCTGAATATCAATTTTAATTCTACCAGTCAACTTTGCGATCAATTCAATCATTGCCAAATCTTCAATATTCTTCAAAATCAATTTGTGCTCAAATGACTACTCATCGCACAATTGCCTAAAATCAACTACCCTCGCTATCTTTCAATTTTGCTCCCAAGGGGGCATACTTGTGACCTTATGACTTCACATTCTTCAAAATATCGAGAAATTTTTCAAATTTTTATCAAAAGTCGAGCAAAATCTTTTCAATTAAAAGAAAATCAATCCTTATCGCTAAGGGGCATCTAAGCTTCATCGCTTCACATCAAGTTGAGATCTCTCGATCATCTGAATCAATCAATCGCTAGGGGCATATCAGTTTCATTGCTTCAAATTAAGCTGATATTTGTCTTTCATCTGAATTAATCTCTTAACATTAATCAGTTTCATGGCTTCAAATCAAACTGATTATTCATTTAAACTCAATCAAAAAGTTTAAAGAGTTTCTTTGATCACTCTAAATCTAAGCAGGTGTTCAGTATTCGTTTCTTGATCAAGCTGGACGGTTTATTCTTCGCTCATCATGTCTTGAGCAATCAAGATCAAGATCAATTTTTTATCATCACTCACTACATCTAAGATCAATCAAGTTCTAGATCAATAAGATCCACTTCTTGATCAATCAAGTTCAAGTTCAGTATCTTTGTTTTCTATCGTTCCTCAGTTCAATCAAGTTCAAGATCGGTATCACTTTAATCAGACCTCATTTAGCTTTGTCGCTTCGAATCAAGCTAAACACCTTGCTTTTTTATTTAGTTCATGATCAATCAAGTTCAGAACTGGCATCTCCTAGACATCACACATTCTTTGAACCAACGCGCTGCTCGCACATTAATTCAAAGAGGGGCAAATGTAATACCCTAAAATTGGTAATCTAAACCATGGGCCCCTAATCTTGACAACATCACCAAGGTCCTAACCAAAGACAATTAAATCAATCTTGAGCACATTATTAATTCTTTAATTATCAAAAATCACATGGCAAATCAACCACTCAACATTAATTAAATATTTATTTAATTAATAAAATCATTTCCAAGAATATCATTTTTTGATCAATTATCCCATTTTAATTTATTAAATATCCTTGCATATTTAATTAAATTAATAAATTTGCCATTCAATCATGCGAAAGGATTAATTTATTACAAAAGATGGATTAATTTATTACAAAGAGTTGAATTGAAACAAAAAAAAAAAAAAAGAATTGAATTAAGAGAGAAATCAAACTTGAGATATTATTTCTTTTTCTAAATTGAGAACTTGAAATCAGAAAAGCAATTAATTGAATTATTAATTATTCTCTTAAATTGGAACTCAAAGATTTTAGAAAAGAAGTTCAGTTGCATTAAGAAGACTCTTTTCTTGTTTAAATTGAAGAATTATCTATTTTTATCACAAATGCATGGAATTGATTTATTATTGTTTTCCAATGCAACTTGGACTTCTAATTCAAATGCATTTCAATTGAACTATAATTGGAATCTATCTCAAGGTTAACTCAACCTGATTTCTCAATTATTTCAATTAATCCTAAATTGAGATTTTTCATCATCTCTCTGCAATTCTCTATAAATTTAGTCATTAGCTCTCATTCCAATTTACCCCGGAGATTTTTGAGAATACGTCATTATTATACTGATTTTGGCTCTGGAGTCATTGATTGATTATTATTGCTTTTTTTTAGATTACTTGCATCCATTTTACATTCATTATTGCTTGCATCCATTGTTGCTTGAATTGGTTATTATTGCTTGAATTATTCATTTATCTTGCATCCATATAGCTTAATATCATATAGATTAAATCCTTCGTCTTGGTGTAGTCTAGTCACTGGTATTGCTTATAACAAACTGAGAGCAATCTTATACTCGCATCATTTAGAAGGCAATGGGTCACTTTGCTATGGTTTATTTTTATTGATTATTGATTACTAACCATGCATATAATGACTTAATTGAAGTGTTGTGCTTGCAGCTACAGGTTCACTTTTTCACACACACACATGACACACCATTGGCTGGTCATGAAGGATATTTCAAAACATATAGGCAGATCCGAGAGCATTTTGTGTGGAAAGGTATGAAGGAGGATGTTCTCAAACACATTAAGGAATGCATGGTATGCCAACAAAACAAGAGTGAGTAGATTTTTCCAGCTGGGTTATTGCAACCACTTCCCATTCCTGAACAAAAATGGGAAAGTATTTCCATGGACTTCATTACTGGTTTGCCTAAGGCTCAAGGTAAGGATTGCATATACATGGTAGTAGATAGGCTAACCAAGTATGCACATTTCTTTCTTATTGCATCTGATTTCAAGGCATCACAAGTGGCAGAATTGTTCTTCAAAGAAATTTTCAGATTACATGGCTTGCCTAAGAACATTGTCAGTGATAGAGATAGTAGATTTCTCAGCTCTTTTTGGAAGGAACTCTTTCATTTGACAGTTACAAAACTCACTCCTAGTACCAGCTATCATCCTCAAATAGATGGACAAACAGAAATAGTTAATAAATGGATAGAGGGATACTTGAGGAATTATGTTTCAAATCAGTAGCATGCTTGGGTAAAATGGTTGCATCTAGGGGAGTATTGTTACAATACCTGTCATCATATGTCTATTGGTATGCCTCCTTTCCATACTCTCTATGGTTATGATGCCCTTTCCTTTTTTGATCTATTACTTTCAGATAGTAGAGTACCCGCAGCGCATGATTTTATTGAGCAAAGCCAAAACATACTTAGGTCTCTCAAGGATAATCTACAACATGCACAAAATCAACAAAAATTGTATGCAGATAGAAAGAGAATAGAAAGAGTTTTTGAGGTAGGAGAATTGGTATTTGTTAGGTTGCAGCCATATAAGAAAAGTACCTTGAAGAGGAGTGGGGTAGAGAAGCTCAAGCCAAGGTTTTATGGGCCCTATAAGATCATCAGAAAGATAGGAGAGGTAGCTTATGAATTGGAGCTTCCACCTAATAGAAAAATACATAATGTTTTTCATGTTTCTTGATTAAAGAAGGTTATTGGACAAAAAGTCATGGTATCTATAGAGTTACCACCTCTTGATGATGAAGGGAAATTAGTTTTAATACCATAGGAGGTGTTGGATACAAGGGAAAGAAGATTGAGAAATAGAAACATCACAGAGCATCTAGTCAAATGGAAGGGATTACCATTAGAGGATGAAACTTGGGAAGGAGTAGAGATTCTTGAACATCCCAACCTTCATTGCTTGAGGACAAGAAATATTTGGGAGGGAGGACTTGTCATGTCCCCTTTTCAAAACAATTCAAATTAATAACTTTTCCTATGGCAGTGAGGTGTTTTAAATAAATTTTTGGGAAAAGTGTCTAATTTTTGGCAACCAATGGGATGAGAGGAATTAAATATCATTGAAAATATAATTATTCTACCCTATTGGTCATGAGTTAGGGTTATGCACTCTTTTTAGAGGGTTTGGAAACATTTTGGGCTTATTCTTAGACTTGATTTTTGCTCATTGCTTTGTTGTTCTTCATAGGCTGCTAAACCTATGGAGAAGGAGACCCAAAGATGAGAGTTTGAAAGTTTATAGGAAGGCTAAGGATGGGAGTTTGAGGCTCTTCCATGTGCAAGCTCATGCAAAGTTTGCCTTTGTGCCAAACAGTGCAGATTTGTGTGTGTTTTGGGTGTGTTCGCAAGTGTGTTTCAGCAAGGGTTTGTGTTTTCAGTTAAGTTTTATGTATCAGTTTGGTTTTCTACTATATTGTAGCCATTTTTTTATTAAAATAGAGTGGAATAAGTGTGTTGGGTCGTGATTCTTTTTCTGTGTGAGTTTGATTGTGATTTTGGTGTTTTCGGGCTATTTTTGTGTTGTTTTGGAGCCCGTTGAGCTTTGTATTGAACTCCATTTTTGGAGATATTTTGTAAAACTCTTTTGTGGATCTATAAGTGTCATTTTATAGGCTATTATGCTACCAAAATTTTATTGGAAATGTTTATTCTCAAATTTATGAAGAATATCTAAAGTTGTGTTAGTTTTGGCATTGTTTTGGGTATACCCGATTTGGTGGTTTTCGAATAAATCTTTATTTGGTGGAAATTTTGTTGTATTGCATTAAAAATAAAAAGGAATATCAAATTTGATGTAAAAACTAGTAAGAGGACATTACATCCTTTTATCAAAAAGGTACTTTGACTGTAATTGACGTTTCATATTCCTTTTATGGGTTGCAGTCCTCATTTCCTCTAGCTCTACTACCTAAATCATTCTTTCTTCCATGGGCTCAGACATTTCTAGTTATTCAATCTGCAAAAATTGGTAAACTAGAAGCAAATTATTTACAGGTAATCTGACTTTCACTCTATAAACTATCTCAAAAGGGGAAGTACCAATGGCCTTTTTTACAGTCACCCTGTTAGCCCATAAAGCTAACTTGAGCTTTTGATCCCAGGACCTTTTATTTTCCTCTAAGATCTTCTTGATGATGTTGAGGAGACTTTTATTACTCGATTCTACCTAGCCGTATCCCTGTGGGTGGTATGGTGAAGAGTATGACATAATTATCCCATAATTAGCACATAACTCTGCAAACTCCTCAGACCTGAAGCACATATCGTTGTCCATGACTATTTTAGCTGGCACACCAAACTTTGTCACTATATTATCCATCAAAAAATTAATGACTACCTTACTAGTGGCCTATTTGGTAGGTATGGCTTCAATCCACTTGGTGAAATAATCTGTAGCCACCAGGATTCCATCTGTGACCCCTGCTTGATTTTTCTATTATCTCTCCAATAAAATCAATGCCCCATTGAACAAAAGGGGCTTGAACTGTAACAAAATTCAAAGGCAAAGCACCAACATACTTTAGTTTAGAAGAAAACCTTTGACAAGGATCACATTTTTGAACATATTTATGAGCATCCTTGAACAAAGTTGGCCAATAATACCCTGCTCTGATTATCCTCCTAGTAGTAGTCTTAGCTGAATAGTGGCCTCCACACACCCCATTGTGCATCTCTTTCATAACTTTCTCAGCTTGGAATTCATCCAGGATAACCAGTAGCATCCCATTACTGTTCCTCCAATACAGGTCTCCCTGAATAAGAATATACTTATTTGATTTTAGCTTTAATGTTCTCATCTGGTTGTGTGTCATACCTTCCGGACATGAGATATTCTTCAAGAAGTATACCACATCTGAATGCCACGACTACTTCTCGATACTAGTGACCAAGACTTCCTCAGTTTCTATACTATTAACATCAATAGTAACCAGATTTGATTCAGCCATCAATTTTGCAAGGCCCAATCCTTTTACCAGTCTGGTGATCTTGATCACTAAGTCAAACTCTTGTATTCTAGTTATCCATCTACATCTCTTTCCAGTTACTTCAGACTGGGACAAAATGTCTTTCACAGCTGCATGTGGTACATAGGCTACAGTTTGAGCATTTACCAGATAAGGCCTTAATGCTTTTACAACTTTGACTAGAGCATATGCCTGCTTCTCCATGATTTCATACTTTAACTCAACAACCTGTAAAGATTTTCTATAGAAAGCAATTGGATGTTCATATCCTTCATCATCCTTTTGAAGTAGATCTGCTGCTAATGTGTGATAAGAAGCAAAATAAAATAATGAGAAAGGCTTATTGTAATCAGGGGATTTTAGCTCTGATTCTTCCTGAGTAGCCTTCTTAATTTTGTCAAAAGCCTCTGTAGCTTCTTCATCCCAAGAAAACTTTGCATCTTTTTTAAGTAATTTAATGATAGGCTTAACGATTTCAACAAAGTTAGCTATAAATCTCCTAACAAAATTCACCTTTCCCAAGAAAGACTGGATCCCTTTAACATTCTTTGGCTGAGGTACATTATTTATAGCTTCAATCCTTTCAGGGTCTATTCTAACCCCTTCCTTGGAGACAATATGCCTTAATAATTTTCCTTTAGTCACTGCAAAATGATATTTTTTGGGGTTCAAGGATACACCAAAATCTAGAGCCTTGCAAAAAACCTTTTCCAAGTGACCGCAGTGATCACCTACCTTCTTTGAGAAACACGTCAAATCATCCTAGTAAACAACCATTATGATGTTGATAAACTCCTTAAAAGCTACATCCATTTCTCTTTGAAAAGTAGCTCCAACATTCTTCAGACCAAATGGCATTCTCACATACACATAAGTCCCCCAAGGGGTAGTAAAAATAGTCTTAAATTGTTCAGACTCCTTTACTAATACTTGATTATAACCTAAGAACCCATCCATCGTTGACAATAGATCACAACCAGTTACCCTTTGTAACATAGCCTCCATATTTGGGGAAGAATAATTGTCTTTCAAAGAAGCAACATTCAAATTTCTAAAATCTCCACAAAGCCTTATGTCCCCATTCTTCTTTCTGACTAGGACCAAATTGGACACCCATGAAGAATGTCTTATAGGTTTTATAATCCCCCTTCCCTTAACTTGGTTAATTCTTGTTGCATTTTGGTCTCCAAAAGGGAGTTAATAGGTCTTTGCTTTTGTCGAAAAGGCTTAGCATCGACATGCAGAGGAATTTCATGTTGAAATAAGTCTTGTCTATACGCCTTTAGGTCCTCATAGGACCAAGCAAAAACATGTTTATACCCTTTTAATAAGTTAATGAGGCTGGTCCTAAAATGGGGGGACAGGTTCTTCCCAATATACACCAACTTAGGGGATGATTCTGTCCCTAAGTTCACCTCATCCAACCCCTCCAACTTTGTAGATGATGCTTGATGTAAGTGACCATCACTACAACTGAACATATCCTCTAGTTCAACTAGTCCCCTGGGTATTTCATTTGTCTCTAGCTGCACTATGTCACTTCCAAAAATTGTTTCCTATCCATCTACTACTTCCACCAATGCATTACTATCAATCTTTTGACCTTCATAGTCATCTATGCATTGCACAAATCTAAGGATGCCTTCATCATCCTCTAAAACTTTCCAATTGCACACATTATCTGGGATGGTTGGTCTAGCTTTTGTCTCAATTATTGAAACTCCAGTCAATGTTACATCATCATTCTTTAGTGCAACATTAGCTAAAACATCTGCCATAGTGTTCTTAGACCTTTCAATCCAATCAATGAAAAATGCATCAAAGTGTTCAATGACATCCCAAACAGCATGCTTGTACCTTTTAAACTTGTAATTTTTAGATGCATATCTTGACCTTATCTGAGACACTACAAGTTCAGAGTCTCCATAAACCCTAAACAACTTGATCCCATGTCTTTTAGCAATTTCTAAGCCTAATAATAGAGCTTCATACTCAGCTGTGTTGTTTGTACATTGGAATGCTAACTGGAAAAGAATACTTGAAGGTAATACTTGATGGGGAAACAAATAACACTCTCACTCTAGACCCTTCCTTGGAGCAAGCTCCATCAAAGTAGATCTGCCACAAGCCTTCTTGTTGGGATTCCATCTCATCAACAATAGGATCAGTATTCTTCAATTGAGGTTGAATGGGTTCAATCCTAAAGTTATCAAGATCCACATCAATCATGCAATCAAGCATGTTTGGGTCTATTTTTTCAATAACCACTGGGTCACGTGGTTCTTTGTACAATTTTATAGAATTCCCATTCATTGAGATAGTTGCATATGATAAATCTAGCTTAAGATGTCCTCCAACAACATCAGCCCACTATCTAGACAGAAGCATGCCATAATAGGGCTTGGTGTTTGTAACTATTACATCCATTTTATAAGTAGCTTCAGGGAATGCTGCTATTTTTACTTCTACATCTTTAATAGTACCCACAACAGAAAATTCTCTATTATCCATAGCATAACACCTCCCATATGAAGTGTGTACTGACAAACCTAGTTCTTTCATAACCCTATAAGGCATTATATTAGCAGCTGCACTATAATCTATCATGCAATTTTTTATCAATCTATTATTTACTAACAGTGTGACATAAAAGGGATCTATCTGAGATGGTTCTTGAATAATAGTGGTGCCCACATAAAATTCTGGGACCCCTTGTTCTTGATCCTTCTCATCTTTTGCATCCCTTTTTAGAAGAAGCATCTACATCTGATATACTTGAAATCAAAGAAAAAGCAGCCTCTCTATGTTCTTTTATTTTCAACAGCTCCATCAAAGGTACTGAAACTTTCATCTGTCTTAAAGTTTGAGTCATATCAAAAACAATGTTAACATTAGACTCAACACGAGCTTTAACCTTTTCTACCTTCTGGTGACTTGTTCTCTTGTCACTAGTGGTCTCTGCCTTATTTCCAGTTGTATCAGTAATATCAAGTTTCACTGAACTACTTGACTGATCACCTTTAGCTTGACTATTTTTGACAAAAAAATTGTTCTCAATGGACCTCTTAGAAGAAGTTTCTTTTAAAAACAGAGAACCATGCATACCTTGACTTCCATCATCTTTGCTGCTTCTCAGATTATAGTTATGCTTAGCTTTAGCTATTGCAGCCTTAGTGAGGTTCTTGACTTCCTCCTCACTAGGCCTTCTAAGATGAATCTCTTGATCTTCTATTGTGACTACATTCAAAGTGGGAAGCAAATCAATTTTCAATTTCCCTTGGCAATTTGCATCGCTTCTTGAGACATCATATTCACTTGCTTCATCCTCTGAAGATTCACAGTCACTGTCCACAGTATACTCAAACATAGTAACTGCAGGTTCATCCTCACTTCTCATGGATTCATTTAGAACTTGAGCCACAACACACTAATAGGGGGAATGTGGCCCATCACATGCCATACACCAAGGGGTATTCTCCACATTATGTACATTTCCTCCCTTTAAAGGATCAAGGGTGTTTTTATTTTGTGTACCTTTTGATCTATCTTGCACAGGTTTGCCATCTTTCCATGCAATATTATATGGCATATCATGCAATCTAGCAGGTCTGTCTTGCTAGTTGTAGTGAGGCCTCTCAGGTTCACTTACTTTAGCAGTAAGATCTTTGACCATAGTCATTAATTTCTCTATCTTATCCTCTTCTTTGGAGGATTTATTTTGTTGTGGTTTTTGTTCCTGTCACAATCTTCCATCAATCCTTCTTCCCACTTTACCCGATGCTTTTTTGTTACTCTCTACATTTATTGCGATTCTAAAAGCATCCCTTAAGCTATGTGGGTTCTTATCTCTGAGAATGTAAGCCATCTTAGGATCAAAGGCATTGTAATAAGTGGTTAGGCATACATTCTCATCTAACCTCATACATTGAAGGAGCCTATGCATTGCCTTTTGAAAATGTGTATTAAAATCTGTAACAACCTCATTATCAAACTTTCTGATATTGTTAAATTCACTGAGCATGAGGCTCACATTTTTCTTATCTCCATATTGTTCTTTAAAGCAATTCTTGAATTCCTCCCAAGAACCTATTGTTGGCATTTGACATTATAACAAACAAGGAGAGATTGTTGGCATTTAAATAAGGATATTGAGAAGGTTGTTGATGATTATGGATATAATTGATTAAGGATGTTTACTGTCTTAATATTATTATTTTGTCATTGATGTCAAGAAATTGATTTTCTAATTTAGTATGATGTTGCCATATCTTGAGAAGTATGATTTGATGAGTATAAAGATGTCGGTAAAAGACACAGAAAGAATATGATGAATAAGGGGAGAAATAAGTTATTCAATGGGCAACTATTACCATGTTAGACAATGATGAGATCATGATATTTAGATTGTTTTGATATCATACATATGTTATTGATTGTAAGGTTAATACTACACTATGTTACCGAGCAAGGAACCTAGTCGGTAAACCCTAAGGTTATCGCTATCGATTAATGAAGGTGGAGTGTCTACCAAGTGAAGTTTAGTATTCACCAAGTTGCAACTGAGTAATAACAAAATGCATTGAATGAATAAAAGCATTATTTAATGAAGGAAGCTGATGAGATGGCTATGATTAAATGATTGGTATGCTGTGAATGAAGTTTGTTAAAGAATCTATGGCAAAGGAAAATCGGTAGGAAGATCTACAGCTCAGATTGAACCACAATACCCTAGCACAAGTTCCAAGAAATGTATGCAAGTTCCTAGGCGGGGTAAAACATTTTTCAGATCGAAGGATACATTGAACCTAGTCAAGTTTGAAGATTTAATGGCTATGATTGATCATGGGAAATGTGATCAAGGAGATTAAGCAGTTGGCAAATTGTTTATAAATAAGAAACTATTGATAAATAATGTATGTGGGCAAATGTAAGCACATGGATGCTACATAGTGATTACCGAGCACAGAAGCTTGGTGACCTATTTTGAATAATAGAGTATAGAGCCCAGCAGAAGGACAAGATTAGCTCTATGTCTATATTGTATTGAGCAAATAAGAATCTACTTTAGCATTTTAGATGTGAAGTTGCAGATAGATTTTTATTACTGTTATTTTGTAAAGTAGCAGAAAATCTCTTAACCGAGTGGACTTAACAGTCTTATTTGTAAAACCCTCTAGCAAGGTGACATTCTAATTGAGTGTTTGAAATCCTTTAACAAGGTTACTTCTAACAAAGTGAAAATCCTAACAGATCTGAGGGAAATCCCTTAACCGGGTCACATCTAGCAATGTGCTTGTAATCTTTAACATGATTTGCTTTTAACCGAGCATACTCTAGAAGAGTATATTTCTTAGTGGATCCAAAATCCCACAGTGGTTTTTCTCTATTTGGGTTTCCACGTTAAATCTAGTGTTATGAGTGTTATGATGTTTATATGCTTTTGAGTTTGCATGTTTAGCAGTTTTGGTTATATTACTGAAGTATAGGTTACTGAGGTTGAATCTGATGTTTTTATGGAAGATTAAGTTTGTATGATTCACTTCCCCCTCTCATCTTATTAGTTTGGCATCTGTACTTAACATTTAGTATCAAAACTATCAATTGGTATCAGAGCTTTGGACTCTGGAAGAAAAAGTTTAAAGGGACTTGAGGCAAAAAATCCAAAGATGTATAAGAGGGATGCACTAAAGCTGAACAAGTCAAGTTTCTCTACATGCCAGAAAAGGATGAAGCTGCACCTATCAGGAGTTGGAGAATATGCTGTATATTATCTGGAGAATGATTTCATCACACCGAGCACCTATCCATTAACAATGGAAGAAATAATGGCAAAGCAAGAACATATTCAAGCAATGATTGAAATAACATCTGCATGACCGATTCAGAGTTTAATGATCTAGAAGGCTGCAATGATGCAAAGACAATTTGAGACAAGCTCATATCTGTGTATGGTGGAGATGAACATGTTCAAAGAGCTAAAGTGGATAGTCTAAGAGGATAACTTGAATCTATGAGGATGAATGAAGGTGAGAACATAACCCAGTATAGTACAAGACTAAAGGATATTGTCAATCAAATCAAAGGAGCAGGTGGAACTATTGAAGAAAAGGATATAACAAGTAAGTTGTTAAGAACCCTTCTACTGGCTTATGCAATCCGAGTCTCTGCAATCAATGAATGGAGGTCTGTACCCAATATGCCAATTTCTTTAGATGCTACTATTGGTAAGCTACATGCATTTGAGTTAAGTAACTTTGATAACAGTGGGTCATCGGTAAATAAAGTTGAATCTGCATTTAGTTCTTTTCATATTGGTGAATTTGATGATTACAATGATAGAGTGAGTAAGTACACTAAAGGAGATCACAGTGGAGCAAGTGAAAGATTTCAGAAGAACATGGAGGAAGTACACAAACTATATGTGGAAATCAGAAAGCAAGAAGAGTTTGAAGCACTTTTAGCTAGAAGGTTACCGAGAGGCAAAGGTAAGTATAAAGGAAGGCTACCTTTGAAATGTTTCAATTGTGATAAGATAGGACATATGGCTTCTAACTGTCCTGACAAAGATTCTACTGAAAAGAGAGATTACCGAGATGATAGACACAAAGATAATCATTACAGAGGACATCGAGACTTCAGAAGAAGAGATAGAAAGTCATGCTTAATAGCTGATGAGGAATCTAATGATGATAAATGAGATGAAACTGATATAGAGGAAGTTGTTTATGTGGCTATCTAAGATGGATCAGATGAAGAAAGGTATGAAAAAAAAGCCCTACTATCTCATATAAGCAAAAATGATTCTTGGATCATAGATAGTGGATGCTCACATCACATGACAGGTGATAAACACAAGTTTGTTATTTTAGAAGACTATGATGGAGGCTATGTAAGATTTGGTAATGATGCACCATATCCAGTAAAAGGTAAAGGATCTATAACACTTCTTGACAATGCAAAATGTAATGATGTTTATTGGGTTGAAGGTTTGAAATACAATTTGTTGAGTGTAGCACAGCTAAACAATACAGGATACCAAATAGAATTTCATAAAGGAATTGTCAAAGTTCATGAAAAGCATGGAAAGTTAGCTGCTATCGGGACACAAACAAAAGGTAACACATTTCACGTTGACTCAACATGGAATAAATGTCTGTATGCAAAAATAGATGATACCTGGTTATGGCATAGAAGGTTTTGTCATGTAAATTTTGATAATCTGATCAAAATAAGCAAGAAGCACCGAGTAAGAGGTCTATCGAGTTTGGAAAAACCTAAGAATGCTATATGCCGAGGATGCTAGATGGGAAAAATGACAAGATCAAGATTTACAAGTCCGTCCTACACTTCTAAGGGAATTTTAGATCTTGTGCATACTGATCTTTGTGGTCCTATGAAAGTTCAGAGTTATTATGGTGATAAATATTTCATATTATTTGTGGATGATTACTCAAGGATGATGTCAGTTATGTTTTTAAAAGAAAAATCAGAAGCTTTTCAAATGTTTAAATGGTACAAGGCAAGAGTTGAAAATGAAATAGGAAGACAACTAAAATGTCTTAGATTAGATAGAGAAGGAGAATTCACATCTGATGAGTTCAACTTATTCTGCAATGATCATGGTATAAAAAGACAAGTCTCTGCACTGAGAACTCCACAACAAAATGGAATTGCTGAGAGAAGAAATATATCTATTGTGGATTGTGCTAGAACCCTGATGATTGAAAAGGAAGTGCCACAAACATTTTGGAGAGAAGCAATAAGCACAACAGTTTACACCCTGAACCGAGTACAACTGAAGAAAGGAACTTTGAAGACACCATATGAAATTTGGTATGACAAGAAACCTAATGTAAGTTATTTTAAAATCTTTGGAAGTAGATGCTATGTACACAAAGATGATAGAAATGACAAGTTTGATCAGAAAAGTGAAGAAGGAACATTTCTTGGTTATTCTTCTAGAAGTAAAGCATTTAATTGTCTGATCAAATCATCTAACAAAATAGTAGAAAGTGCAAATGTGAAAATTGATGAATTTGCAGAAAGAAATGATGAAGGAAATCCCAAGGAACCAGAAGATTATGATGAATTTATCTATGTTCAACCGACAAGTCTTACAAAGAAAACTGCAGAAGGAAATGAAGAGAATATCCAATTACCGAGTGATGAAGAAGATCATACAGAGCCTACTGATCCTGTATTAGCCAAGTATATCAGAAGACATCATGCATCAAGTCAAATTATAGGAGATAAGGATGATCCAGTAATGACAAGGAACAAACTGAGACTAAACACATGTCTAATATCTGAATTTGAACCAAGAATAGTGAAAGAGGCATTTAATAGTAAAGATTGGATAAATGCTATGACAGAAGAGATTGATAAAATAAAGAAGAATGACACATGGACACTAGTCCCAAGACCGAAGGACAAAAATGTAATCGGTACAAAGTGGATTTTCAGAAACAAGCTGAATGAAAAAGGTGAGGTCATTCGAAATAAAGCAAGACTAGTTTGCAAAGGTTATGCTCAAGAAGAAGGAATTGATTATGGTGAAACTTTTGCACCCGTGGCTAGACTTGAAGGAGTAAGAACATTGTTGGCATATGTTGCTTACAAGAATTTCAAGATATATCAAATGGATGTCAAATCTGCATTTCTAAATGGTATATTAGAAGAAGAAGTTTTTATTGAACAACCTGAAGGATTTGTTGAAGACAAGAATAAAGATCAGGTATGTAAATTGAACAAAACTTTATATGGTCTGAAACAAGCACCTAGAGCATGGTATGAAAGATTGTACTCTTATTTAATCAAGATTGGTTTTATAAGGACAAGTGAAAACAACAATATGTACATGAAGAATGATGAAAATGGAATACTGATCTTAGCCATATTTGTTGATGATATTATCTTTTGTGGAAATGACTCTCTATGCAAGAACTTTGGAAATGAAATGAGAAAAGAATTTGAGATGTCATTAATCGGTGAGATAAAGTGTTTTATAGGTTTACAGATACTGCAAATGAAAAATGAGATTTTCATTACTCAATCCAAGTACATAAAGGAAATCTTGAAGAAATTTGGAATGGGGGATTCAAAACCAGTAAGTACTCCTATGACTACCAACTATAAACTATCAAAGAATGATGAATCTACATCTGTTGATGAGACACTTTATCGATCCATGATTGGAAAGTTGCAATATGTAGTTCACAGCAGGCCAGACATAGCACATGCAGTAGGTATAGTTGCAAGATTCTCTGCAGATCCTAAGGAAACACACATGACAACAATCAAGAGAATTTTTAGATACTTGAAAGGCACCGAGGATTATGGTTTAATATATCAGAAAGGAAATGACTTTGGTTTAAAAGTTTATACTGATGTTGATTGGGTAGGCAACATTGATGATAGGAAAAGCACAAGTGGAGGAGCTTTCTTTTTAAGAAAAAGACTAGTGAGTTGGCTTAGCAAGAAACAAGGATGTGTTTCACAGTCAACAGCAAAAGCTGAATATGTTGCTGCAGCATTGAATTGTACCAACATAGCATGGATTAAACAACTATTGGAAGGTATAAATGAAAAAGTTACCAAGCCAATAACTATATTCTGTGACAATACTAGTGCCATTAACATTTCAAAGAATCCTGTTATGCACTCTAAGACAAAGCACATCTCTATCAAATATCATTATTTTAGAGAAGAAGCTCAAGAGAAGAAAGTGGTGTTGGAGTATGTTAGCACAAAAGAACAAATAGCAGATATCTTCACCAAACCACTGCCAAGGGACACTTTTGAGTATCTCAGAAGTAAGTTAGGGGTCCTACCCCTATCTTCTACTCATTGACCGAGCTCGGTGAAAGCATCAATTCGATGACTCTACAAAATATCTTTTAGGAGTTGATGCTGATTTACACACTTTAGGATGTTTTCTAAAGGTGTACAGGAAACAATAAATAGGGAACAGGAATTGGAGACATAAATGCTCTGACCGAGACTAAATTGACACACAACAACACAAAATCACTTCATACAGGAAGAAATTATGTTTATTTCTTTACTTTTTGGCATTGTTGTCAAAGGGGGAGAAGACTAATATATGGAGGAGAAGACTGATGAACAAAAAGGAGAAGACTAATGTATGGGGGAGAATTCTGATGACAGGGGGAGAGCATTTAAGCATACAACAATCCGAATCAATTAGGTCAAATCAATTGGTTTTGCCATCAATGCCAAAGGGGGAGATTGTTGGCATTTCAATAAGGATATTGATAAGGTTGTTGAAGATTATGGATATAATTGATTAAGGATGTTTACTGTCTTAATATTATTATTTTGTTATTGATGTCAAGAAATTGATTTTCTAATTCAGTATGATGTTGCCATATCTTGAGAAGTATGATTTGATGAGTATAAAGATGTCGGTAAAAGACACAGAAAGAATATGATGAATAAGGGGAGAAATAAGTTATTCAATGGGCAACTATTACCGAGTTAGACAATGATGAGATCATGATGTTTAGATTGTTTTGATATCATACATATGTTATTGATTGTAAGGTTAATACTACACTATATTACCGAGCAAGGAACCTAGTCGGTAAACCCTAAGGAACCTAGTCGGTAAACCCTAAGGTTATCACTATCGGTTATGAAGGCGGAATGTCTACTGAGTGAAGTTTAGTATTCACTGAGTTCCAACCGAATAATAACAGAATGCATTGAATGAATAAAAGCATTATTTGATGAAGGAAGTTGATGAGCTGGCTATGATTAAATGATTGGTATGCCATGAATGAAGTTTGTTAAAGAATCTATGGAAAAGGAAAATCGGCAGGAAGATCTACAGCTCAGATTGAACCGCAATACCCTAGCACAAGTTCCAAGAAATGTATGCAAGTTCCTAGGTGGGGTAAAACTTTTTTCAAATCGAAGGATACATTGAACCTAGTCAAGTTTGAAGATCTGATGGCTATGATTGATCATGGGAAATGTGATCAAGGAGATTATGCGGTTGGCAAATTGTTTATAAATAAGGAACTGTTGATAAACAATGTATGCGGGCAAATGTAAGCACATGGATGCTACATAGTGATTACCGAGCACAGAAGCTTGAAGACCTGTTTTGAATAACAGAGTATAGAGCCCAACAAAAGAAAAAGATTAGTTCTATGTCTATATTGTATTGAGAAAATAAGAATCTGCTTTAGCATTTTAGATGTGAAGTTGCAGATAGATTTTTATTACTGTTATTTTGTGAAATAGTAGAAAATCTCTTAACCGAGTGGACTTAACAGTCTTATTTGTAAAACCCTCTAGCAAGGTGACATTCTGATTGAGTGTTTGAAATCCTTTAACAAGGTCACTTCTAACAAAGTGAAGATCCTGATAGATCTCAGGGAAATCCCTTAACCGGGTCACATCTAGCAACGTGTTTGTAATCTTTAACAAGATTTGCTTTTAACCGAGCATACTCTAGAAGAGTATATTTCTTAGTGGGTTCGAAATCCCACAGTGGTTTTTCCCTATTTGGGTTTCCACATTAAATCTGGTGTTATGAGTGTTATGATGTTTATATGCTTTTGAGTTTGCATGTTTAGCAGTTTTGGTTATATTACTGAAGTATAGGTTACCAAGGTTGAATCTGATGTTTTTATGGAAGATTAAGTATGATTCACCCCCCCCCTCTCATCTTATTAGTTTGGCATCTGTACTTAACATTTAGTATCAAAACTATCACCTATACTGTCCACAGGTAACTCTCTGTACCAATATCTAGCATTCTCAATCAGGGATTGCACAAACAACTTCATGATGACATCCTCATGTGCAATTTCATAGTCATTAATCATGTCACCAAAAGATTTCAGATGCTCTTCAACACTGATAGCATTATTCCCAACAAAATTCTGGAGTTTATCCCTCATTTCAATAGGGACATGGTTTGGATATCTGGGAACTACATCAAAATACAACTGCCTATACAACTCAACATTTATCTATCTCCTTTGAAACCAATTTCTAGTAAAGTTATTTCCAACATTCACCCTTGGGTCTGAACCACCAAATCCAAGATTTTGATGATTTTGGTTATGGGATAGTCCGTGATAGGTTTGATTTGCTGGAATTGTACTTGAGAGAATAGCAAAATTATTTGGGGCAGCATTTGTTTGCATCATTGGTTGAGTATTCAACAAAGAGGCAAAAGTATGTTGGGACGCAAGATTACTATGATCTACAGGTGGGAAAGTTATGGGAGGAGCCTTTAAGTAGCATATCTTTCTTCTGAACTTGACATTAAGTGCTTCTATTTCAGCCTTTTCTAACTCCCTTTGCAGGTCTTCATTTTCTTTCCTTACCCTTTTCACCTAGATCTCATGCAATATCATTCCTTGGGGTCCTTCTGCACTTCCTGACACTAGACCCGCAGATCTATTCTCCACTGCTTTTTGCTTCCCTTTGTCAATAATGGGTCTGACAGGTTGGGGATCATTGTGAACCTCCCTACTAGGTTGTGCTGCAACTTTAGGTGTAGAAACAATCTTTGGATCAAGGATTTCTCTAATAACAGGACCTTGCTCTTTACTTGCAGGTTCTACTTGAGCAAACAATTCAAGCTCTGAAATCTATCTTAATAACCTATCTCTTTCAATGAGTTTGGCTTTGGTTTCATTCTCCTTTTCCTTTTATTTATTTTTTCTTATGGCAATCAATTGATGTACTCTCTGATTTAGAACCTCAATCTCCTGAGACACTTCATCTTGGTCTGGCAAGGTTTCCTCTGAATTAGACACATTTAGCTGGTCCATATCAATCAGGCTGATATTTCCTTCCATAGTTTTGGGAATGAAATTGACCCTATTGCTTGTACTATGCCTATCTCTCCCAGAAGCGCTGGTATTAGACAGTCTTTGGTGAAAGGTTTGGATATCATCATTAGTACCAAACAGGCTAGCATGAAAATTTATAATATCATGGTCAGAGTCATGAGAAGAGGCATTGGACCTTGCATATACGGGATGCTCAGAAGACTTACCTATTTGATTACTCTTCTATTTCCATGACTGATTTGACTGATCAGGAATAACAGTTCCTCTCCAGCCCTTCTTGACTGGTTTAGGTAATCATTCATGCAACTTCTCTTGAGGGTTTTTCTTCATATAAGACCTAGTATTTCTTCTCCTATTCATCTTGCTAACCTTGTGAAGTGACTGTGATTTTTTCTAAAAGAACACTGGTTTTTGTTTTTTTTTACTTCAGAGTCGCCACCCAATATCTTGGGAGTAAAATATATAGTTTAACACAGCGAATCACTTACAAGACACTTAAGAATGAAATTGTTGATCTTTAGAAAAGAACAAAATAGTATTCTAAGATGCTATGAGATAGATCAAGTATTTTCTTTAGAAAGACAAGCTCAATAATTTTCAGGTTGAAACCAAGGGAACATGATCTCAACACTTTTATGCAATAAAGACATAGATCTACAGTATAAGACTTATCTTATTTGACTCTCCCCAATAGAGTCGCCACTTTTGTTGTTCTCCATTTTGAAAAACTTATGTTTCTTATCTTTAAAAGTGAAAGCTACTGCCTCTTAGCTGCAATGGAAGAGAACAAAAAAAGTTTGAAATAAAGACAACAACATGAGGTTCCAAATGAGAAAACCTCCTACACTTTAAGCCTTTAAAAGCTTGGGCAGGTGAACCCTTTTAAGACTATTTTCTTAAAAAAATAGCAAAAGATTTACAGAAAACTAGTGTAAATTCCTGTAAACTTTCCTTTATGAATGGTATAACTAAAACATAAATGGAAAGTTGATTTTATCTTTTGAAAAGGATCACAAAATGCACCCAAAAAACCAATAGGTAAACCAATGCTTTATCTGGGCAATAGAGTCATCTACAACAGACTGCAACCTGACAAAAGAAACTTGTACACAAATCACAAGTTCATGATCTATCAACTCTGAATATGCCTGACATATACAAAGTCCCGATCTGCACCAAACTTCATCATCAAATCCACATCAAATTCTGATATCAATGACTTTGTTCAAAGTATATTTATATTTTCCTCCTTAAGAAGAAGACTAAAAACAACTTCATTAGATGTCTAGTAAATCATTTAAATAAGCAATTCTGATTACTTAAAAGGAATGAACACCAATACAATGACATAGAGACAATCCAAATATGAGTTTATATTCTCTGGATTGTATATTTCATTCCTTTGTCGAAAGGTTACAAGTACTTCATATCTGACTCAGAAATTGCTAAGAAAAAGGCCTGTATTAAATTTTTGCTACAAAATTTGTGTCCCTTTTCTAGGTAGCCTTGGTATCCTTTTATAGAAATCAGGATGAAACAAGCTTTGGACTACCTAGAAGAAAACTCTTACCCTAACTATCATTTACTCCAAAAGTTACTTTGCTGTGCCGTTGTAGTTGAGGGAGAAACCTAACATTCTTTCTGGGATGCGTGCTTCATTAATTCATTAGGCATTCATTTGGAAAATGGCCGAAAGGGTAAGTTCCTATTACCCAAAATCGGTTACAACCACCGATAGCTTCATAATGTCAGTGTATTATCTCGTGCCAGAGAATTGATGGGTTTCACCTAAGAAAACACACAACCACGCACCATTATGTTCTTTGCAAATCTCCCTGGATACCTCTCAACAACTTCTCACTTCAAAACAACGTCAGATGGAACTTGCACACCCCTGCCATTAATTATTTTAAATTTTGGCGCCAACGGACCAGGAAGGCCTTCCTTCTGAGCACTTTTCCTTTAGTCTCTATGTTGTGACTTTTAAAGTTCAGACATGTTTCTATTGCAGTATAGCGACAACCATTCGATCATGGAAAACGGGCCCCATTACTTGGTTCTTCTTTCATGCTCAGCCATGTGGTATCCCCTGATTGGCTTCGGGGTCCCTATCTTGCCACCTCAGCATGACCTGGAATCACCGCCGAAATGAAGCTCTTCCTTGGCTTTTCTTTGTCATTGATCCGCGATGATTATTCATCATGCATCTCTGCATAGAGGATCAATGACCACCATTGGATCCTTTCCAAATTGCCCGCTGTTTATCTTTTCTCTGAACTACTCTCCTGTTGAGTCCCACCACTTGGTCGCCAAGTCGCACTGCTTAGCCATCGAGCATCTTTCCATCATGACATGGCAACCACCGTCGGATCATCCATCCAACCATCAGATCTTTCTTGACTTTCCCACCCGTTAATTCACTTGGGATACTCTTTCTTCTAGCGGGACTGCCACATGTCACTTCCTGATTTGCACTGAGTATCCGACCTGCTTGGCCCCTTTAACTTCCACCTTGCTAGTTGCTATATCAGAGGGGATAACTATCGAGCATCTTCATCTCATGGTATAGCGATTTCCATTGATCTTCTTTCAACCTGCTCGATCCTTAACACCTGAGTGCTCACCTTTTCTGCACGTGCTTTGTCGCCAAGTCACAGTGAGTATTCAACGATTATCTTTCTATCGTGACATAGAGATAGCCATCGGATCTTTCTTGATCACCGTCCGATTTGCTCAACTTGCTCAGCCTTTACCTTGGCTGATCTGCTCCCTTCTACCGTGTGTCACCACGTGGCATCCCCTGATTCGCTTATGAGATCTGCCAGGGCACCACCTATCTGTCGGGCCTGCCACACGTCAACCCCTGGTTGGCCACCTGATCCACCTGAGCACGGCCTCATCCACCACTTCAATGCCACCGGATCCACCATTTCACTTTGGTTTGTTTGACATCAGTCTTTCAACCAAACTTCCTCCCTCGGCGAACCATTCACATGCCTCATCGAAGCTACAGTTTCATCGATGCCTTTATTTTATCGACAAGACCAATTCAGATTTCTTTGATGTACCTTATGTTGATGGAACCGATGCCTTTGGTGAAACCATTTAGAGATCCATCATGGCCAAGGTTTGTTCGACATTCATTTTGATGACATGCCACCTATTCTACTGCATGTCAGCATGTGGAACCTTATGATTTGCTCAGAGTCCACCTTGGCACCACTTGACCTGCCACCTCACCAGTTGCCAAGTTGCGGCGATTAACAGCCAAGCACTTTCCCATGGCGGTATAGCGATGGCCGCTCGATCATCTGCAACCTACTCACCCATTAATTTGCCCTTTTACTGCAAAATTTGGCCACCTTGAGATGCATGCACATGCGAGGTCCATTGGGCCACAAGCCTCTTCTTGCCAAAAGCCCATAAGCTTTGACACTAAGGATATATGTGGATGTACAGTTAAATACTAAAATGCTCCTCCCTACGGCCAATGTGGGATAAATGGTCTACGCTTGGGCCTTTCCATCAGGTCATCAGGATAACATGAAACAACTCCACGCCTATGCTTGCTCATCGGGGTAAGTCTTTCCGATCGGGGTAGGTCTTGCCGACAAGGCAAAAATTCAAAAACTGCCACAAACAACCTCAAATTCACCAAATTTTTTATAAGTCCCAACATGTCAAACATGTAAAATTTATTGCATTGTGAGTTGATAAACATATGGGTGATTAATAAATTTATACGTACCTGATTATCTCTTAAATGCTAAATCAATTTCCCTTTGCGTAACATTGGAATCTCCATTACAATGAGCTTCTTTAACCAATGAAGCCACACCTTCCCATGTTAATGTGCGACTAGAATGTTGACAACTTTCAATCCATACCGTCATCCAATCAAGATTGTTTGCAATATATAAATGTAGTGCATCCCACTCTCGACCAACTGTACAAAAAATAAATAGACATCTTACAACTGATTAATTTTGAAGATTAAGAATTAATTAACTACAATAACATCTTATAATTACCTCTCACTTTCCTCAATCTACCTTTCCCCATCAAGTACTCCCCTTCGAATTTGTTACTGGGGTTGGGTTCCCAAATGTAATCCACGTGGATCTTTGCTGTAAACTTAGGAAGATATTCAGAAATGTACACCATAGTCTGGTATACCATATATCCCTCCACCATAGAACCCTCAGGATGTGCTCTTTGTCGAACCAAAGCCTTCAAAAATTTCAAGTGCCTCTCAGCCATCCACATTGACCTAGTGTGTATAGGTCCACACAATTCAATCTCCTCAACTTGGTGTATGAGGTAGTGTTCTTGTGCATTGAAAAAAGCTAGAGGTAGACACTTTTGCATTTCATACATTATATGAATTTTTCGCTTCCAATATTTTATATCTTCTTTATGGATTTCTTTACATGACAACCACCTAAAAGATATTCAAGAGGCAAAAAAATATATTACGTAGCAAGTAAAACAAATCACAAATATAATATCTATACAACAAACTAAACAAATATCACTACTTACCTCATGTATTTTCCAAGATCATATATGACTTGCTTGACATTATTGTCAAGGTCGTCTGGGAGAGATAGAGGTAGAACATACTGCAACAATTATTAAATTATCTTTTCATTTTTTTCTAACATAATACAATGAAAAGTACACATGCATTACTTAAATATATAGTAAAAACACAAGAACATGAATTACCTTAATGAAGGTATGCCAATCATGCGTTTTCATCCCTGGCCCAAATTCACTTTTCTTTGATATGAGATTGTTTATGTTCACAGCAAATCCTGTGGGAAATCATTTTTTTCGTATGACTTATTTTTTAGCATTTCTTTGCTGGTCCGTTAATAACCAAGGAAGCTAACTTAGGAAGGTGGTCATTTATGCCTTCACGACCTTCACGATCATCAATCACATCATCAGTAAACAAAACAAAATAGAAAGGATGTTTTATGACATAAACCATTAGATGGGATGGTATTGCCTTGACGATTAATTCTATTATATTTCAACTTCCACAAGTGAGGTGTCATTCTTCGTGGCTTTGATGTATTCTCTTATTTCCCATTGAAAAGATGTTTTTCAGTATTTCAATACTTATGATTTTTGTGGAGAAAGTGCCTATACTCATCAAACACCTGCTTTCCTAAACTTTTTGAATGATGAGATTTCATCTTTGGACCACAAACTGGACATGCAAATTTTCCCTTTGTTTGAAGACCTACAAGATAATGTATAATTGGATTAAATATATTAATTTTTTGAATTATAATGTTCATGCAACTTAAACAATATAACATACCACACAAATGTGTTAGCCCTGGGGCATCATGCATTGTCCATAGAAGCATCGCATGGAATTGAAATTGTCTTTGTCCTATTGGTCTAGAGACGTCATACATAGTGACACCATTCCATAACTCCAACAACTCATCGATAAGAGGCTCGATATATACATTCATATCTTTAACTTTGTACTTATCTAATCGAATGAACAAAAACATTACATAATTATTATGACCATTTTACTACAATATTCATAGTTAAATGTAGATGACTATATTTAAATGATAAAATACCTAGAACAATCATTGCCAACATAATGTGCTCCCTCTTTATTGACATCCATGGAGGAATGTTATTGTTTATAACAAAAACATTCCACACTGAGTAAATAGATCTCATCTCTCCAAATGGATTGACATCGTCCACTGCCAATGAAAGACTGAGATTACGAGGTTCTTCTTTAAAGTGTGGCCACTTTTCCTCTATGTCCATAAATGTTGAACCATCCACAAGCATTCGAATAATGTCATCTCGACTTCTATTGCATGCATGTTAATCCATAAATTTTGCCAAGCTAGTGCACTTGAATAATTGTTGCATACGTGGAATAATGGGAATATAGTGAAGAAACTTGCGAGGAACCCTTTTTGTTATTTTATCTGTTCAATATCTACTGATATGAAATTCGGGGCATTCAGTTCAAAATTCATGTTGTTTGTGATATATAATATGATCATTGGGATAAACATCTATTGCTTGATACTCCATTCCAATATCTTTCATAATGGCAGATAATTCTCGGTATGAGCGAGGTAGAATATTTGATGGTGGTAACAAAAACTCACCTATCAATCTACAACAAAAAAAATAATTTGTTAATATAAAGAATATCAATGGTACAACATGATTCACCATTTATTATTACATATATGACCTACCTTAACATACGTGAGATTGTTATGTTGGATAAACCATTCATAACCTTCAAGTTCACCAACAACAATACAACAGAGAGAAGAGTTGTCTACGAGCCTTCGTAAAGGGCCTTAGATGCCTTCTCAAGTAGAGGGACATCATGAACAACATCAAGGTCATCTTCATCATCTCGATCAACTACGTGAGTACTAAATTTGTCATGGATCAATGTTTTTGTACCATCATCTTCAATTGTGTTTTGTGGCTCATGATCGTCATCTTCCATGGGATTATTATCTTCAGCTTCAATATTCACACCTCCATGTTCGTCCACTTTGAAAACCATATTCTCTGGGTTGTGTTGATCCATATCATGTGCTCCGGGGTGCTCGACCTATATAAAATTGATAAACATAAATAAACCATGATCATGATCTCATCATCAAGTGATTTATTATGTATATAAATTGTTAAAACGATATAATGAAAAACTTACCAATGGATGATAATCATGTCCACCTTCAATGTGACCATGCAGCATACAATCTTTCTTAGCTGTTTTGATTAGAAATCTTCTAGTCTTTAACCCCTTACAAATTTTGCAGGGACAATAACATTTTCCATCACCTTTTCTTTTCAAGTTAGACCACAATCTAGCAATTGTCTTCTTATTTTGTTGTTCGCTAATATTGTCTGACATGGTCTTTCTTCACAGGCAAGAAAATCGGGCTATAGAACTAGTTATATAGAAGTTGAAATGTTAGTTATGAAATCATGTTTCAGTATAATATACCAAATTAAATTACTTGAACATAGAAATTATGCAAATTGAACCAAAACCATTTAACTCTTCTTTTTCATCTCAAAACATATCTAATGGCTTTGTGATATGCAATCCTTGTATCATATCTTAAGTTGACTAATGTCTAATTGGGGTAATCAATGAGTGTCTAATGTAAATTCATTATCAATGTTGTGAAGTCATCGAGAGTATGGTGATGGTCATTCCTTATAGGATCCTCTCAATACTGTCCAAATCAGTCTAAAAGGAAATCAACTATCCATTCCCATGCTCATGCATACTTACATGACTAATGATGCCCTTGTGTATCCTAAACATTGGAGAGACCTTATCTAACTTGCCTAATCAATGTGGTTGCTATGCTATTATGAAATATTGATTTCTACCCTTGGCTCTGCATCAAACTTCTCACATCATGTTTCTTCAACAAAACACACTAATATGAATTAAACCAACACCATGAGGATAGGGTCAAGTACCGTGGAAACTAATCATAATACGTGAAGATGGGGTTCACACATAAGTGTTGGCTCTCAACAATGCCACACTTCCAAAATTGCCAGTCTCAAGACTTCTCCTATTGGGTCAACACTCATTGATGGCCACAAGGCCAAGTCAATGTATCTAGGCTTCAAACTCCTTACTCTAGGCTTGGAGGACCCTACACAAGGTCTATGAACACTCACTTGGTATTACAATAGAAAGAACATTCCTCTAGAACTTTGTTTGCAACACACACATCATTAGTAATCATTGTTATGATGGATGGTCTATTAGGACGGTAAATAAAATGCTTATTCTTTTTCCACCCTTTGAAACTACAACAAGGTATTTGACTTGGTAGGGTCCCCACCAGGGATAACTTTAAGAAACCCCCCGGGCAACTGTGTAAAATCTTGGTGAAGCAGACATTATTTTCAGGGGGAAATTTTCATATCGATGGCGAATTTTTTTTTTTAAATGAGGAAAAAATTATTTTGTATTGGCGATTTTTTTTCTAGGGTGCGAAAATGCCATAAATTTCTGGCGAATAATACCTTGTTCTATGGGGAAAATATTTATTGTGGGAGGTGAATAATTTTTGTTAAAAGGAACAAATATATAATTGTATGAGTGAAAAATTTTACTCCGAAGGAAAAATTATTTAAATGTATTGGCGATTTTTTTCCACCGCTTGAAAATTATTTAATTTGTTTTGGCGAATATTTGGTTATTTATGGTACAATATATAATTCATTGGCGATTTCATGAATTCATTGCCATTAATAGAGTGCCAAGCACATCACATCACATCAGTACATCACATCACATAATACATTGAGTCCGGACTCTGCACGATGTATCAATAAGTGCGACCTCTTTGACATGTGAAGGGTGACACATACCTAAAATCTATCAATGATTTGAAACCGTTCGATGATCGTAGATCAATGGCTGAAGTTTTATTTCGGCCCAATTTTCTGAAGAGAACTTAACTCACCAGAAAGGGCCCGGAATGGAATTGGATTCAATAGACACATATCAAATGTCACGAATCACAATCGATAATTTTGTTTATTTAATATATATCTATACACTTACGACAATCCACTTTGTCCCCACGACTTCCAATGTGATACTTGCCAATTTGGTACTGGTTCATAGCTGTTTCCATTTTCACACAATAGTGCATTTATGGGAAAGATTTGCAGAGATACGAAAGATTTAAAAAAAATTATAGCAGTTAATACAGTTAAAGAAGTAATTATTACAATCAAGAGCTTCAACAATTTATATACGATCTCTGCTTCTTTCATCTTCAATTAGCATTTGCCATTTGGTAGATAATCATCGGAGCTCACGGTATTTTAGGTTTATAGGCTCAGGTTGTTTAATTTGTTAATCTATTTTCTCAAGATGGACACTCCAATCCGCTTGAGAAGCATTTCTGTAGAGGACCAGAGGGCATTTCTAGGCTCCGTTAGAGACCCAACCCTCCAATCAGTCTACAAGGAGGTTGGGTCGTTCACCAATGAGGCTGTGTGGATGGTGCTAGGTAGAGAATTTCTGTGAAACAAAAATAGGTACCGTGTTAACATGGACAATACATCCCACTTCTTAGCGTCTCTTCTGGACCTGGGAGGAGACAAGGTGGATATGTTGATGCTGTTGAGGAAGGTTTTTAAGGAAGACTTCCTTGGAGATGACATTACTCTTGTTGTCTTTGCAGAAGTAGGGGTGGGGATCCCTTGGGCGAGTGAATTATCCAAGCTTCTCCTCCCTGACCAAATAGTGCCAGTGGCCAGGCAACCATTTCTCCAAAACCTGAATGCAGAGCAGTTGACACATCATAAGAAATGGGTGTGAATTGGCAGGGACTTCCTTTGGAAATGTTTCCACCTGGATGACTTTCCAAACGACATGTGGATTGAAGAATTCTCTCAGCTTATGTTGTTTGAAGAATTCTACATGGAAGGAGGGCCAGATTCTTAGGGCAAAATTGTAAAGAATTCCACTACTTGTACCCTAGCCCTGCCCCCCATGTAGTTTTTTTTTCCTATGTCCTTGAACCCTAACAGGCTCAGTGCCAGTGGCTCATTGATTTTGGCTTTTAAGTTTTGGGGGGACTCAAGTCTCAGACGAAAAATTGTAAATTTCAAAAGTATAAATATTAATGATAATTTTTCAAATTCTAGTTTGTTTCAGTTTGCCTCTTACAGTCTTATGGATATAAAAATGTATTTTATAATTCTATTTCATTTTTATTAATTAATTTCTTTCAAATGCTTTTTGTATATGAGCTAAGTTATTTCAATTATTTGTTAAACAATGGAAATAAATTTAATACCTTGATCTTTTTTATGTAATGCTATAAAAAAAAAATTCAGTTCGTTCCATTAATTATTTGTACATTGATTATGGTTGATTATAATTTTATAAATATATACTATATAGTCATTCAAAATACAAAATTTCAAAAGTTTCAAGATACAAAATTTGTAGTCATTCATGCATAAACATAGACAGAGAGAAAACCATACTGCCCACAACTTATAGCAAGCAGGCAAAAAAACCAGTTCATTGCCAATAGGCCGCTCAGTTAGTCTCACTATCCCCCTAAGTCGCCTCCTCCCATTCCCTTCCCTCCTTGGAGGTTGATGCTTTGGCTTTCCCTTTTGCCGCTTCAACTTTCATTTTTGGAATGCAATTCAGGCACCCAAAGTCGAGGTCGCCCTCCAAGCTTGCCAGTAGCTGTATGGCCCTTCCTTCTTCAGCCCTATCTCTCAATTCCCTACCAACCTCCATCCTTGCCACCACATGCAAAGCCTTCAAGACTTCATCCACCCTTGTAAATTTCACAAAGAGTTTCATCGCTTCCCACCCCACTCGGGCTCATTCACGGCACTAGTATTTGATTTCATCCTCTTGGCCACGAATAAGAGGAAGCAATTCCTCCTAGTCGTCCCCTTCCTTAATTCGAATGCCAACTCCTGGCACCACCCACTCCAAGATTGAATCCAGGTTAATCAAAAAATCCTCATCAATCAATTTGACCAATGTGAGTTTTACCTTTTCCACCTCCGGTTTGAATTCGCAGGCCCACGCCAGAATTAGAGAGTAAACCTCCATGTTAGTTCGATACCGGTGACTGATATGTGCCACCTCCTTTGTAAGCATCAGTCGAGTTGCCGCCCCCAACTTATCCTCCTTAAACTTGAATGATCCTTGCATTCGTTTATCAAATACTTTACCCAAAAAGGGCACCAACTTCTTGTCTGTTCAAAGTGTGAAATTGGCTTCCATGGTCAACTGCAATTTCAAAATCACTTCTTGCAAAAAATGTCTTACAGAAGGTACGATTCTACGAACTACAGATTTGTTCTGCTTCAAAGAAAAAATGGGTACATAGATCAAAAGGTAATAAATTATGCCTCTGTCTTATAGGTCGGGTAATGAATGTGCATGATAAGACAATGCCATGAGATCAAGAAAAAGATTTAGTGCCATCCTCCCCTTCCTTCGTTTGTGTGACATGCCACAGACAACTCCTTATGCAACAATTAATCGCTACCTTGGCATTTGTACTTTCCAAATTTGCTCGCCTTAACAGGTTGAGGACTGCAGTTGCACATTTTTTTAAATTAATACACTAAATTTATGTTGAACTTTTATATATATTTTAAAACTATTTTTTAAAATTATATATTGTAAACATATTTTCAAAGAATTTTGTTAAACTTTAAATTAATATTTTAGATTTAATATTGAATGTTTTCTTTTTTATATTAAACTTTTACCTTTCAAATTGTATATCAAAATTTATATTTTTATTTAGTTATTTGTTTTATTCTAGAAACTAAGTTTCATGTTTTATACTATTTTTGAATTTCAAATTTTTACAAATAATATTAACATTATATCTCAAACTATTGCACATCTTTACTTACAAATAATATTAACATTATATTTAATAGTTATCTCAAACTATTGTACATCTTTAAAATTTAAATGTCTCTTATTATGGGACCGATGACATTTGACAACACTCAAGTTCTCAACAGGTATCATCATTTGTCGGATGAGCAAAGATCAACGGCTTAGGGTGGATTTCGGCCCAAATATGGGTAGTGAACACATTTGTGAGAACTTCACTCGGAATTGAACATTTTAAATTTAATTAAATAGAATTAAGTCTATAGTCTATAGACTATAAATCTCTTTTTCAGGCAGAATTTTAAAATGATTAAATAGACTTTAAAAACAGACCCGAAAAGTGACACGAGTATGGTGACGTGCCAGAAAAATGGTAGAAGTCATGGGACCCACTTCATCTAAAAACATGTACCATCGACCGTTGGATGAACAAAGATCAACAGCTAGGGTGGATTTCGAACCGAATGTGGGAAGTGAACACCTTTCTGAGAACTTCACCCGGAATTGGACATTTTAAATTTAATTAAATATAATTAAGTCTATAAAGCTTTTTTTTGGGCAGAGGTTTAAAATGATTAAATAGACTAAAAGTCAAATCCGAAAAGTGACACGAGTATGGTGACGTGTCAGAAAAATGGCAGAAGTCGTGGGACCCACTACATCTTAAAATAGGTACCATTGATCGTTGGATGAACAAAGATCAACGACTTAGGGTGGATTTCGGGGCGAATGTGGGAAGTGAACATATTTATGAGAACTTTTCTTGGAAAAGTGACACGAGTATGGTGACGTGCCCAAAAACTGGCAGAAGTCATGGGACCCACGACAACTGACAAAAAGTACCATCGTCTGTTGGATGAGCAAAGATCAATGACTTAGGGTGGAATTCGACCCAAATGTGGGAAGTGAACACATTTGGGAGAACTTCGTCCGAAATTGAAACGTTTTAAATTTAATTAAATATAATTAAGTCTATAAGACTATAAAGCACTTTTTCAGGCAAAAGTTTAAAAGTATTAAACAGACTTAAAAAACAGACCCGTAAAGTCACAACATGTACCTTGGTCCCTCATTCGTTGGATGAGCAAAGATCAACGGCTTATGGTAGATTTTGGCCCGAATGTGGGAAGTGAACACATTTGGGAGAACTTCGCCCGAAATTGAAACGTTTTAAATTTAATTAAATATAATTAAGTCTATAAAGAACTTTTTCTGGCGGAAGTTTAAAATTATTAAACAGACTTAAAAAATAGACCCGTAAAGTCACAACAAGTACCTTGGTCCCTCGTCCGTTGGATGAGAAAAGATCAAAGACTTAGGGTGGATTTCAGCCTAAATGTGGGAAGTGAACACATTTGGGAGAACTTCGCTTGGAATTGAACGTATTACATTTAATGTCCTTAGAATTAATACTAAAGTAGTGAATGTTTTGTCCTTCGACATCAAATAGTTATTAATAATAATTAATAAAATTACAACATGATTCTTAATGTCCTCGGAATTTATACTGAAGTAATGAATGTTTTGTCCTTCAGCATCGAATAGTTATTAATAGTAATTAATAAAATTACAACATGATTCTAGATATTTTGCCCTTTAGGTTTTACTTTTCTACTTTTTAGAGTTTTCAAAATAAGAGACTCGTAAATCATAATCATCTTTCATTTCTTGGACAAACCTGTAAATCGAGGGAGATTTAGAAACAGCTACTAGATTGAGGAATACAAGTTGCAACAGAGACTGTCTGCGCCAATCTAGTGAAATAGAAATTCCAATTTCCGAGTAAAATCTAGAACACCTACATCTCACCTTTTTTGCTTTTGGTAATCTCATGGTCCAATTTGAGGGTTAGCATTTTCAGGTTTTTATCTAGCATTATTTTGAATTATTAACAATAATAGTGATGGGGAAAACGGGAAGCAGTAGTTCAACAAGAAGCCAAGTGAAAAACAAAATGTACCTAACCGAACTGGTTAAAACACCAAGTTTCACTGATGAATGCCATGATATTTATGACCCTGCTATCCATGGTGAAAAGCGTATCATAGATATTAAATATACATTGTCTAGTAAGGTGGGAGATGCATCCAGAGCAAAATTTACTATTTTCAACCCAATTTTACAACAAAAAACAAATAAAATCATATCGTGGGATGTTGGATTGGGAAGCATGGTGTTACCTGAAGTATTCCCTTGCCCTGATTTTGTCATGGTTTGCGCCAAAAATTATGATGAAGATAAAAAAGCAATTGTCAATAAAAATACAAAAGAGGAAATTCTATCCATAAACGAGGGAGAATTTGCTCATTTGTTGAACCTAGGATTTGAAGCCCAAAACTCAAATGCCCAAATTGACCTTGAAAAGCTAGCAGGGAATTATGAGAGTCTTGATCCAAGTCGCAGAGATTCATTTATCAAAGCTCTAATATAGAGTGGTATTGGTATTGTGTTGGATCAGAATCCTTATGATTCTAACATTTTTGTTCCATGGGTTGGGGATACTATTTCCTTCTTGTCATTTTTCCTGGGATTGGAAAATGATAGGGAAGCGGGTGCAAGCCTTCTTGAAATGATTTATAATATCCATTGTGCAGGTCAACCAATAAGATATAATTTTATTGAGCACATTGTAAAATCCATGCAAAAATAATTACTAATGATCAAAAAAGGTTCATGTAAAACATTTAGGCTCTCATCCTACTTGTCCTATCTCCTTCTATCCAAGTATCGTGCAATATTTGAGACCAACAAGCTTCAAATTGTGAGCTATAATATTGGTGAGAAGGCTGGGAAGAGAACAGAGTGTCCAATATATGATTGGACGCCAAAGATAAGGATGCATGATAACAGAAAGAACTACACCCATTTTGTAGACTTCTTTTTGGCACCAATGTATAATGAAATTACAAGCACTCTAATGCCTAGGTTGCCTATGTCTTGTAGAGATTGCATTCACCTCAGAAGTCTAATAGAATTGGCTGACTGGTTCTTCATGGAAGAATTCACTGTGCTAAAGTTTTACGGATCGATAGTAAAACCATACAGACTTCCAATACATGTGATAGAGAGGGTATTTGTATTAGAGTATGTACGACAATTGGAGAGCACATATAGGCACTTCCATGGTCAACAAAAGAAGAGCATATTTCCTTCCTTGCCTTTCTCATGTGGAGGGTTCACATTTTGAGAGAAAAGCATTCAATGTGGCACATGATTTTTTGACAGTTTTTAACTTTGGTGATGAGGGTCTCTGGCAGTATGATCCAATCAGTGTAGTTCAAGCAAGGCTTAAGAAAAATGGGAACTCTTCAGCATTATGTCAACATGAAAGTAAACCATTGCTAGAAAAGCTTAGAAACATGGATTCCTGGGATGAGGTTAAAAAAGAGATGGAGAAAATTGCAGCTGACAATAACATTTCAACAAAAGAAATTTTATCATAAATTATGGCATTGCAAATGCACACAGAGAGGATAATAGAGGAGGGCCAGGGCATCCAAAATAGGAGGTCCTACAATTTCTACCTAAAATCTGCTAATCCATCTAACAAATCTATTCCCAAATCAATTTTGCACGAATGTAAAGAGAATTATTTCACTCAAACCAAAATTAATGATTTTTGGACAATGAGGAGGAATCTCTGTGAACCAAAGACAAGTGCAGAATTTGAGAGCATCGATGAGGATGCAGAGTTTAGCAAATTGTGGGATATGGAGCATGGAAGGACTGAAGATGATGATGAGCATGAGGTTGCTGTTGAGCCCCCTCCAACAAGTACTACAATCTTGAAAATATTAGGTGGAGTCAGTGAGTCCATGAAAGAAAAATATAGCAAAGGGGCAAACCTTGTGGAAAAAATGGGTTTTGAAGGTGGTGGTCTAGGTGCCAAAGGAGAGGGCATTTGGTATCCACTTCAGGTACAACTTCCATCATAGTCAAAATCAAAAGGTCCTTATAAACAATTCATTAGACTTGATTCTTCAGATTCATCATCGATAGGTACTACTCATTACCCTCAGGGTCCACCTACATTTGTTTCAGGTTCAAATCCACAACCACCACCACATCATGGTATTCCCATTGGTGGTGAATCAAGTGCCACTGCCACTGGTGGGGAATCTGGGGATAGTATTCCTATTATTGTTTAGTCAAGTGCCATTGTGATTGGTGGGGTTCACATGGGTACTACTACTGATACTAGTTGTCTTGGTGTTGGACAAGGGCAACAACAAAATATCTCTCGCAAGAGGCCACTAAAGGTAGATACTCAATCTCATACTATTGAGAATCCTATATCAAGTGCCACTGACACTACAAATCAATCATTTGTGGCTTCAAATCACACACCTCAAAAGACTATGAAAACTACACATGAAAGTGTCAGTGGGAGTGGGACAACATCAGGAACTATTGTTGGTAATCCTGGTCAAACATTAGTTAAAACCATAGGAATAAGTGGAACTAGAGCCTATGGTATTCTTATGTCACCTTTCAAACATTCAATTGCATCAGCAAGCCCAGATTTTCAATTTCGTGATTACCATGAAAAATATGAACACACAACAAAAGCAAATAAAGAAAAAAAGAAAGCATTTCATAGGGTTTCCGTGTCTGAAGTTGTAAACGAACACCCTGCAAAGAATAGGGTATTTCCAACATATGACCCACAGAAAGATATGATGGAGTTCATGGTTGTTATGCCCTCGGGCCCATCTAAAGATAAAAATCCACCACACAGTCAGATAGATCCCTCTCAATTTCAAGTTAGCACCCTCCAAATGGATTTTTCCAAAGTAGATAATATGGACAAAATTAGTGTGTCAAAAAGAACTAACGAAGTGGTCTACACTTCACTACTAAAGGTGGAGAGAGAAAAAAATAAACTGGAGAAACAAATAGAAAAGTTACAGGCAGACCTGGAAAACAAAAAATCAAGGAGGAAAGCAACAGATAGCAAGTGCAATGATTTACAGAAAAGGATAAAAGATCCGGGCTCTATAGTAGAAATTGTAGAGGAGGAGAAGAAGGATGCAAAATTGAAGGACCTGACAGAAAAACTGGCTAAAAGCAATAAAAAAATTGTTGAGGAAAAAGCCAGTTTTCAAAAATTATACGAAAGTTATGAGTCTGCTGCCATCGAAATGAAAAAATTATAGGACCTATTGGATCATGGGAAGGAAAAAGAAAAACATTTGCAATAGGAAGTAGAGGAAGAAAGAAAAAAATGTGCACAAATGAAAGAAGACCTGCACAATGCAAATGATAAAATAAACAATTTGGAGGATAGATTGAAAGATAATATGAAAAATACAATGAAGTATATACAAGAAAACATTTGGCGGCAAATAATGTAGAGGAGTGAGAAGTTGTTTGAATGGTTTGAATTGAATGAAAGTCTGAGAGTAATTTTTATAAAAATCAAAGGGCACTATGAGAAGAGAAAACATGTTTAGTCAAAAGAGGATATGGCAAAAAAGATTCTGAAAGTAGTCTATAGTTCCAGTGACAGCTACTTGGCATCCAAGGGAATTAAGAGCCACATTGATGCCACAATTAAGACATCATCTATCATTCAAAAATACCAGAAGCTAAGGGAAACAACAGAAGTTATGGAAAGTTGTGGAAAAAAGATATTGAAGCTGCAAGAAAAGAAAATAATTTGATTAAACTTGGTTTGCCTAAGCCTGTTGACACATCAAATAAATTCATTGGAGAAGAAGCTTACAAGAAAAGCATGGAGATAAAAATGAAGTCTGATTTAGACTTGCTTCCAAAGGACACAACTCCCAAAAGCTTTCTGGAATTCATCCAACCATTTACAACTCTAAATTCGGTATTGGATGAAATAGTGATGTCAAGTAAATCTTCTAAATATGGAATGTTGACGAAGTTGGAGTTGACTTTCCATAGTTTACAGAATATTGATCTTCCATCAGACGAAGAGTGGAGCACCCTACAAAAACTGGCACAAAATTCTTAAGAATCATAGTATGTATTGCACAATTTTCTTCTTTTATTCTTAATTTCAAGGTTTTATGTTTTTTTTCTGTTTGCTATTTTGCTAATCCAGCCTATGAATCTATTTTATGAATAGGAAAAAAATAGCACTCGCTATTGCTATTTTGCTAATCTAGCCTATGAATCTATGATGCACAGTGCAAAACTTCAGCCAGTAAATTTGTATTCTCAAATTCTCCCTTGCTTTAACATTTATGCATTTCTCTATTTCTGATTAGTAGGTTTTAGGAACTTTTATTATCTATGTTTAATTTGTCATGGCGTGAATTAATATTTAATTTTAAACTCTCTTTTTTAAACAAGAGACATCAAACATGTAGTAGATGTTAAATTGCTAATACGACCTGTGATGGCCATATAAATTTGTGCTGAGATTGTGATTTTGATGTTCAGTCTTCATATGTTGCAAACTTGCAATTTGACCTGAAGCTGTTGTTGCTCCCTTGTTTCTATAAAAGGGAATTCAGGGTCATTTGCAAAGGGTTATGAAAATTTGTATTCACTTTTGCAATTGGCATGGAGAATCACACAGATTGGTGTATTACTATTGAATGAATTGTATCATATGGCTATATTTTGAAAGAATTTTTGAAAATCTAAGTTCTCGACATGTGTTTTACTATTGAATGAATTGTATCATATGGTTCTAAAATGTATCACACAGATTTGAGACTCAAACATGTATAAATAAACAATAAACATTTATGTATCAATAAACACATTATGGTTTTTTTTTATTATGGTTTTTTAAATCTGGAAATAGAAAGTTGAAAAATACAATTACAAATCAATATTGAATTCTAATTGTAAAAAGTAATATGCTTTTATAATATGAATGATGAGATACAGTAATAAGATTAATAAATACCAATCTCTTATAGTTTCCATTCATCCTCATCAAATTCAGTGCTTTCTTGATTCTTGTCTGTGGTTTCTTCACTCTAAGTCTGCATACCTTCATTGAACTACATCTCAATACTACCAGTAGGTCTAGTACATGAGTCAATAGTCCCACTGGCACTTTGGTTTGAAGTGTTTCTCAAACCTCTTCTTTCACATTTGGACCTCTAGATTTGTAGTTCCCTATCGTAAGGAAAAGTGTGGACACCATACCTAGATGTATAGAGCCTCAAACAATTTTCTAAATTTTTGTCTAGTTTGTTTCTTAGCTTTGATTTTAGGAACCCCAAAGCACTGAAAACTCTCTCATCTTCCATAGAACCCAATATCATGGTAAGACATAAATAAGCAAGCTTCACATATTCTAACATTGAATCATGCAATGTTGAGTTCTCAACTATAGATTTCCAAAGCCTTGTTACTGATCCCTCTTCGTGGGGGTTCTCCATTTTGGCATATTGTTCTCTCATAGTATATGCAAAATGAGATGATTGCTCTCGAAGATGATTTTTGTCTAATATTCCATTTATAGTTACTCCATTCAATTCATTGGATATGCAAAATTATTTTATCAAAGTCAGTAGCTTACTTCAAAAATCAGCTGCATTATTGAAGGTCCAATAATGAGGAAACACAATAGACATGGCTTTGAGTAGGTTGTCAAGAGGGAATCTACTTCTAATTTGTGAGGAAAGATCATATGCAATTTTCTTCACAGAAGTAGTTATAGTCTCAACAATCTTATCGAAATATTCCCTTGTAACTCTTGCTTTTTGCTTCCTAGGGCGCTTTCCTGGTTCGTCGGGGTCAACTGTGGCATAGAAGTGCATTGGTATCTCAACTCCTCATACATTGGCACATACCTCCATGTCTGCACCAATTTGTAAAAAGTTATCAGGATTGTTCAAATCTATGAGTGTCCGCCACTTAACAAATTTTTCATCAGATAGTGTTGGTTGATTTCGATAGAGATTGTCGAGGGTCATGCATGTCATCTTACGCAATGTAGCATATTCTGCAATATACAGAGCTCTTTTTTGGGCAGCCTTCATAATATTCCTCATTTCCTCTAGCATGGGCAGAAGAGCTGCTAAAGTTAAGAGTGTCTCTAAATTACTTAACCTGCCAAGAAGTTCAGGAAATTTCGGTTGATCTGATTTGTCGTGAGTTGTGTGAAATATTCCAATCAAGGATGGATATTCTGAAAACACTTGATGCGCTGGACCATCCAAAGAGATCCATTTGTTATCATTATCCTTGAGAAGCTTGTTCCCATCAGTTAATCCATCAACAAAGTGTTGAAATTCCATAAATCACTTGGGACTTTTGACAGAAGTGTGAGTAGAGCTCTCTGATTAAAATTTCAATTTTTTTAACTGAAGCAAACTTGCTCAAAATTCCAAAAGCTAGATTCATTCTGTGAGCCATGTAGCGAATTGCAGTAATGTACGGTGCAAATGAAGTTTCAATCTTTGTACAAAGACCGTTCCTGTGACCTTGCATTACTGAAGCTCCATCTGCTCCAACAGAAACCAATTTTTTGGCTACCATCATGCCATCCATACCTCCATATTCAATTAAACTTCTCTTTACTAGTTGAAATAAATTTTCTGCTGTCACACTCTCCTTCATTTTAGCAACAAATAGTAGATGAGGTTGGCGGGTATGATTCTCTATAGTATAAACATGCATGCATACCCATGAAGTATTGTCTACTGCCGTAACTTCGTCTAAAGAAAATGCAATGAAGTTTGACTCTCTTATTTTTTCCTGTACATCTTCTTTTTCAACCTCAGCAAGACAACTTGCCCATTCACAATCCACTGTTTACTGACCAGTGTCTATTATGATAGTTAGGAACTTTCAAAAGTTGTAATAAACCACTAATTGATGGGAAATCTGTCATAGCACGCCCTCTGCTCAAAATATGAAAAACAACGCTTAACTGAACAACTTTTCCCAGTTGTTCTATTTGCATTGCTTTTCCAAAAACAACTTCAATAGCACCTTTAACTTCAGCAGGCTTCATCTGTAATTTCTCATGAAAATAATACTCTTCGGCATTCCTCACATGCTTACATCCCTCCTTTGTTTTCCATCTTATCACTGATTTTCAACCCTGTCTATCATTTATTTTTCATAAACTGTACCCATATTCTTTTCTATGGTGTCAAATTTTAGCTGCAACCTAATTTCCTTCTTATGTTTCTAAGTGCAAATCTTACATCTGCATTCTATTGGAGGCTCGCCTTCAATTGGATTCTCCACTGGTTCAATGAATGGCTACTTTGATGCCCAATTAATTTGAAAATTCCTCACCTACATATCCCACTCCCGATCCTTTTTTTATTGTGGTTTACCCTTTTTTGATATGGCTTTTCTTTTCCCCTTCCGTGCATTATCATCAATGGCATTATCACCCAAGTCAATTATATCATTCTGGCTAACTTGGGTATCTACCAGATAATCTTCTTCAAGATCATCCTGATTTGAGATATCAGGTTCGCCGCCTTCTTCAACATGCGGTGCAGGTGGTGAATTATGTACTTGTACTTGCGATGATGTACCTTCCTGATTTTCACCACAATCTTTTCCAATGCCAAAGTATGAAGACAACGTTCTACTTTTTATTGGCCTCTCCTGGCCTTCCCCACATTCAGGTTTCCTACCCCTCTTCCTGTTTGACATCTCCAACAAAATAAAGGCTGCCAAAAAAATATCAATTTGTTGAAGAAGCAATAATAGACTATAATGTATAATATACCACTTCAAAAAAATGACCGCTCACCTTCAGGCTTTAGGTCACTAGCAGTCACCAATGCAGTCAACAACAATGATTTTCGTTGGTCTGAAACTTCGCTATTGATCAGAATTCAGAGCCTAGAACCCACCAGATTGTGTTGAGATAGATCTGATCTTTGCATGTATTTATACCAATCCTTATATGGCGAATTCCGCGGGAATTTTCTATGGTATACAAATATTTGGCGAATCCCGCGTAACTATAACACGACTTATGTAATTTTTGAGGCGATTATAGGTCGTCCAAATACGACTTATGTAATTTTTGAGGTGATTATAGGTCGTCCAAATAATAGGCGAATACAATATAGTTGGCAAAAGTTGGGGTGAATGGAGACACGCATCGACAAGATGTCGGGTGAATTGGGTCCCCCTGGCTAACAAATCTTCACATGCCTATAGGCGAATTAAGGTCATCTATTAAGGCAACCTCGGAGAGTGTAGGTGAAACAATTAAATTTACCATGTGTCCACCATATATTGTATTGGCGAAATCATCGCATAAAAATATTTAATTGCATAAAATATATGGCGATCGAGCCGTGACTTTGACAGAAATTGATAATGTTCTGGCGACATGGCCACCCCTAATCGGTACAACATATTTGCCATTTCTGACATGGCCGACGTGAAAAAATCGCCATTGGCGAATATTCACCACTAAAGTAATATTTGGTCCCCACACATCACTTCAACAACCAACATTAGGCAATTCAATCTTTTGCCTTCTCAATGCATTTTTTTTTGTCTTTCACTGGTTTTCTTAGTTTAATACATAGGGATATTAGACCTTTCATGGCATCATCACATGCGCCTTCCAATATGTTGTCCTTTCATAGTGCCTACACACTATGTTGTTGTTAAATATTGATGTAGTCTTAAGACATCTCATGACTCCATTACATGTCCATACTTGGGTTTACAAACACAACTCTGTCAAAACAAAAACAATATCACTAGTAAAACTAACTGTGACAATCAATACCCTTAGGACAGTCATAGAAATTTAATCTATTTCATTTGGTTTTGATCCACAAACCCTTACGAAGGTTGCATAGGGTCTCCTCACCCCTCCCTCTGTCATCAACCACTTCAAAATACCAATCACTTGGTCTTCCCACCAAATCCTTCACTCTTACTGCCTTTGACTATCTAATACATAGAGATATCATATTGTCCTCATGCCCAAACACGTACCAAATCTAATTTGGATCCCTGCACACAACATAATATGATACAAAGAATGATCAAAGGTCTTCCCACATATTTGGGTGAATTTATATGCATGGGAGACCAAACTATACATTATTTACTCCTCTCGGTAAACACTAGGTAGGGTTTTGACATTTTTTGGAAAAACTATGATATCTTCTTTAAAACACCATGAAATTCAATGCCACAAAAGACAAAATGAAGTTAACTCTATAAACTACAATCTTGTATTTATTTGTAATCGATGCTTTCCTACATTGTTTGATATACCATCTTGTTATAAATCTCATCTCTATTATGCTTTGATGGATGTCGCATCCTGTTACAAACCTCACATTTTGGCACTGGCAGAAAGGATTTTAGCAAAGGTTGTGGAATATGGCTTTTACATCTACCAATTTTCATTCCATCTTGTGCATATGACTTTTACATGTATAAGAAATAAATTTGATAAATAGGCCATATGGTGGATGATAAGTGAAGGATGCAAGTACTAAAGGTGTGGCACTAGTGGCTTTGGTACATGAAGGTGACTAGAGGTTTTGGAAGGAGAAATGGTGGAATTTGGATCTATGGTAGAGGTGGGAGTAGATGTTATTTACGCATGAAAGTGTTAAGCTAATACTCAATAAATAGCTAGGAATCCAACTTAAGGCATTCTATTTGTTAATAAATTTCTCTACCATTGAGCTACTGTCCCCTTTCTTACCATTCCATTGTTGTCTTGAGTGTAGATTATTTTCAAGACCCATTATAAGACACATTATAGGTTCTTGGGGCTCCTAACCTAACCTAGCTTTGATAACATTTTGAGCTACTATTTATGGACTAGTTAGGTTACCAAGATATGACCTTCTATTTGTTGTTAGAATGTGATCTATGACTAAGTATTAGAGGATCTTACTAACTTGGGTATCATGCTTTTATGTGTCTCTAACATGACTCCTAGTAACTATATAAGGATCTTACTAGTCCTAGATCTATGCCTTGTCTTTTTGATATGGTTCCTAGTGAGAATCTATGAATCTTACTAGTTCTAAATGTCACAACTTTGTGTCCATGTGTGTTACCAATGTTACTCATATTAATCACTTTGTACTTCCCTTTTATCTCAATATTATAGATTGACAATATCATAAGTCTTGGGAGCTACCACCTTTCCAAACTTGTAGTCATCTTGACTCTTCAATATCTTGGTTTCAGAATATTTGGTTTCTCCATATTTTCCCAAGAGTACATGAGCATAATTTCATACTCTTGCTAAGAGGGGGCTAAATATTGCATCATAAGTTGTATCTCTTTATAAATATACACTAGGTTTGGACTCACTTTAGTGGTTGTGCCTTATTTATGCCTAATTGTGCTTAGGTTTCAGAATGTTTCGATAAATTTGGCTCATTCCCTTATTCACGATGTTCCTCATGGCTCAATTTTCTAGGACTAGGGTCTTGGGAACCCTTATTCATGGAAATTGGACCTAAAAATTGAAAGATGAATGTTGGATTCACAAATAGTAGGAATTTTCTCTCCAAATTTGGAATTTTCCAAAAGTTCAATTTGAAAAGGTGCAAGCTGCATATAGATACAAGTCTATTTCTCATTTCAAACCCCTATAAACTCCAACCCACATCTACCAATTTTTCAATCAAGCAATTCAAATCAATTGAACATAGATCTATAATCAAGGAATGAGGCATTCAAAGATACAACTTTTTTACATCAGTTGTGATGAACTACATTATGTTTTTCCATGATGAAAGCATACACTAACATGTTCTAGAAACATTAAAGCATTTGAAAATTGAGGTATATTTGTCAATTTTTTATTTACATATATGTTTGGAACATATTAACACAAGTTGTAATGTTATGAAGCTTCCTCTGCTAGATACCTCCCTAGAACTGGTTCAACATGACTCTCACACACATTTGTAAATGTGCAAGGAAACATAGATATGCCTAAGTCTGAGAGCATAGTATAACTATGGTATGTAGATGACAATGACAAGCCTTATGTATAGGTCTAAGGAAAAGAATTGTGAGAAACACATCACTTTGAAGCACACATTAAAAGAAGACATAGAAAGGAATAGCTACACCAACAAAACAGTGAATAAGAAGTAAACAAAGCCAAGTTTCATTGAAAATATAGTAAAGATCTTCTAGGATAGTGTTAAGAGCAGATACAAAGCTTCTTGAAGAAGTCATGAGAAGATGATACACAATAAGAAACAAATACACATGGAAAAGTACAAGTGATAACAGTCCTAGCCAAATTAATAATAGTGAGATCATGAGCAAAGATTTGAAATGTAAATCTCAATAACAACCCAACCAAAGAGAAAAAGTTAGGACAAAGCCTATAAAAAAGATATAGCCACAAAATAGTAACAAGTAGTCTATACAAAAGTAGTATATACATTGTTTTTTTCTATCAAAACTGCTATGGTACTCATTGATGTTGATATTGAACCTAAATCACAAGCTTGGGTTGTCTCTTTACTTCCTCTAGGACTATGTAGGTCTTCATTATCATTGTGATATTTGACTATAAATGAAAATTTGTGTGTTGTAATCCTAAAGACTGTTTACACATACAATGAACTTCTTGTATTTCTCTCATGAGGACCTCTGTCTTGGCTATTCTATTTAATACTTCATGAATGTGTACTTTGTGATAGTTAAAATTACCGTGACTCCCATCTAAAACTATTTTAAATGTGATCTAGCATGGTGATGATGTGATTGTTTTGTTTGAAGTTAATGATGAATGACAATCATTTTCATTGATAAGACTATTGTGATAACATGCACTTCATTTCACTATAAAATCTAACTTAGACTATCATTTACTCCTTTTAATTCTTATTCATAGGTATATATCCCTGTGCTTATGACTATTGTAACTTATAACTACTTTTTTGTCTTCTAGGCCTAGATACATCTTCATGAAACTAATTCTTTGGAAAGATGCATGTCGTGTTTGATCATGACTATAATAATCAAGTCTCTTTAAATTAGATTCTTTATAGTATGTTCTCAAACTTAGGCATATTTGCTTCCTTTGCTACATACCTCCCTAAAACTGGTAAGCTTGTTCTTCACTATGTATATGTCCTAGTGCAATGGTACGGGCAGGGTGGGAGAGAGAGAGAAAAGAGAAACATAGGTCGATTTCCCTTCGGGGCGTATAGAATTCATGGTGACAAAATGGGAAGACTGAACATTGACAACCAAGGCATAGGGGCAACATTAAAAGACTTCCGATGACCTAGGAACGACAAAGCATGAGTAGTTGTGAAATGCAGTGGATAGCTCAAGCAATGGGTGGGATGCAAGCAATTCCTCATATATGCAAATCAATGAATGAAGGTGAAGATTCAACTACCACGAATGGTGAAGATTCTACCCAAGCAATTCCACAAATATTATGCAAATCTGAAGATTCAATGAATGAAGGTGAAGATTCAGAAATTCCTCATATTATGCAAATCCAAAATGAAGGTGAAGATTCTACCTTGAATGGTGAGTGTGCCATTTGATCTTTCCAGGGGTTGAGCTCGACGCGAAAGCCTGCACGAGATTGCAAATGTCACAAATGACTTGCCCTCTTTTGTTTTTTATAAGTATAATGCCCATTGTCGTCACAATTGCGACAAACACAAGCAAACAAATTTCATTGCTAATGTCTTCTTTGTCGAAACCAAATGTGAAATTATCATCGAAATTTCGACGAATTCGTGCATTTCTTAAAAAAATTAAATTTGGTCACAATATACCTTCTCCATCAGAATTATAGACCAAATGTATTAGTGTCAATTAGGGAAGCAGATGAGAGTTACTTTTAAAAGAAAATGATATAATTCTAATGGGTTATGGGATCTTGTGTCTACTGATTTGTGTGGTCCTAGAGTGAGAAGCTTATAGAGAGACGGGTATTTCATGTTGCTGATTGATGAATACTCAAGGATGATGTGGTTTGCTTTCTTAAGGGAGAAGTCTAAAGGCTTAGAGAAGTTAAATATTTGTAAAGCTATGGTTGAGACTAAGACAAATTGAAGCTGAAGTGTCTAAGATTTGACAGAGATGGTGAATTCACTCCTGGTGAGTTCAATGCATTTTGTGAAGAGACGGTTATGTGCACCTAGAACTCCCCAATAGAATGGTGTTGTGGAGAGGAAGAATATAATGACATAGGAAGTTGCTAGAACCATGATGTTGGAAGGAAATGTTCCCCAGATATATTGGACAAAAGTTGTGAGTACTATTGTATACACTCTCAACCGGGTGCATATCAAAGGTGATACCGGTAAGACTCCTTATGAGTTATGGTTTGGTCATGTTCCTAAAAGTAGATATTTTAGAATTTTTGGAAGTAAATGCTATATCAAAAGAGATAAAGATCTAGGAAAGTTTGATGCTAGATGTGATGAAAGAATTTTTCTTAGTTATTCTACTAAGAGAAAGGCTTACCAATGTTATAATAAGAGATTAACAAAGATAGTTGAAAGTGCTAATGTGAAAGTTGATGAAAGCTATGAGAGACAGATCAGATCTTGCGGATATGACTCTGATGATGAGAATGATAGCTCTGATAAAGGAAAGAAAGTGCAAACCTAGAATCTAATTTAGAATGTTTTGAAAAAGTCAGAAAGTCAAGGAGAGACTAGTGCTAGTGTAGAAGAAAGAACTCAAGAGTTAGAAATTAAAGAAAAATCCTTGTTTTATGGTGTTGTGGTTGTTTGTCATATGTTCTGGCATGTTTCTTTTGATTAAGTGGTTGAAAGGTATTTTCATATCTCAGTCCAAGTATGTGAAGGAATTGTTGAAGAAGTTTGTTTGGTTTAGATGATTCAAAGCCAATTGGTACTCCCATGGTGACTCGATGTAAGTTGACAAAGGATGATGAGTCTCCTACAAATCTATGATTGGTGAATTGTATTTAACTCAGACTAGACCGAATATCATGAATGTTGTATGTCTTGTTGCTAGATTTCAAGCTGATCCAAAGGAATCTCATGTTGTTGCTATGAAAAGGATTTTTAGATATTTGAAGGGAACTGTTGATTTTGGTTTGTGGTATCCTAAGGATGATGATTTTACTTTGAGTACTTTTATAGATGTTGATTGGGTAGGTGATATTGATGATCGAAAGAGTACTAGTGGTGGTGCATTTTTCTTGGGTAAGATATTGGTTTCTTGGATGAGTAAGAAACAAAATGCTATCTTTATCTACTATAGAGGTTGAATACATTGTTGCTTCTAAGAATTGTACTCAGATGATATGGATGAAGCAGATGTTGAAGGATATCAGAGTTGTTTATGATGATCCTACTACTATATACTGTGATAATTCAATTGTTATCAATATTTCTAAGAATCTGGTGTTGTATTCAAAGACTAATTTCATATATCAATCAAGTTTCATTTCTTGAGAGAAAAAGGTGAATGAGAAGGAAGTCAGATTGGAGTATGTATCTATAAAGGAAAAAAATGTAGATATCTTTACAAAGCCTTTGCCTAAGAATACTTTTGAGTATCTCAGAGAGAAGCTAGGGGTGATTGCCCCTCTTGATAAGAACTAAGATGCATGGATTTGCATCGGTTCAATGAATTTCACAGTCATATCGTGTGGTTTAGATTGATGAGTGGTGGCTACTACTTCAGGGGAGTAGTCAGATGATTCTGATTTGTGGTTCTGAGATTCAATTTGGTAAATTGTGTAGTGTGCAAATATGTGCCTTTAGCATTGATGTCAAAGGGGGAGAGAATCATGTGAAAAATCTGTGTAGAGGGAGAGAATATTTATATTGTAGGGGAGATTGTTGAAAGTTGTTGTTCTTTCTTTGTCATTGATTTTTTTTCACATCATATGTTGCCATCAATGCCAAAGGGGTAGATTGTTGGGATGACGTGCAAATATGTGTTTGAGTGATGTGTTGTCATTGTTGTCAACACATTCCTCTATGTGTTCTAGCGTTGTAGTCAGATTAAGTGAGTTGGTTTGGCTAGCATGTTGTAGATGAGTTGTTGCAGATTAAAGGGTTTTGAGATAAGTATCTCTAGTTGATTCAGCTCAAGTTTCAGTGGTCTGCATGAATATTTGATCCAATTATGAGATCCAATATTATGGTTGGTTTTTTAGTTGTTTCATGTTCATCAATGTTTTGGATTTTGCTCTACATTGCTCCATGTTGCAATATCTTGGTTTGCGGTTTTGGCAAAGTGTTTGGGATGTCCTAGTGTGTTCTCAATTTAGGTGCTTCATAATTTGGAAGTCTGAAAGTGTAGTGCCCCTCCCTGACTCACCCTTCTCTTTGTACATTAAAAGACCCTATTGGCGTAGCCTAGTTTACTTTATGATAATGATTGATGGTATCATACTATGTGTTGACTCCATTTATATTTCAGATGCTCATTATGATGCTAGATATTCATGTGGACATACGATATTTGATGACATGTATGGATGATGATACTTGTTATTGATGATCATGATATGATGGATTTATATTTGATGGTCTCTATATGCACTTGCTATGCTAGATGGATTATATGAATTATGAATTTGATGGCATTATGATTATGCTAACCCTATGTCATGATTATATGTGATGAGTTGGCGTTATGATGTGTTTGGTTGTTCTGTGACTGTATTCATGATGGGGACGATGTCACATCACTCATTGTGAGCACGATGTGGCGTTGCGATTCTCTATCACTTGCTTGATATCTATGATATGTTATTGTATATGTTGTATCGTGGATTGGTGGATGCAAGATTTGTTGGTACTAGACATTGACTCCACCTGGCTCCACGGGTTTGAGTGTGTTTTTAATTCCAATGGAAAGTTGTCAGAGATGGCATGAGTTCCCTTCATATACTCTAGGCTTAAGTTGCGTACCTTGGTTGTCAGTTGTCTTGGCGTGATTCACCATGTTAGCTAGTGAGTTGTGGTCTTTTGATGGGTTGTCAGTATGTGGTTATTTATTTAATTAATTAATGTTTGGTTTATATAGTTTATTAATGATTAAATTAATTGGTGGATTGTTATTATAGTTTAATTTGATTAATTGTTATTTGATCGATTTATTGTTTAATTGGTATTTATTGGTTTGTTGTTTATTGTTTAATTATCATTTATTTATTTATTGATTAAGAGTGCTTTTATATTTTAATGTTGATTTATATTTTATTGATGGCTTCTATTTATTTATTTATTAATTATTAATTTATTTGGTTTTTATTGTTTAAATATTATTTATTCATTTATTTTTTGTTTAATGTTGCTTTTATATTTTAGTGTTGATTAATATTTTATTAATGGATTTTATTTATTTGTTAATGCCTTGGTTATTTGTATTTAATTATTTAATTGGCTTTATTTTAATTAATAGCCCTTGGTTATTTAATTGGGCATGGTTATTATTTATTCATATGGTGAATAATACTTTATATTATTTTATTAATATTCTCTTGTCACTTGGTAGATAAGTTTTATTATATTTCCTACCTACCATTAATCGTTATTGGTTAAATATGTATTGAGGAAATAAAATATTATATGAGGATGGGTAGGTAAGATTTATTGGCTTTTGGATTATTTTCATTTGTTGGTTTTGAGGCTTTGTTTTGAATGAATTTTCTATTTAAATCAAAGCCTGTGCCTTTTTTTGGGTTACAATTTGGAGATTTTGCTTGGCTATTTGATAATTTTTGTCGAATATTGGAGCTTTTGGATTTTGGCTTGGATTGGTTTGCACTTCATTATATTTTCATTCCATCACTTCAATTTCCAGGTTGGAGGATCTTACTTTTGTATTTTATTTTCAAATCTTGTTTGCACCATGTTTGTAGAAAAGATTGTTTTCTGGGAGATTGGGAAAAATATATTTTCTATAGTTTTATATATAGTTGGGTTTGAAATTTATTTCATGGAAATTTATATTATAAGGTTTTGGCTATAGTTTTTGGGAAATAATATTTGAGAATTTTGCACTTGTTGTGCGCAGCCGTGAATGGTCGACTGGGAAATTTTGGCTCTGTGATTGTTTGGTTTCCTATGTGTTGAGGATAGTATGTATTGGAGAATTGGATTTCAGATTGTGTTAAGATTTTATACCCTATTTTGTGGAGTTGAGATGTTCATTGTCTTCTCTAAGACTTGCTCCAGTCGAGCCTTGCTGGGAGAGCTCATCTTAGAGGCTTTGATAGAGTGTAGATCTTATTCATTTCATTATGGTATTATAGTTTTGGTGTTTATTCTATGTTGTGGTCTTTAGGGGGTGTTAGCAGAGCTTGTATTTTCCTCTATGTTTTCATTTTGAATAAGTTTTGTCGAGAAGCCGTGAGGCTTAGTTTGTGATATTTTTTTAATGTAGTTGATGTTTTAATATTTTGTTTATAGAAATAATTTTGTATGGTCTAGGTGTCCCTTCTATGTTTGATTTCGGGACTTAAATGATTTTCTACAATTTTATTTTTGAAGTTGTGTTTCTGGCTTTTTCATGAAGAATTTTTTGAGTTTTCAAATGCACTAGAGAAATTATCATATGCGCTATTTGGTTTGTCATATGCGCTATTTAATTGATTGTATGTTCTTTTCTATTGATTGTATGTACTATTATGTTGTTCATATGCGCTATTCCATGTTTCATATGCACTGCAAAATAATGCAAATGTGCTACTCTACGTATTAAATGCGCTAATATGTGATATTTCTGTATTTTCTGAGTTTTGACTATTGTGTTGGAATTTTGTAGATCTGTTCTTATACCAGAGGCTTATGTTGAGGTTTTCTGATATTTTCCAGCATTGATTTTTAACCGATTTGGTTATTTGTTATGGTTTTATGCTCCGACGAGTTGATATGCCTTGTCGTAGAGGTTTTATGCTTCTCCAACATGTTGATAAGTTATGTTGTGAGGTTTGTTTTATTTCTTTTTCTCCAACGAGTTGATAAGCCTTGTTGTTGAGGATTATTTCATGTTTAGATAGATTTTGATTGCCTATGAGATGGCTTTTGATTCATTATCTTGCATTGAGGCTCTTGATTGATATTGATGGCTACGTCTTCTTATGTGTTGTTATGGATTCTTTTGGATGTTTCTTTGAGCCTCCTTGTTGTTATTGTTGTTTTGGAAACATGTTAGGGGGAGTGGGATTTCATGTGATGACCTAGGTCATGAGAGATAGGCTACTAAGAGGTTCCTTGTAAGGATGCCTATAGTCTAGACCGCTAGGGTACATTGAAAGTTTTACTTATTGTAAACAAGTGATAACATTAATAATTAATTAGATGGGTTGGGTAATTAGGATTCATCTAATCAAGATAGTTAATAGTTGTGAGCCCCAAGACTTGATCCCAGGGAGGATGTTTTGGGATAAGCTTGGGAAGACCATTGCGATGACAAGTTAATCTCCCTTGATTCTCTCATAGGTTGAGATGGCTCCACATGTCTATCAGGATTATGCCTTCCAGGGTAGTGTTTTTATGTTTTGGAGGATAGCATGTGATGATACTCCACTCCTACATGTGTCCTTTACTTATTTTTGCTTATATCTTGATTGGTTGGTACGCCTCTGGGAGTTTATATTTGTGATTGCCTTGTGAATGACTTATGATTATGTATTATTGTAGTGCTTGAGTTGTTGAGTCTCTTTGGTTGTTAGGTGTCAGCTTAGGTCTAGAGGGTGTGTTGGGACCTTGTGTCATCTCCTAGTATGGAGGGTGGTTCCTTTAGTTCCACATGGCCGAGTGGTTGATGCCTTCTTCCATTGGGATGTCTTTGTTGTTTTCTTCATGTGTGGATGTGGATTCTTCTATCATGGTGGCTTATGGATGAATATTGTAGCAGATAGATGTATTTGATTTTATGGCATTTGTTATGTATATATCATGCAAATGTTGTAAATGTGTTATGTAGCAGAAGAGTAATTCTTTTGATATATTGGATATATGTATGTAACGGTAGATGTTATCTTAGTATTGGATTATGATTTGTAAAATAAAATATTGAGATGTATTGTAATGTATCTTGCAACTTATGGTTTTAAGAAATAGGACTTGTAGTAGATTGAGATCATTATGTATTGCAATAGATTGTGATGGTTGAAGTCATTGTAATGCTTTTTTTGTAAATGGATATTCAATATGTATGTAATATTTATGATGACATTAAATTATTGTTCTTAATGGAAAATATGTTATTCTTGGTAAATGGATATCCCTAGAATACAAATGTGAATGGGTAGATGGTAGGATGAATGGTTAACCTCAAGGGAATGAACTAGATTACATTAGTTGATGTGGGATGAGGCTATGACTCTAGAAGGAGGATAAATATGGATGTATCTTAGTGTATTTTGTAATAGAAATTTGAAATGAAAAATAATTTTCTTGGAATTATGGTTGTGTATTTGATATTATGTGTATGCTATGAAGGAATTAGAAATGTGAATAGATCATGTTGCTATTAAGTAAATCATGATGGGGGAAGTATATGATCATGTTGGAATTTGAATGTAAAAAGAGAATTTGGAATATTTGGTATTGGTTCTCTAAAATGAACCTAATTGGAATGTATTAGTTAACATTGTAATGGATTTCATTTCATGATAGGTAGTTAGTAAATGATCTTGCTTATGTTGCATGGAAAGAATAAATGGTAATGTATATTTTATGTTTGGTTTAGTAAATGATCACACGTATATGCATAAAAGGAATAGGTGATTATGGTACTAGGTTGCATTACATAGTAGTAGTGATCATGATAATAATTGCTCGTGGTGATGTCATAAGTAATGGTGTTGAGATACCCTAGGGAGATGATAGTAATGTTATGTTATTTTGTTTGCGTAATTAGTTTTATGTGTTATGATTCATGTTCATAATGATTAAATGATAATGGATGTAATTTATAGATGGGATATATGTTGTATTAGATGTTATTTATTCTTTTTTCCATTAGTATGATAGTTGCTTTATTCCTCTAGGGCAATTTTGTGGGCATTACAACAAGTGAATCTTTTAGTTTGAAAGTCATTGCAGTTAGTGTTCTTGAAGTTTGATATAGTGATGATGAAGATTCTAATAAGTGGTGTTGGTGTGGTTGTTCCTGTGGTAACTCATGATGCTTGTGGATGTTTCTGGATTGTGTTCTATTTGTGTTGGTGGTCTGAATTGATTGTTGTGCATGTTATTGATTATTTTCCTTATCTCGGTGGTGTTCTTCATGTTTTTGGCCGACATGATGTTTTTAGCGTGTTGTGGATGTTCGAGGCATAATTTTTTGAGGTGTTTCTTGTTCGAGGTGGTGATTTAGTTACATACTTATATATCTTAGTCGACATTGTTTTGGTCTGCATATTGTTTTGTAGCTTGTATGGTTTTATCTTTGTAATTTGTGATGTGCGTTGATTTGACCTTGAAAGATAGGTTGATGATATGCATAAATAAATATAATAATCATGTAAGAGAAGAGTTTGTGTGCGAATAATGTTTTGATCTTTCGGGAGCAATGAAGTAATGCGAAGAAGTGTGAAGAAGTGTGAAGGAGCAGTATATGTGCCTAACCGAAACTGTAACTAGGAATGAGGAGATGCTATCCTATCATTTCATGATCTTCTAGATGTAATCTGAATCTTTTTGTAAGATAACGAGTCTTCCTCAAGGTTGTAGCCCTTGTTATTGTTGAATTTGAGCAGTGAGCTCTAAGCAGTGTGCTTGAATGCATGTACATTCACCATTGTAATATTTTATATATTTCTAACATGGTATCATCATATTGTGGGTAGGTTCCCACCGTGGTTTTTCCCTTGACAAAGTTTTCCATGTCAAAAATCTTGGTGTTATGTATGTTATTGATGTGGTGTTGATTTATGCTTTCATTGTTATTCATCAGATTTGAAATTGTATTTAAGTAAAGATTTTAAGAAAATTGATTCACCCACCTCTCAGTTTTTTACCTTGTTGCCAACAATAGACATCATACCTGACATAAGTGAAGTGGAAAAAAGAGGTTAAAATGTTAATCCATAAATTAAAACATGAAACATAACAAAACATTCAAAGCAAAATAATCAACCCTTTTATACCTTCCTTCTCCTCGTCTAATTGAGCTTGAAGTGAAAGTGTGCACCCTAAGACTTCCACTTGATTTGCTCTGTGTGATTGAAAGGATGTGGATTTATCTCCACTACACAACAATTAATTGAGATTTGGATGATGAGATAGATGGATTGGCTTACGCGAGACAATATTTGGGCATAATTAGGATGTAATGGATGAATTTGTTGCTCAAAATGATAGCATAACATCGTGCAAAAGGTGGATCAATTGAGGGGAAAGGAGGCACCAATTTATAGATTGGAGGGGCCCAAAATGGATGACCAAGATTGAAATACAATGAAGGGATAGGATTGAAAGGAAGTGGGGGAGAACTTGAGAGGACAAGTGGGAGATCCAAGAGATTTTCCATAAAGGTCTTTCTTGTCTCCACACTTCTCAAGTACATGGAGAAGAGTTCCCCAAGTACCTTGGCAAGAGAGGAAATAAATATAAAATTACTTGGAGAGGACAAGAGGAATTTAAAATTCCTAAATAAGAGGATGTGTGGGAAGAATTAAGGAATAAGGAATTAAAAATTCCTTGGGAAGAGGGGGCATGGGGAGATTCAAGGGATTTACCATTCCTTGAATGAACCAAAATTGGTAGCATTTAAGGTTGGAGGGTGAGATGGGAAGGCAATTTATGGAAAAGAGCTGAACCATCCAAATGATTAAGGGGGATGATTAGGTGGGATAATGAGGGATTATGAGAGAAAGTAGGTGAGTTAGGAGGATGGTACATAAGGAGAGAGAATGAGTGGGGGAATATAAAATTGGAGGAAATTGTAATCATGATTAGGCTAGATGATGGGGATTAGAGTGGTTATTTAGAGGAATCATGGTATTAGTTAATTACTTGGGACTAATTAAATAATTAGGATTTAGAAGAATTATTGGGGATTGAAATGATTTTAGAAGAATAGGGAATATAATTAATTTTTGACAAAATTAATTAAAGTAGAATTTAATTAATTTTTAGAGGAAGGGGGATTAACACAATCAATGTAATTAATTATGCGAAAAGGATAAATTAATTAACTATTAATTTATTAAATAATAATTTAATTAATTTTATGTGTCTACATTTTGCCTCTCTTTTATGCAACAACAAAAAATGATAGTGTAAAAGACGAAGAAAGATGCCCTAGCGTAAAGATGTGGGTAAGGTATGCCCCCTTGAGAACTTAATTGGAAAATTAAAAATTTTGCAAGAAAATTATTGAAAAAAGAGGATAATTGTAGAAAAGGATGAAGAATCTCAAAAAAAAAAGCGAGGTGAGAAGCAAAGAAAGTGTGATAGAAGGGTGAAGGAAGGGCTTATATAGGCTATGCGAGGCCCATAGAAGGGTCATTTTCACACCCACAAGTCAACAAGAAATAGAGAGCCTAGAGTGAAGGAGCAAGATGGTGAGGATTCCATGTCACAAGAAACATAGTGAGAGAGTCTGACTCTTCTAGTGACCACTCGAGTATATCCCATCGATACATACATCTATCCTGGTTTTGTCAATTTGATAGGTAGCATTAAATATGGTCATTTAATTAGGAAAAAGGGGGAGTGGGGTGCAAACATCAATAACTAGATTGACGTCTGTGCCCAGGGATCACCATCTGTGTGGACAATCCCCATCTACATAGGTGATGCATCACCTGTGTAGGCGTCAATCCAATGATCAACATATGCGATGGTGGGGAGTGAAAGATAAAGGGTGGCTTGAGGATTTATATCTATGGTTTGTAGAACAACACCTAGGTCAAGGGTTTGGTATCTCCATAAGGAGAAATGTCATCTCCATCCTAAAGGGTGGAGAGGGAAAAAGAGAAAAAACAAGAAGGATTGAGGGGTCCTCGAGTGATGCCCTAAGGCTTGGGATGTGAGGGGAACTTAGAAGAAAAGGTTGATACGAGTGGGTGCATGCGTGCAGGATGAGTTAGGTCCACTTCAGCCGAGGGAGTGCTAGCCTCTCACAATGAGTTGCAAAGAGCTATCTATAGCCTAGATGATTGTGTTGTCATATTGCAAACTAGATTGGGTGTCTAGGTGGCCGAGGATTTGTGCCCACATGGTGATGATGATGACACTTATTAAGCAATGTCACAATGATACAGGATCCTTTCATCTGCTTACTAGAGAGGCTTCTATCACTTTGTTGGATGTATGGCGTATCTTGAGAGTGTTGATTCACAATGTTATACCAGAGGACAAACTAGAGGGTGGAGAGTATTACTTGCATCACATGTGCCAAACAATTGAACTCCCCATGGATTGGACGTGGATGGTACTAGAGTGGGCTATGGAGCCTCACCGATATATTCCCTGACTAGTTCTATATAACTTAGGTCTAATTAGCAGGCAGATGATGCCCTATCTAGAGGGAATGGATTCTCTATTGGTTGGTTGAGATGTTTGTACTACATCATGGAGGATGGTGTTCAACATGCCTAGGAGTTTTCCATACTCGAGAAATTGTATCATGATATTCACATGTGTGTTTATCAAGGGTACAGGAACTTGGGGGCTGATGTGTCTCTTCTACATGTGTAGGCATTTGAGCATATAGTTGTATGTTGGCCTCTTGGCATTAGTGAGCGTAGTGTCAACATCCTTATATGGATCAATATGGAGGCTTGTTACATTATACTAGAGAAGGGGTTATGTGGTTCTGTTGGCGATGCTTGGATGAGATGATGAATTTTACATGGGCATAGGTTATGTGAGCAATGGAGGGGTGATGCATACCATCTTCCTTTTGTCAAAACATAATGTTGGTTGATGAACCACATTGTACATGTCATAGATCAGTATTTTCTACACCGAGTGATGCAACAGTTTGAACATTGTTGGTGAGGAGCACCCCCATCCTAGCATTGCATGAGAGATAAAAACTTGGGAAGATGCCATAGGGACCTTCGAGGCATGACTGAGCTAGACTAGGATGGAATCTATGCCTTGGGATCTGAAGCTAGATGTGATAGATGTGGGTTACAAGGGGGCTTACACAACATGGTGGGATTTCCACCGACCAGCTTGACTTACTATACCAGGAGTATTAAAGCAGCAGATAAGATTGTGCTCTTAGTGGACCTGATCATCAGAGGTGATGGAGATGATGGGGATGGAGGAGGAGATGGATGTGGGAGAGGGGCCAAAGGAGGGCAGAGAGGAGGGATGCTATCGTGGAGAGGACAAAGGAGAGGGAGGCAGGGTGCACATACACATGTTCCAAGAGCACCTATATAGGCACAGGGTCAAGCAAGGGGATAAGTACAGGTTTTTGTAGTGGTACCACCAGTAGTGCCCCTACTAGTGCAACCACCATAGGTACAACTATAACTGTAAGTATATATGGTTCCACAGGCCAGTCTAGATCAGGTGACTTTGGAGCGAGATACTTAGAGGGCTTGAGTAGGGAGCCTAGTTAATGAGGTGGCCCAAGAGAGGGGCAGAGTAGATGGGGAGTAGGCTCATGTAGAGAGCCTATAGATCAAGGTTGAGAGAGAGAGAGAGGGCTAGGGTGGATAGCCTCTAGATAGAGAGAGACACACTATAGGCGGCCCTTGAGGCAATTTCAACATAGAGATATGCTTACCACATAGAGGCTGATACTACAATTGATATGCTACAGTTAGCCTAAGGGGGGAGATGGCAGAAAAGATAAAGAGAATGGAATCGGATATAGAGGGACTAAGGACATGACTAGCACAGGCAAAGGCAAGTGTTACTCGGCTCAGAGGGGAAAGGGAAATTGCCAGACACCTACTAATATCTGCACAAATTACATAGGTGTTCATAGAGGGCATGTATGTATGCCAAGATATAGAGAGGGCCTTGTGAGAGGTGCAATACTATAGGGGTTGTATCAGTATGTTGTCCCTCTTGACCAATGAGTGCCATCATTTGCAAAGAGGACACAAACACACCAGACATAGTCCTAGACCTTACGGGAGTCAGTAGGCATGCGGGTGCCATGGCCACCACCGATAGGTCCATCAGGATGAGGTGGGGATGCAGGTTCTATAGATAGAGAGAGTACTATCTAGCACTCATGAGACTAGCATTTTGATGACCCTTAGGGATGATATTTCATTGTACTATGATTAGACACATAATTTTTTGATATATATGTGAGGTGACTCATGATTTTGGAAAAGGTGCATTTGTTGTTATACTTATTGATGGACATTTATGGAATATGATGCATGTGATGATGTATGCTTATGTTCATGTTATTATTATGATATCATTGCCATGATTGTGATGTAGGATGGCTTATGAATTCATGATCCAGGATGTGGTGATCATATTATGTATGCGATGCATGTATTATGACTTGATGTATGAGATATTTTCTAACATATTGTGGATGCAGGATGAACGAGATATATGTGTGATTACATAATATCTATGCAATGTGTATGTTTATGATGATATGGATCATTATGGATATGTTAGGATGATGCCTGACCTATTATGTGTGCATGACAAGCTCTGGATGCATGCCTATATGATGTGGTGGTTATTTACAAGATGTGCATGATTAATAATTTATGATGTGTTATGTAATGCAAAATGTTTAAGATATGAAATGAGGTATATGTATGATGATGATGGTGGTTATAATGTGAATGGGATGGTTATGAAATGATATGATTATGAGAATGATAATGATAATGACACATAATGAAATGACATAGACCTAAAATGTAATGATATATATAAAATGAAACGTACACAAAAATGATATGCAAGAAAAATGAATCCTATAAATAATTAATATATGTGATACAAGTGAAAATGAATTCTAAAATGATAATGCAAAGGAGTTCTAAAATGATTATGAGATGCAGTGTAACAATTATGATTATTGTATGTGACAGAAATGAGTCCTAAGAAACTAATGAACATGAATTTTAAGATGAAATGATAATAAGGTCAAAGATGAAATGCCATGACATGAATTCTAAAATGTAAATGCAACTAGAATTATTATGATCTAATATACAAATGAAAATGAATCCTAATATGAAAAATCTTGAAAAGAGTATGATTATGCAAATGAATCTTAAGATGACTATAAGATGAAATGCAACAAAATCTTAAAATGCATATGATCCTAAAATGAAAATGTTTCCTAAGATGTGAAATGATTATGACCTTCAAATGAACCTTACAATGAAAATGACTTCTAGAATGATGACAATGTGCAAATGGAAATGAAATTAGGCCTATGATAAGAAACAAATGACGTGATTATGAAAAATGGAGATGGATAATTTTTTGTGTTGTGTCAACCATAATACAATGGAATAGGTATGATAGAAGAAGAAAGATGGGGGAGGGGGGGTTAATGAATAAATTGGAGTCTCTTGGGTAAGCAGATGAAATGGGATGAGTGAACGAACATAATTTTGTTGTGTAGATGTGGATAGAAAACCTAGTTTTGATGTTGCCACAAATTTTCTACACCAGTGATTATAGGAATCAGTATGTTGTGAATATCCAGGGCATCGACTAGGTTCTCAAACAATGGGTTATCTCAATGCACATAGGTTCACAAACACCAATGATGGTGTAAATGCAATATTGTTGGATTGTACAAAAGAAACCTTCAAACACACCATACCACAAAAGGGTGCCCTAATATACATGAACCCAAGACATACTAAGACATGAAATAATAAAGGTAGCTTTAGATAGACATAGTCATAGGACACAAGAAAATCAAAGTGAAAAACCCAATAATGCAAACAACATACACATGGCCAACTGATATCTCTTGTCAAGAGTAGGACATTGATTTGGATAGACTATCAGACATGGGAAGGATACATCTTGATGGGAAAAGATAGTGGATGTGACCGAAAAGGGGGGGTGGCAAAAAGACCACATGGAGGTGCATTGTATGCAGATGAGAGCATTGCCACTTGGATTTGACTAGTACAACATGGATGGGTGTTTGATTGATGCACAAGTCAAGAATAAACTCAGATTGACAGGAAAAGATCAGGATACAAGGGGAAAGCTCATTGTAATGGGATTAAAACTTAGAGTAATAGGATAAAAGCTCAGTGTGATGGGTCAATCCTTATTCATGGTTTTGGAATAGAACTCATCATATCAATGGGAGGAGAAAGGTAATGGAGGACCAATGAAAGGATGGGTGGGGGAAAAAACCAAGGGGAAGAGTGCCTACTCGGATATGAGAGAGGTGATAGATATAGTGAATATGAATTAAAAAGGAGTTATGGATGTGAGGTGGAAGTGATGCAAGTAGGTGCAATGAGCGTCCAAGTAGAGGATAGATCTGATTTATTTACCTTGATGTTTGCGAATGGGTTTTCACAAAGGTACTTTCCCATAGTGCCATAGAGTGGTTTTCACTAATGGATGAAATGATTTTTCTTTACTTTTTTTATTTTTTCATATTTTTGTATTTTATATGACTTTTTTTATTTTTTTGAATTTGTTATTTTTAAAAACTGGTACTCTGAATATTAGGCATAGAATTTATTTAGGTGTAGGATATTTATAGGATCATCTGATGGTTCTCCTTTAGGTGTGTCCAATTGATAAGAACCGAACCATACTTTGCAGTGCTGATGTAAGGTCCGAGCCAATTAGGCTTGAACTTGCCTTTTTCTTATGAATCCTGAAGATTCTCTTGATTTTCTATTAGAACAATATCACCAATGTCAAACTCTTGTGTCTAAACTTTCTTGTTTTAGTTGAGTCTGAGCTGATTCTGATAAACTCGAAGATGATTCAGGGCTTTGAGATCTCAAGATGGAGGACGACTTCAGAACCAAATACTAGGAAATATGGTGTGAATCATGTGGTTGTGTATTTGCTTATGCAGTAAGCCCAAAGGGTGGGATGGAATTGCAAGTGCCAATCATGACTAGTTTCATTGATTGTCTTTTTCAATCTTGATAAGATTTTTGTTTGAAGCCTCATCTTGACCATTACCTTGCGGTTAATATGGAGTGGAAAAGTGTTGTTGGATGGAGAATTTCTGGCATAGTTCTTTGACATCCTAATTCTTGAAGGGTGCCATTATCTATGATGATAACCTTGGGGATTCTGTAGCTGCAGATTAGGTAATTCATGATAAATTTAGCAATCTATTTGTTAGTGGTAAAGGTGAGTGGTATGGATTCCACTTACTTGGTAAAGTATTCTATGGAGATGATTATGAATTTTTTTCCATTAGATGAGGTGGGATGGATTTTTCCTATGAGATCAAGCCCCCACTGTGGGAAGGCCCAAGGTGAAATGAATGGTTGTAGATCTCGAGAAGGTGCATGGATCTTGTCACCATGTTTCTAACAAGGCACACATTTCTTGACACAATGATATGCATCTTGTTCAATTGTGGGTCAATAATATCCAGTGCGCAACAACTTCTTGGCTAAAGTGAGGTTGCTTGAGTGTGCCTCACTAATACCTTCATGTACCTCACATAGTCCTAGTTTATCCCCCTCTTTATCTAAACACCTTAGGAGGGTTCCATCGAAGTGCCTTCAAAAGAGTGTATCTCCAATGATAGTATATCAAGATGATCAACGAATGAATGTCTCTTGTTGGGTCTTAGTGAGGTGAGGGGGAATGGTATTGTTGTGGAGGTAGGCATAGGTTTCTCGATACCAAGAAGAGTCAGGACCATTAAGGACACACACCATGTTAGATTTAGGGACATCGTATGCTGGAAATAAAAGGTGCTCAACCAAGAACCCACACATTTGATTGTTTTTGGGCATCTGTAAGAGGGAACCAATAGTAGCCATGGCATTCAAAGATTTGTTGTTTGTCTAAGGGATTTACTGAAACTAGATGGAATTGAAGTGTTGTTTAAAGGTTTCTACCATGCAGTGATAGGGTAGCAACTTGTAATCTTTTTATTGGCACTCATCATTGACTTGTTTAATGAGAAGTTGGGAGTCTCCATAGATATGTAGGTCAATGATCTTCCATGAAATAGCCAGGTAGAGACAAGTAATGCACATTTCATATTTCACAATATTATGTGCATGTGAAAGTTATCTTGTAGGATTTGGGTATGCAATCTCTTTGAGGGGTGATCAACAAAATGCCTATCCTCGATCTATGTTGAGCGCAAGTGCCATCAAAGTATAGCTGCCATTTGGTAAACTGTGCAAGTGTCATATAATAGAATCATCCAGAAATTCTACAATGAGGGGGTGGTCTCCTTGTAGAGGGGCATCGACCTACTGATAAGCTATTAATTTCCCTTTGATTTCTTTCTAGTCCATATATTCAATGTCAAATTCACTCAACAACATAATCCACTTAGCAGTGCATCCTATAAGAGCAACCCTTGATGGTAGGTATTTAAGGGGGACGATCTTTGCAATGATCTTGGTCTTATGATTGAGCATGTAGTGGCGAACTTCTGAGTACTGAATACCATTGCAAGGTAGGATGTGGATAATCTGGCTCCAAAATGGCTCACTAACCTTTGTGTTATGCACTTTTCTCAAAAATGAAAGACATAGCTAGTTTTGCCAAGCATGGCCAAGATCTATAATTTCGACTAACCTTTGTGTTATGCGAAAATCATGACTTTTTGGAGCTAGTTTAGCTACGACCTTCAAGGCATGCTCGTTTAATCAAAGTATAATTAAGATCATAACCTATTAATGTGTGGTTGATGTAGTGAATGGCACACTCTTTACCCTGATCATCAATTTGTGCAAGTAATACACCTAGGATCACAGAGGTAGATGAGATGTTTAGAAGTAGTGGTTGTTCGAAAATAGGAGGCATTAATACCAAAGGAGATACCAAATATTCTTTAAGTATGTCAAAGGATGTCTGGCACAAGAAATCCCACTGAAACTTGGTGTCCTTATGTAGGAGTTGGGAAAATGGATGATACTTATTTGCAAGTTGTACTATAAACTGTTAGATAGATTAAAGCTTACCCTATAGATTGTGGGGCTGCCTGAGTGTCCTAGGAGGAAGCATTTCCATGATAGCTTTTACCTTTGTTGGATTTACTTCAATTCCTCTGTGTGACACAATAAATCCCAACAATTTTCCAGATGTAACACCAAAGACACATTTCTTTGGGTTGAGCCTTAGCTTATATTTTTCCAATCTCTCAAAGATCCTTCTTAAGACGAGAATGTGTTCCTCCCATGTCTTTGATTTCCCCAAGAGATCATCCACATAATTTTCCATGATCTCATGTAGGATATCATGGAAAATGGTAGTCATTGCTCTCTGATAGGTGGCACCTGCATTCTTTAACCCAAAGGGCATGACTTGATAGCATAATGTTCCCTAGGAAGTGGAAAAAGTTGTTTTGTGTTGATCCTCAACAACAATTTTATTTTGTTATAGCCACATAAACCATCCATTGAAGAACACAACTTGTGCCTGACTGTAAGATTAACAATAATGCCAATGTTTGGTAGGGGAAAATCATCTTTAGGGCATGATTTGTTAAGATCCTTGATGTCTATACAAATGTGTATTCCCTTGTTGGGCTTTCCAACAGGTACAATGTTTAAGACCCACTTTGGATAGTCAATGGGTCTAATGCAGCCAACAACAAGCATGTTTTGTAACTTTGCTTTGACAAGTAAGACAATCTGAGGGTGCATTTTATGAAGTTTTTGTTTGACTAGTTTTGCTTCTGGTTTGAATGCAAGGTTGTGCACAACTAGCTCCAGATCTAGGTCTGACATGTCAGCATAGGACCTAAAAAAGTTGATTTGCGTCTCCTTAAGAAAATTTATAGTGTTCTACTTTTGATCCATGAGGGACTTAGCAACAAGCACATTCTTCAAATTTTCCTTGGTACCCATGTTGATGGTGTCGATCTCTTCAATCAACATGGATGATCTTTCCTATAGCAAGGGAAACATGGTAGGGAGGTCAAGTCTAGCGCTTGATCCGGGTTTTCACTAGAAGATGTGCCCCTTTTTTTAACTTTTTCCATGTCCGAAGGTGCCTTGGAAAGGTTTTCGCCTAGGGGACTTTTGATTTTTCTTGTTATTTTCACTTTTGTGACTAAGGGAGTTGACTTAACCACCAAAGTATACCTCCCTGTTAAGTTGGATTCCACTAACAGTCATGTGATCTTCAAGATCTCGCATGTTTAGTAATGCTAAGAGAGAATGATCATCAGTGAAAATTATAGTGGCTAATATTTGCCAATTGGCTATTATTTAAAATTTGGGAATCAAGAAATGGCTAATAAGTTCAGCTTTTGAGGTGACCTAAATTGCCACATTTTTACGAATTTTTATTTTAGTGTTATTTAAATCACCAAAGAATTTATTTGTTTACTTTTTTTTAACTGAAAGATTCGCCACAATATTCAATACATGATTGGATCATATTCACCAATATTTAATAATTTATTGTAGAAATCTAAATTAATTTGCCAATAATATATCATAATTATTAGTTACTTTAGGGTTATACCAACAATCTTTAGTTGCCAACATTGATTTAAAATATAATCTAATGACCATTGTATTCTAGGAGGTAAGTTGTAGCTACAAGTTGTAATGGCCTCAATGAAAATCAATCATCTAAAAGCAATTTTTGGCCCCATGAGTATTACAATTTGTTTTTACATTTTATCTCATAACATACAAATATGGCTATTAGATTATTTTAATTTAATGGTGGAAACTAAATAAAGTAGATTCTACCCCTTCAACTCATTAATGATTTCCACCTTCAGGCCTTTACTTTTCTATAAAAAACTATTTTTTTAAATGAAAGGATTTGCAATAGTAATGAATGCATACTCTTATTATTTTTTCAAGATTTGCCAATATTTTCTACCAACAAAAATTGATATAAAAAAATTCGCCAATAAAATTAATATTTTTCTTTAAAAAAAAGAAAGATTTGCCAATTAAAATAATTATCATTAAAAGAAAATTAAATATGTCTCCGGACATGTAGTGTCGCAGTTAAAACACTTCATTGGTGAAGCATCCACCAAGGTTCAAACCCCTGTTGGGCCATTGTGCTCGCAGGCCTTGTGTCTTCATTGGGTCGTTGTGCTCGTGGGTTTGAACAAGTGAAGTGTGGGGATGAGGTCCCCTAGTTGTGGCCTCACCAGTTCATAGCTCCAGGTCAAAAGTGTTTCACTTGGAGCCGGAGGGTGTGTCATGCCAGTGTCGTCGGTCACATTAAAAAGTTTAGTAGGCACTATTTAAAAATAAATAAAAAATTATCATTTAAAAAAAATTTAAATATTCGCCAAGATTTTATACAATTTTTTGAGAGGGGGTTTCTTAAATTAATCATTGATGATCGTCGGTACAGATATTAAGAGCCAGTGGCCCTTGTTGGTCCCAATCAATGAGTTCTGGGTATATAAGTTGTAGGTCTAATGGGGTGGAAGGAGTGATAAGGGTGATGGTGTTTATGTAGGCATCTTTAAAAAGGTCCCTAAGATATTCGAAAGGAACTTGGTGGAATTTCTCTTCATTAGAGTCATCAACATCAGAGGGAGGGTTTGTTGGAGCACTAATGATGGTAGCCTCAGGCATTGGAGAGTAGCTCTAGCCCCTGTTCTATTTGTACAAAGCCGGTGAGATGGGTGCTTTTCTTCCTTGTTCCTTAGGACCAAAACCATGTCCTTTATAACCCATATTTTCTACTATAGTTGATGCCTTAGGGTACATTTCTTTAGGAATGTCTGTTGGTGCTTCATTTTCCTCTCTATAGAGCCAAGAGGTTTCAATAGTTTCAAGACTCTCTCCATCTAGTGGGCCCCACTTTTGAAAGGTGGTTTTCTTACATTTCATTGTAGGTTTCTTCTAAATCTCGATTTCCTTGAGCCTGCCATAAGGTTTTGGAGGAGGGAGATGTTTCACATAAAGTGTGTTCTGAAGGGTATATTATCCACATCCATAGTCAACTATCTTGACTTGACCTTGATCTCGGGTTGGGTGGAGGTGGATGCGATATTGGAAGTGTTAGATGGTGGTGGTGAAACAAGTGTGTTGAGTGGACAATGGTAGGTATATTTTCCTTCAAGGAGTTTGTAGTATTAAAAAGGTTGTGGATAAACTAGGATAGTGATTTCTCTACTATTGTATGGTAATTTTAGGCATTGGTGGTAGGTAGATGGAACGACTTGAACATAATGGATCCATGGGCAGCCAAGGAGGATTTATAGAATACCAAAACTGAAGAACTCAAATGGACATTGAGAGGGGGGTTGATTCAATGTATTACAAAAATTTTAATCTCCGTGTGCAAATTTTAAGACTAAAAATCAATTAAGAACACACACACACAAACCAAACCACAACACTAGATTTATGAGGAAAACCCAATATGGGAAAAGTCTTGGCGAGAATAGCTAGTGGAGTCTATTGTTGCAATCTAGCCTCACAATAAAATCAATGTTTACAATATGTTTAGGGCATTAGCCCAAGGAGCGCCAAACCTTGATAATTTTGAGCACCAACTCAAGGAGCACCATCCCCTAATTTAGAGCACCTACTCAAAGAGAACCTACCCCTACTCTGAGCACCCACTTAGAGAAATAAAATAATATCAAGTTTTATAGTACAATGATAAAACCTTGTTACTAATGTGTTTTGTAACACTTACAACTTCTCTGCTTGCTGATGTTCTTCCTCTACCTGATTGTCTTCTTTTCTATACCTCTTCTTCTCTCTGTCTATACTTTTCTCTATCTCTTCTCTCTATCTCTGCTTCTCTCTCTATCTCTAACTCACTTCTACAACTTCATCCTCTTTCAGTCAACAACTAAAATTTTGACAACACTTGTAATCTAATTGATATTTTTTTATTTCCACCTCTATCTTTGTCTCAACAACCCAACTACCTTTGTCAAATCATATTTTCTACCCTGCACAATTAGCTTTGCATCAAAGAATGTTTTTCCCTCCAAATGTGCAATTTAAAATTAATTCATTTGTCTCTATGAGATTCGGTCTATAGCAGATTGGTATCTTTCTTGGATCGGCCATCTACATTAAACAACTCCTCTAATTTTCTGAATGTTCTTTGTATTGGGTTGCTATATTTAGCAAACTCAGTTTGTCTAGAATATTTGATTATGTCTCTATCAATAGACTCGAGACCTTCAACAATATGCAATTGATTCACCATTAATTCCTTCTCCATCCTCTTTCGACTTGCCTTGGAAGATCGACAACTACCACACTTAAATCCATCTTCATCGACTTCTACATATCAAATTTTGTCATTAACAAGCTTGGATGCCACATGTCTTTAAAATCATCATCCAAGTCACTTAATCAATTTTGATCAACTGCCATGGAAACCTTCGTGAGTATCAACATACACCTATGGCATTAAAATCCTCTCAATCGATGTCCAAACCACATGATCAAACTTGGTCAACCACAGTCAACCTTCCATGTGGACTATCAGGCTGCACAAAACCATCAAACTCCATACTGTGACTAACTTTCATGTTATGCACATCGCATATATGTTTGTGGGATGGTCGGAGCCACTGACATCTTTATCTTCGTTAGCCCACATCATCATTCTCAAACCCATTTTACCTATGCAGGCTAGTGGGATGCACCATCTTTCTGCCTTTTACTTACCCCACAAGATCCTCTTAACATCCTTTTGCATGTGGCAGGACAATAGGATGCATCTTTGACTTTGTTCTTCCTTACCCCATAGGATGCATTCTTTGCAGTCTACATAGCTATGGAATGGCAGGGGTGACCTCAGATTCCTTTAGTATTCTTACCCCACTTGACCATCATTTTGACTCTTTCAATGGTGTGGGATAGCATATCCTAAACAAATTTATTTTTGTTTCCCTCGTAGACACTTTGGAATTCCTTATTACCTGCTATAGGATAGCGGAAAGTGCATCATCTGCATTTGTCTTTCCCCGTAAGGGTTCTGTCACTAATTCATTTGGGTGCATTTTCCGACGAAGATTTCTAATGAACTATGGGATTTCTTTTTCTTTGTTGGATTTTACAACGCAATTTGTGTCAAATTTCCTTCTTTTTTTAAAATCTTGCTCGCGTTCGTTGGAATTCCAATGACAATGGTGTTCATCGGAAGTCCTTGTCATAATTCTGACACAAACAAGATATGTTTAAAAAAAAAGTAATATACGTGCCTTCATTATTCATGGGCACGGTGCAAAAATTGGGAGGAAGCGGGCACATGATGAGCATTTTTTTAAAGTTTTTGAGACTATGTAAGTTATGATCTCTTGCCATTGCCATTGTGTTATCTATTTTTTCTCTGCAAATCTGATTTACATTTTGCATTTTTTTTACATTTACATTTTGCAGGTTGAGGAAATTCCAAGTGTCGACTTGGGTATGATTCATGTTTTAGAAAATTCACCATTGTTTTTCTCCTAGCTTGCATTGTACGTAATAACGTATACATTCTCAAACTCTTTTTTGCATATTAAAAACCCCAAATACTTCTTGCACAAAATAGTATGAACACTAAGAGGGATTTTTCTTGTACATGATCAAGCTCATGATCTTTTTAGTTATGTTTTGATGTCATGATTTGAATAGGGTTTCCTAGTTTATCTTGCAAATTCTGTTGTTTTGTGTTTAAGTTGTAAGCTATATTATGTTTAATTTATATTCGGATTCAATTCATGAGCATTAATGATTGACACAGAGCAACTTACATTATAACAACTTCTTTTTATTTGGTATATTTGTAAACCGGTTCTTGAATCTCGAAACATGTCTTACCAAATATAGAGCATATATGTCATGCTTTCTGACAGAAATGATGTGTAAATAAAAGGATGTCACCGCCTCAAATTATTTTGTCCAACCGATAGAATTATAAGACTAGTCTATTGAGCTATCATTTTAAATAGTAAATAACCATTGTGCTTTGTGTATGGATATTGAAAAAAAATGTATCTTAAAAGTTTATTTACCTTTCGAAATGTTCCAAATTATATGTGGAGTCCACAACCTGTTACAAGGGTAGTAATATTGTTCCCATGTTCTCTCAGATTTGTAACTTCCATTTTTTTTTAATCATAAATACTTTGAATTTTATATTGGTTTCATATTGATTCTTCAGCCTTTTTTAACAAAGAGTCAAGATTAGATAGATATAGGGTGTCTTCATAGATTTTAGAGAAGGTGTTCTAGAGTGTAGTGGACCAAATGAATGATTAAGACTTATCGATATCTATTAAGATCATCCAAAGTCTATTAATTTAGAGGCATTGAATGATAGTGGAATTGCATGAGATCGTGGTTGTATCCTACTAAAGCATTTGTCCAAAGCTCCCATTTTACTTGTGGTGTTCTTGTGATTGTTTCATGATTGTTTGTTTCCAATGCATGAGTGGTTGAATACTTGCATGTGCATTACATTATCACCACCGTCTCTTCACCTCTCCTTAATATTTCTCCCAATTGGAACCCTTCATGAAGGGAAAGGGTACTTGTCAATTGATATGGTTAGCAAGGGAGTTTGTGGCTATGAGGTTAAGGAAAAGTACCCATATGATGTTGTTTGTCCTCTTGGTAAGATATGACTTGAGATAAAATTTGGATACACACTGGGTCACGAGGTTGCTTCAAACTCACCACACATTTGCTTTTCTAGTGATGCTATCCTTTGTGAACTTGAAATAGAACTTACATGTACTCGATTATATTTTGGTTTCAAGACTATGACTACACACATAAATATTTCTCATCCTCCTAAAAGGTGGTTTAAATTTATTCACTATATGGAACTAATGTTCTTTTTGTTTTATGAGCTTGATGTTTCTCTACTCTTAGAGAAAAACTTTGAGTTAATAGGTTACTACTATAGAACATTATTTTTTTTTCAAGGCAAAATTCTAACTTAATCCTCAAGTCTTACAAATTTTCCCTATATGGGTTGATTAGTTATCATGGACATAGAAACTCTCTTAGTTATTACAAATTTTTCCTATATGAGTTGATCAGTTATCATGGACATAAATTATCTTAGTTGATAGTATTTTGTATATAGTATTTAGTCCTCAACCCTTATAACTTTCCCCTATATGGTTTGACTAGTTATCATGGACATAAAAAGTCTCTTAGTTGATAATATTTTACATATAGTTGAACAAAGGGTTGATGTTTTATGTTTACAATGGTGAGCCTCGAATTCAATTTATGTAAAGCTATAGTTTTGTAAGTTGTAACTAAATGCACATACAATTGGGAAGACATCAATTAACTATCTTTAGTTTACCTTATTCTTGAAATTTGGTTAAGTTTTTAGCACTGAATTATTGAATGGTAACCTATGTCGTTTACTTTTTAGAATCTTCATTACAATGACAATTTTTAAAGAACAATGTAATTCATATGTGAATGGAGGGAAACAAATTTGTATCTTTAAACAACTTAGCATGTTTTGGAATGAGGTTATCGGGTAACATAGAAAAATTGACGAACTATGATTTTTTTATGACTATGGTTTGTAATCCTTGATTCACAATATTCTTATATAATCCTTAAGGAGTGAAATATAAAGATTAAATAGTGTGTTTTCTTGTATAAGTTTGAAGTATGTATTTGATTCATAGTTTAAATCTTCCTATAGGTGTTCCTTAGGTAGACGCCTCTTATTTTATTGTATACCAAAAGATTTGAGGGTGTCGTGTATAAGCAAATGTTTCATAATGTGCCTCATCTCCTTTAAATGCCACAAATTGGCTTTGTTTAAATCCTCAACAACATTGTTTTCTTATCTTTCTGTTCTCTTAGACATATGAGCTATTTTGATTTCTTGGAAAATTGTGACTATGTATGGTGGGACTTTAGATGGTCTTGAGTAACCAATTAAGTGTAGAAGATGAATCTGGTTAAGAGGGGAAAACATAGATACAATTTAAACACACAGAGCTCTGCTACAACAGAGACCAAATTCTTTTTATTCCCCACACAAATCAGATTTCAAATTACATTTATTTATAGGTAAATTCTCATCGTATGAGCTACATCTAGAAAATTCTAGATTCTCAATAAGCTCTCTCTTGGAGGGGATACAAACAACAATTGATATAGAATATGACTGAAGTCATATCTCCATATACGTGGATGTTCACTCCACTATAAACAATGCAGACTAATACAAATTTGTCAATCATTGAATAGATTTTCTTGCACGAGAAGTTACAACTTCAAGATCAATTTCTAACTATAGTTTTTGTGACATAGATTTTAAAAACAAGAGAAAGGATAATCACATTAGTTTCAATGAATATTCTTACATAACTATAAACATATATATGCATGTGTGGTGCCACAATTTTTGAATAGTAGTAAAAGCACATCTTTGGGGAATACCAAGGAACTTTAATGTTATCTTTAAAATCTTTCATACATCTATAATCTCAAAATTTGCAGAAGTGCTTATAATATATTCTTCTTGTCTCTTTTCACACATAACAATTAATCTCCATTTATAGAGAGTGAAACAATTTGACATTGAAGGGACATGCCCTTTCGAAAATACAACTAACTAACTCAGAAACAACTATTGAATTCTTAACAGAAACAAATGAAATAAACCAAGATGATGGATGTAATCATCACTACAGTAATATTGGAATTCCTTTGTCCATTTCCTCATGGCATTCTCTAGCGCGTAAGCCCAACCAACCACGTATCTCACAAAGGGTGTCATGTATCCATTTTCATCAACTCGCACCCTTGACCTATCTAGCATTCCAATCAAATTTTTCTACTAGTCATCCATTGATACAATCTCACCATCTTGTAATATTGTAGGAAGTCTGAATAATTGTTCATTTTCCAAAGTCTAGATGACAGTGCTCAATTTCTCCCCGAATTTATGGTGTGCCTCCAGCAGGGAATTCGCTTTGTCGGTGAAGTATATCTTTGTTTACTCGATGGGTTCTCTTCATCGAGTTTCGGTGGGACATGTTCCAATGAGACTTTAGTATCGCCTGATCCTTTCTCAGTTTCTCTGACATGTTCATTTCATCGAAACCTTCTAAGCATGATTTAACTAGCATGTTGTGTGTCGATAGGAACACCCAAATTTTACTAACATGTTGCTAGTCAAGGAACTTCGATGAAACTCAATAAAATTTCTTCGATGGGTATTTCTCTTTTGAGTTTAATCAACATTAAACCCTTTTAACAAAAATATTTATTCTGGTGGGAGAAAGGAGGGTTCCTCGGGCACTTTTTATTGTGTGATTTTGGTAAGAAAACTTTTGTAGCTTCATTCCAAGGGTAATACAAAGGCTTGGTGATGACAACTTTAGGTGGTGAAAACTTTGGTCATAACATGACCGTTTGTGGGTCCTTATTGGATTAAACAAGTGCCAAAGGTGCCCCTGCACCACCTAGTTTAGACACTCGTATTTATAAGAATTTCCTACGATTGAAAAATAAAATTGGAATGAAGATCTATCATCTTGTCAGTGACTCATTTATCTAGCTTTTAATAAAAAAAGGGAAGGTTACTGAATTCATTTCTACATGGCCTTATTAGGTTACCTATTACATCTTCTAAGTGGCCTTATTAGGACCTTACAAACATATTTCATTCTCAAACCCTTAATTAACCATTAAAACCTAATAATATCAAATAATGATATAAATATGTCTGCAAAGATAAAAAAAATGGAATGGTGAGTCGATGTAATCAGTTTTGATATCAATATAACATGGTTTTCTGCTCATTTTTCATATTTTTGACAGTATGACAATCTGATCACTTGAGTTTTTTTTGTTAATACCTTTAAGTTTTGGTTTATCTTCTATTGGATTTGATGTGGCACTGAACAAACTTCAATTTGGTTTTTATTCTATTCAAATCCATCATTATTTAGGCAAGACATTCAAGTTTTTGTCCAAATTACAAACCCTTAGTCTAGGGTATCCAGTGACTAGTAAAAATGTAATTTTTATTTTCACGTGCATCAAGTCCCCAAACTTGGTAGTATAGAGAGGAAGGATGTGCAAAATATGTGTTTAAGCCTGCAAGAGACTATGTATGGATTGGCATGTGTGTTGGTGGATGAAGATGACTAAAAAATTTGTCTCAAACTAAGATAAAGCAGTGAAATGGCAGTTTGATAAAGGTTTTGTGCATGCAGGTTGCTTGGAAGGGAAAGTGGTGGTTTGGAGAGATGTAATAGTGAGTGTTGAATGTTTCCAAGTGTTTAAAAGGGTAAGGGACACTTGTTTGGGGTTGTGTTGGGTGACTGTCTCAAATAAAGGTATGAATGTCACAGCTAAAAGTGAATTCTTGTGTTGGAACATAAGTTGCAGTTAAAGGTTAGATTATTAGGTTGCATTGGGGAATAGTATTGAGTTGTGTTGAAGGTCTCTTAATATATGTGATGTGTCAAGAGTCCTAAGGTGTAAGGGTTTGTTTCAAACCAAGAGTTGTTAAGGGTTGTTGAATGCTTAAGGGGAAAGTTTATGGGACAGTCACATCCATATAAGTTGTTTAATGTGTTGATAGAGGTTTAAAGTTGTTAATAATCCATTGTGAGTGCTTTGGAGTATGGGGATGGTTTGGTTGTGTGTAGGTGAGTCTAGGTTGTTACCACAAGAAGTGGAGCGTAGTTGTCAATACAAGGGTTGTTGAGTTGTCAATATGAAGGATGTTGTCATAGGAATGGGTATGTGTTCAAACAAAAGTTGTAGACCAGAGTATGTTATGACCAATAAGAGCATTGTTTGTGAGATAATGTTTGGAGTGAAAGTTTGGCTAAGGGTGTTGAGGCCTAATGCATGAAGGCTTTACCATAGTGGTCATTTGAAGAAGCAAAGATATTGTGAGTGAGTCATGAATGATGGTGGATCTTGGAGATAGGTCCTAATTGTGAGTTTGAAGGTGTTGTTACTAAACAAAGTTGGAACCATGAAGTGTTTCATTGCAATTGTTAAGAGGGCCATGATGGCTCCTCATCATCACATGACCCTCCTTGTGTTCCTCTGGGCTTCAGGTGCTCCTGCACCACTTGTGACCTCTCTTTCAAGAGTACAAGTTCTCCACTACTAGGCCAACTCAGGTTCTCTTTGAACTCATGCATTGCCACTACTTTGTAGGCATTGATATCACTGTTTCATAGCACAACAAACTATCAATATATATGTGTAGACACCTAAAATTGTCCTGTCTAATTAAATAAATGTCTTTATTTATTTAATTATTTTAGCCTAATTCTTCTATCAAATAAATAAATCTTTATTTATTTAATTAATTCATTTACCCTCTTCTATCCTTATTTCTCATTTAAATAAATACATTTATTTATTTAAATTCCCCTTTTCCTAAATTAAATAAATACTTTTATTTATTTAATTGATCCCACTTCTTCTATTAATTAAATGAATATTTATTTATTTAATTAATTCATTAGCCTTTTCTACCTATGACACATGTCATTCATCTCTTAATTCCTACACTACCTACCCTCTCATTATTTTCTTATTTTCTCTACCTACCCTCTAATCCTAGTGGACCATTTGTCTTTTACACCTCTCAATCTTATCCCTCCATTTCTTATAGTGTCTTCTATATAAGGAGATGCTTCCTTCATTATCAAACCGACTAATAAACTAATCAATCTATTCTAATCAGCTATTCAACCCCGACCACTCTAGCATTCAAACTTTCATATGCGATCAAGTGTACTTGCAACCACATTTCCGTTCTTTGTTGAGCTCTTGTGCACACATAAAATCTGAGAGCAAATGTATCAAGCAAGATCAATGGAGATAGGAAGAATGGATATCCAAACCCTATTGGACATGTGATGGTATAATCTTTGTGATTTCATTTGATTTGCATTGTCTTAGGTAATCTTCATATGTTATGGTGGATTTTTGTTGTTGTTAGGCTAGGGTTTTGTGGTTGAATTCATTTAGTCTTTCAATATTATTGTTTCCACTTTTCACCATAAACAATATGCATCCACATTATCTTGGTTTATTTCTAACTTTGGGAGTCATGGTGTTAAGTATTAATGGTGTCATTGTCATCATACTACAGTGGTCATTACTTTGATCTTATCAGAGTGCTTTGACATTGTTTTAATATAGCTGCTGCTCTTTTGGTTTGTCAATGATTGTTGTTCATGATGATAGTGATGCCTCTTGTTTTGGTCATGCCTAGGAAAAAATATATACCTATGCTTTACGTTTTCTTGTTAACTTGAAATTGGTGTTATGTTGATCTCTACAAAACCTCGAATTACCTGTCCTTGAGACGTCCCCACACCGGGTACTTGATGTACTCGAGTACTATGTTACTATGTTGAATTCTCAATGGTTTTGGTTCATTTTGAATTTTTTCTATGTTTAAGTATTTCAATTTGGTATATTATACTGAAACAGCATTTCATAACTAACATTTCAAGATCTTTATAACTAGTTCTAAGAAGACTTCCGTACTTGCAACATTGTTTTGCTTAGTTTGTGAAGGTTATAGACTGAAGTTTCCATAGCCGGATTATTTTTCCTGTGAAGAAATATCATGTCAGATAATATCAGCAAAGAAAAAAATGAGACAATTGCTAGATTGTGGTCTAGCTTACAAAGAAAAGGTGATGGAAAATATTATTGTCCCTGCAAAAATTGTAAGGGCTTAAAGACTAGAAGACTTCTAATCATAACAACTGAGAAACATTGTAGGCAGCATGGTCATATTGAAGCGGGGTATGGTTATCGTCAATTGGTAAGTTGTTCATTATATCGTTTTAATAATTTATATACATAAAAAATCATTTGATGATGAGACCATGATCATGGTTTATTTATGTTGATCCATTTTATATAGGTGGAGCACCCTAGGGCACATGATATGAACTGCCACAACCCAAAGAATATGGTTTTCCAAGAGGAGGAGCATGGAGGTGTGAATATCGAAGCTGAAGATAATGATCATATGGAAGAAGATGATCATGCATGAGAAAACATAATTAAAGATGATGGTATAAATATATTGATCCATGACACATTTAGTATTGGCACAACTGAACATGATGATCAAGATGAATTTGGTGTTGTTCATGATGTACCTCTACTTGAGAAGGTATACAAGCCCCTTTACGAAGGCTCCCAAATAACTCTTCTCTTCGTTGTATTTTTGTTGGTGAGCTTGAAGGTTATGAATGGTTTATCCAACACAACAATCTCACGTATGTTAAGGTATGTCATATATGTCATCTTTTTTCATCTATTTTGTTGTTATTTCATTATAGTTAATAAAGGGTGAAACATGCACCATTAAGATTCTTTATATTAACAAATTATATTTTTGGTTGTAGATTGATAGGTGAGTTTTTGTTACCACCATCAAATATTCTACCTTGCTCATACCGAGAATTATCTGCCATTATGAAAGATATTGGAATGGAGTATCAAGTAATAGATGCATGTCCTAATGATCATATTATATATCATAAACAACATGAATTTGCAATAAAATGCCTTGAATGTCTTATGAGTAGATATTGAATAGATCAACTAACAAAAAGGGTGCCTCGCAGGGTTGTTCGTTATATTCCTATTACTCCACGTTTGCAACGATTATTTAGGTGCAAAATCTTGGCGCAATTTATAGATTACCATGCACACAATAGAAGTCAAGATGAAATTATTTGAATGCCTACGAATGGTTCTGGATTTATGGACATAGACGAAAAGTGGCCACACTTTAAAGAAGAACCTCATAATCTTAGATTTTCATTGGCAACAGATAGTGTCAATCCATTTGGAGAGTTGAGATCTAGTTACTCGGTGTGGCCTATTTTTGTTATCAACAATAACATTCCTCCATAGGTGTCAGTAAAGAGGGAGCACATAATGTTGGAAATGATTGTTCCAGGTATTTTTTCATTTAATAGTCATCTACATTAAATTATAAATATTGCAGCAAAATGGTCATAATAATTATGTAATGTTTTTGTTCATTCAACTAGGTAAGTATCAAGTTAAAGATACGAATGTATATATTGAGCCTCTTATCGATGAGTTGCTAGAGTTATGGAATGGTGTCATTATGTATGACGTCTCTAGACCAATAGGACAAAGACAATTTCAATTCCATGAAACGCTTGTATGGATAATTCATGATGCCCCAGGGATAACACATTTTTGTGGTATGTTATAGTGTTCAACTTGCGCATAATTATAAATATAAAAATTATCATATTTAATCCAATTATACATAATCTTGTAGGTCTTCAAACAAAGGGAAAATTTGCATGTCTAGTTTGTGGTCCAAAGATGAAATCTTGTCATTCAAAAAGTTTACGAAAGAAGGTGTTTGATGAGTATAAGCACTTCCTCCACAAAAATCCTAAGTATCAAAATACTGAAAAACATATTTTCAATGGGAAAGAAGAGACTACATCAAAGCCACGAAGAATGAGACCTTGCCTATGGAAGTTGGAATGTAATAGAATTAATCGTCAAGGTAATTTCATTCCATCTACTATATATTTGTATACTGCGTGTACTTTTCATTGTATTATCTTAGAACACAATGAAAAAGATCATTTTATAATTGTTGCAGTATGTTCTACCTCTATCTCTCCCATACCAATTTGACAATAATGTCAAGCAAGTTATATATGATCTTGTAAAATACACGAGGTAAGTAGTGATATTGTTCAATTTTTTGTATAGATTTTATATTTGTGATTTGTTTTACTTGTTATGTAATATATTGTATATTATTTTGTAAAGTCTCGTTAATATATTTGCGTCTTGAATCTCTTGTAGGTGGTTGTCATCTAAAGAATTCCATACAAAAGATATAAAATATTGGAAGAGAAAAATTCCTCATCTAATGTGTGAAATGCAAAAGTGTCTACCTTCAATATTTTTCAATGCACAAGAACACTACCTCATACACCAAGTTGAGGAGATTGAATTGTGTGGACCTGTACACACAATGTCAATGTGGATGGCTGAGAGGCACTTGAAATTTTTGAATTCTTTGGTTCGACAAAGAGAACATCCTAAAGGTTCTATGATGGAGGGATATATGGTATACCAAGCTATGGTGTACATTACTGAATACCTTCCTAAGTTTGCAACAAAGTTTTGTGTAGATCGTATTTGAGATCTCAACTCCATTAACAAATTTGAAGGGGAGTATCTGATGGGGAAAGGTAGAATGAGGAAAGTAAGAGGTAATTATTCGATATTGCAGTTATTATATATATATATATATATATATATATATATATATATATATATATATATATATATATATATATATATATATATATATATATATATATATATATATATTGTAGTTAATTTATTCATAATCTTCAATATACTTCAGTTGTAAATTTCTAGTTATTTTTTGTACACTTGCTCGAGAGTGGGATGCACTACATTTGTATGTTACAAACAATCTTGATTGGATGATGGTATGGATTCAACAATGTCAACAATATGGTCGTGCATTAAAATGGGAAGGTGTGGCTTCCTTGCTTAAAGAAGCTCACCGTAATGGAGATTCCAGTGTTACACAAAGGGAAATTGATTTAGCATATGGTTTAAGAGATAAACAGGTACGCATAAATATATTATTTAATTTTTTTCCAATTGTAATGATGTACATATTATATATGTTTGAGATTTTGCAGGTGAAACACCACAAGGCTATGTGGTACAATGGTCATAAATTTCGCATCAAAAAGTTGGATGACACGAAGAAAGCTTGTGATTTTGGAATAAGTGCAGTATTTCAGGTGACAAATGTTTCGTCTAGAAGTGACATACATCCTCGAGTCTCAGAAAATCGATACTATGGGATTTTGGATGATATACTTGAGTGTGACTTTAGGTCCTTCAAATTAGTTATTTTCGTCATCCAATGGTATAGGCTACAATTGAATGAAAATGATCCTGACATAATTGTTATTGAACATGATAATGGATTTACAATGGTTAATAAAAGGTCATTTGAGCGAGCTGGAAATGAGCCCTATGTTCTTCCAAGCCAATGTGAGCAGGTATTTTACTCAGAGGTTCCTCATAAACTGGGTTGGTCATTTGTTGTTAGACATGATCCAAGAGGAAGGCCGGTAAAGTATAATGTGATGGAAGAAGAAGATACCAAAGAAATAGAAGATGATGTAGATGATGATCATGATCGACAGTTAGTTGATGATGTTCCCGACATAAATATTCATGAAGAAGAAGATGATGATGATGATGTTGTTGCTACTACTGATGATGATGATGATGATGATGATGATGATGATGATGATGATGCTACTGATGATGATGATGATGATGATGATGATGATGATGATGATGATGATGATGATGATGATGATGATGATGATGATGATGATGATGATGATGGCGATGATGATGATGATGGTCATGATGATGAGTTGGATGAAGAAGAAGATCAATGACATGAATGAAATGTATTGGTATGCGATTAGTATATTATCTATTTGATATTGATCTCTTGATAGAAATTTATTTCTTATATATATGGTCACATAATTAATTCATTGTGTTTTAAATTTTAATGCCATTGCATAATTAATTCATGATTTTCTAATAGTAGAACCATGCCACCCGTAGGAGATGGAGACAGATAGAGTGTCGGCTAGCCCTCATTTTGTGTGACATTTTTTGAAGTTTGTGTTTATTTATTGAATGTGGATTGTTTATTAGCTATGTGATGGATGGTGATTTATGATACATATGTGATGGATTACAACATATTTATGATGATACATATGTGATTTATGATACATGTGTGATGGATTAATACATATATGATGGATTACAACATGTTTATGATGATACATATGTGATTTATGATACATATGTTTCTATTATTACTCATATATTTAATTTATTTATTGTTTATCAAATTGCAAATGTAATGCTTATGATTCTCAATTGTTGAGGACCTTGTACTTTCTAGATAAATGAAAGGTAAGGAATTAAAAATTATACAATGATTATGATGTCTGCATATTGTTCACGTTGTCTACTATGTAATCTTTAGCATACATATCATGTAATGCTTATGATGCTCAATTGTTGGTGTTGATTACATGTATATCTTTTTTGTGATTCTGTCATCCTTGGTGGAAATAGGTAATTGATTACAAACACCATCAACCCTTTTGTTGAGGACCCTACACTTTCTAGATAAACAAAAGGTAAGGAAAAAAATATACAATGATATTTATGATGTCTTCATATTGTTCATGTTGTTAACTATGTAATTTTTAGCATACGTATCATGTAATGCTTATGATGCTTAATTGTTGGTGCTAATTACATGTATATATTTTGTGTGATTCTATCATCCTTGGTGGAAACATGTAATTGACTACAGACATCATCGACCCTTTTGTTGAGGACCTTGCACTTTCTAGATAAACGAAAGGTAAGGAAAACAATATATACAATGACTATGATGTCTTCATAATGTTCATGTTGTCTACTATATAATTTTTAGCATACGTATCATGTAATTTTTAGCTAACATAAGATAAATGAATTACATATGCAGGAACTTGAACCCCTTTGACGAGGATCTTACACAATGTCATAGATCGACAGGTATAAGTCAATACACCTTATAGAAACCATTTATTAATTGCTTGCTTTCTCTTTAATAATAAGTCAAGTTTTAGCAACAATATTTTGTCAAAACTTTGATTTTTTTTTCTCATCGAAACCACATGTTATAGCTCATTCCACCTTCTCGACCCTCCTATATGCCTTAAGTGACGAGGAAGACTATTTTTATGAGTTTTTTAAACTCTAAAATTACTAAGAAAACAAATAACCCCTGTTTTTCAAACCTCGACATTAGCAACAAATATAATACAGTTATCAAAACTTGAGGCCCCAGTTGGGCTTATTCAAATTTTAATCTCAACATCAACTTTAGGGCCAACTTCTTTGTGAACATTACCCTCATTTGCAAAATATCAACAACATACGGTGAACCATCTATTACAAATTCTTTTCGTCTCTCTCCATGGAATCCTAAAATTTATTTCCTCTCACAATAACAATCGACCCTATACCAACTATCTCTCTCATTTGATCGAGTGTAGGTACCACCAAATAGGTATTTGTTAGATCTATCTTCATCGAGTGAGGGAAATTCGGGAAGAGAAAATGAAAGTGAGACATGTAGCACATCTAAAAGAGGGAGAACAACTAGAGGCCAAAAGATTAGGAGAAAATTCAATAAACACAGGCAATTTTTTCTTGCTCAAGGGGGGTCATGTTCTTATGATGATGAGAGCATAGGCGACATCGAGGTGCCCTTAAGGTACAAACATCTATAGAAACAATGGGTACCCAAGGAACTTCCTCCAATAAACACTAATTTTTGTGTTAACGAGAGGATATATCGCATAACACCATCATCAATACATGGTTTGGGCCTATTTTCCATGGATGACATAAAGGTTTGTTACAACAAAGTTGCTAAATTGATAGAGCATGTCATACCTTGTTACAATTATAAAAAATAGATGCAGATTATTCAATATAGAAAAAGTATGCGTAGGTATGCACTCTCAGCGAAATATATACAACGAAAAGATAATGATCAAAGTAAAAGAGTGGCTATGTACATTGATGGAAGGCCAAAAGCAATAGGAAATATTGTAGGTTTTATAAATAGTACACGACCTGGGTCAACTAATAAGCAACCCAATTGCATATTCGAGGCACGCGAGGGAAATCATGTATTTGTATATGCGATAAAATCAATAAGTGCAGGGGAAGAGCTGCTAATCGATTATAATTTGAATCGCATAGATACAAACAAAGTTACTATCATGGGGGTGGTACATACTATATACCATTTAAACCAACCTTCAATTAATGACTCCAATATACCATTTTATTATTAAGTTTTTTTGCTAAGTCTATTGGTTTCATTTCGCTAATGTTTTTTTTATATTTAATCTTTGTCATAGGGTGACATTCATCCGACACATAGCACAGACAAGGATGTAGCTCCCAGCCCTTCTACCCAGCAGGTAAACCTCATTGTAATTGTACAAATTAGATAGAAGCAAAATGTTATATTATTATGTTCTTTTCTTTAGGGTTTTGGATTAATTTTGTTAATGTTACTAATATTCTTGTCACAGACGGATGTTCGGTGAAAGACACCTGCATTGCTTGATGATATCTATATAGAGCTGGACTCACTATTATGCGATGATGACATCACATATTCCACAAACCCTGTCAAAATGATGAGAAAGATCCAAAAAAAAATTAATAGAGAAATTATTTCTTTGGCATACCAAGTCCCTCAAACTGATGCAATAAAAGAGAGGGTGCAACAATTGATGCAGAGAGCACAAAACTTGGAAGTAAGCTGTAATGAAATCTTTATTTATAACATAAGTTCAAAAATGGTTTATATTTTATACTCTTTTATGTCATGAACTAAAATATGTACGTGATGTTTTTACAGGAAACATTGTGATGCACTGTGAAATGGACAAGGTTAGTCTAAGATAAATAACACAAGACACAAGAAAATCGTTAGTGTTAGTCAATCAAAAACTAATCTAAACAGGCATATCAAAAGAGATACTAAAATCATGCTAATCTATCTAACAAATGAAAAAAAGATAATGAGGCATCTCCAAATGCCTCTTAGCATGCTCTTAGCTCCTTCTCCCTTGTTCCTTTCCTCTCCAAGTTCCAAAATAGTGTAGCTCTCAGCAGTTTTTTGCACTATGGATGCTTATGGAGGATTGAGATTTGAGTATTTTGCTCCAAATGTAAAATGAAAAGCTAAAATACTAGATGCTATTGAAATGATTGATTTTAACCAAAATAACAAGATTTTAGTTTGCTATGCTAAATGCTCTCTAAAATGCCTATAGGTTAAATGCATACAAGTTTTCCGGATCTGGATTATGAGTAAATGGGCTCTATTTATAAGGAAAATGGAGCAATGGATGGTTGAGATTGAGCAATCTCAACAAGGGTCAGGATTGAATGATTTCAAATCCATGTGAGGGCTTTCAACCCAATCCCAGGATGACAAGTGTCAATGTGAGATAGGTTGAGAGGGGAGGGAATAAGCATTAAATGCTTGATATGACCTTGGGAGTTAAAGTCAAGGTTAGTTGAATGAATAAACTCTTTATTCAAAGAATAAAGCTTTTATCTAATGGATAAACTCTTGTGCAAATGTAAAAAGGATAAATATGGTCAAAACAATAAATGTTTGGGGGGACAAGTTTGAAATAACCATAAATGGTTATGTAAGAGCCATAAATGGTCATGTAAGAGCCATTAGTGGTTTTGGAAGACTTTGGAGGTTAAATTGTTGAACACACAAAGCATTAAATGCTTTTCAAAGACTTTTGAAGTCTTTGAGAAGTGACTTCATTTTGCCTAGGAATGTGACAATAATTAGGGGATGGATTAGGCTAATAAGGAAGGGGTTAGAAGAATCTAGAAGGGGATTAGATTTTGCAAGTGGATTTGGTGGGTGAGGGAAAATAGGATTTTATTAAAATAAAAATTCATTTATTCCAATAAATGAGTGCAAGTCGCATTTGTAGGAAAATGCAAGTGGGGGGGGATAATGATTTAAATAAATGTTTTTATTTAATTTATTTAAAAGAGGAATAGGGGGATTTAATTAAATAAATAGATTTTATTTATTTAATTGATTGGAATTTGATTTAATGAATTAATTAAAATAAATTGAATAATTTATTTAATTAATAGAAGAATGTTTGGGAATAAATTAATTAAATATTAATTTAATTAACTGATGGCTAGTGGATTTTTAATCAAATAAATAGTGAATATTTATTTAATTAAGCTGGATAGATTTGTGTGACTACACATTGCATCCTCATCGAGCTGGTGGCCATGATCAGGGTACTCTAGGTAGTTCAGGTGATGATCATGTTCCATACAATAAAACTACTTTGATGCTCTGATATATCCTTTATGTGGTCACAGGCTCCTTGTTGTTATCAAACATGTCACTACTATCACTTGTGTTTTGATATCTTTTCAAACCATATGTTTCCTCTTTTATAGATCATAGAACTATTCATTCTTCATAACAACCCCAATACTTCTTTTTAACTAAGGTCTTTGTCTTCAATATTGATCTCTACTATTTTGACTGCATGATTCCTCTCACTGATGCAGAGACACCAAAGATTTCTCACTTGGATCATAATATGATCCATTCAACCTTCCAATATAGGTTGCATTTCAGAGGCATCCCTAAACCAATATCATGGAACTGCCAACCTTCCAAGGATCCAAACTAATCCAATCTACCCTTTCAACATGTTCATAATAAAATTCAATATATGTAAGAGGCATAATTCAAGTACAAACTCTTCTAGATACACCAAGTGGATGGGTTTGAGACATCTAACAAGATTAATGTTTTGTATATTTAATGTATTGTATATTTATTGTTTTATATATTTAATGTATTATTCTTTAGGTGATGTCCATGTTCCTATGCAAATGTCGCCTCATCAGATGCCATCATCCCCACCTATATTGCCAACTGCAATGTCGACAACACACAACATGCAGACATCGTCTAGTGCACATCATACTGACCCCACAGTTGGTAGATCCCTCATTTTTTCTCTCTTTTGTTATGTGTTTATTTTCCTTGAGGTTTTATTTCTTGGTGGCATTTCATAGTGGATTCATTTACTGTAGCAAGAAATGTACATAAGGATGCAGAGGCCACTAGTGGTGATACCATAGCAGCATTTCCTGAATCTTCCGGTATTACTAGTACAGGAACAAATGTGTCGGTCACATTTGTGGTGACCAAAGATTTGCTTCCCATAAATATAGAGAAGCTACCAGGTACTTTAAAATTATTATATATAGTCTAATTGTAATTTACTTATTGATCACTCGTTTTGGACTAATCATCCTATGATTTGTTTGTAGGAAATGATATTTTTTATAAAAATCTTAATGAAATTACATTGGAGATCTTCGGGCCCACCATACATAAATGATGGAATGAGCAAAAATGGTTAAAAGATGAACTCATAAACCGTTTGGTTGGATTGTTCAGAAATGACACATTCGAGAAAAGCAAGGTCCTTGACCAAGCTGACAAACATCTAAAGTATGCGAGGGACCAGTATAAGACACATTTAGAGAAGAAAAATATGTACGAGCGTCCCCCATGATTCCAGAGAGGGAGTGGAAGGACCTAATTTTGGATGCAAAGGAGAGAGTTGAAAGGAAAAAATGAAATACACCACCAGGCAGAAGAAGGTATGTGATACTATTAAGAATGTAATTATGTACTAATTACTCTTTATATTTATATAATCTAACATATTTCAAACTTTTTATAGACTACTCGACACATCAAAGGCAACTAAGGAAATACTAGAAAAGCATGGGCAACACAAACTTGGCTCTGGTGGTTATATGAAAGTTTTCACACAAATTGTAAGTATCAATAAATGAAATATCGCATCAAAATAATAAATTGCAAACAATGTTTTTTAATCATTAAATAATACAAGCAAAATTCATGATATTAAGCAAAAATGTAGGGCTCTGGATTCAATAGAGTGCCCACAGAAGATGACATGAAAATTGCCTTTCGGGAGGGCTATGGAGTTGTGGTTGAACGTCTAAAAGGATTGAGTGGGCAATAAGAAGATTCTGGTGCATCTGTCAATCATGTAAATAAGCTAAATGAAAATTATTTAAAATTGAATACTTGAGCAATAATCTATTCGATGTTAATTTCCAACATAATGTGACTATATTTGTTTTAAATAATCAAGCAATCATAACAATGCACATGATGTTGGAATGCAGGTTGGAACACAACCTGTACATGATGAAAGTCATGGTGTGTATCTCGGCATTGGAGGTATTCATGTGCTAAACAAATTTTTTTTATGTAATGATTAATATAATTAAACATCTTTAATTGAAATTGGTGTAGTAATTAATGTAACCTTTTTTGTTTTCATTTTAGAGCATGTAGTCTGTTGTAACCAAGTTGAGCATGATCCAAGTAGACAACATTAGGAACATGATGGGGCCCAACCAGGTATAAGGACCACTGTTATTCCTTTAAACAAATTTAATTGCAATTGGTGTATTGATTAATGTAACCTTTCGTGTTTCAACTCCAGAGGATTTATAGGGTGTTCAGGATGTTGAGGATGAGGCTAGACAAAATGATCAGGAAGATGATGTGGCCCCATCAGGTAAAGAGCACCCCTGTAATTTTCTTTTAATTAATGAAATACTTGTAAAAATAATAATAAAACTCATGAATTTAACCCATTTCTTTGTTATTGCAGTGGACCCCCCTTTGCATATGCGTCCTCATCGTGAGTATAGGACTAGGCATACATTAACTAGATCACGAGAAGAGGGTAGAATAAAAGAAGAGGGGACAAATGATGAAGACAACGATGGTCCACTTAGTCTTTACATCCAAGCTTCAAAAAGAAAGAAAAAAAATTATTGTGGTCTTATTATATGTGAACAAATCGATTTTATGTGTTAATGAATTTTATTATGTGTTAATGAATGTTATTGAATGATATGTGTTAATGAATGTTGATGAATGTTTCTTGTTAATGAATGTTAATGAATGTTAATGAATGATATATGTTAATGAATGTTGATGAATGTTACCTGTTAATGAATGTTATGTGTTAATATTGAATGTTATGTGATAATAAATGAATGTAATGTTTCATTAATGGATGAAAGAATGTTAGATGTTAACGGGGAATTTAGAGTGATATTAGGGGGGGAGGGGCCAAATGAGCTTCCACCTTTAGAACGTGGTTGGCCCTGTTAAGAGAATATTAAACTATTCTTGAAACAAAAAGAACCTCAATAAGGTAACACACTTTTCAATATTTCATTATGCTCCACTGTTATTCTTATTGATGCTAAGCATCTTGTTTGCAAGTTACAAATTCAGTGTTTGTGAACATGCTTCTACAAGATGGTTCCCCATTACAAGTGAATGCATGCCTCATTGGTTTTGTGAGTTTATTTTGTTCTAGAATAGACACACTTCCTCTATTCATTCCTTAACATTTGTTCATTTTGTTTTAGAATAGACACATTGCCTCATTGAGATTTGTGCCAAGCTCTGACTCTCCATTGGACATTCATTCTCGTAAAATGGAGTCTACTTGTAAGGTAAGTGCATTTTAAAATTATGTATGAAGATGGATAACAAGTGCTAGGGCAGATGGTAAATCACTATTTAAAATATATATTGCATATAATCAAAGTATAAATGCTTCCCAGGTAACCTGATAAATGAATATTTGGTGGGATGGAGATCATGATATATGCGTTCGGTCAGCCCCTCTCTCTTCTCCTTTATTACCTCATATATTACATTTTCACAAGTATGTCTTTTGTATTGGCAACTTTTGCTTCAACCTATGTATTTTTGTCTCATCTTTCATATGAAGGTTGCTTGCTTTCTTCTATGTATTCCACTTTTCAAGGATCCTCACAATAGAGACCTCACGTCTTTCCATAAATGTTCAAGCTTCCCACAATCGTTTCACAATAATTTTACCCCTTCCCCACCTTTTCCCATCCTCAAATTACCTGATTACTCATATCCCACATGTCTTCATACCCAAACCCTTCTTTGACTGATCATTCTTGTTCCCTATGACAACAAACTCTTTCTTATAACTACCAACTCAATCTAGGATTCATTTGACATCTCTCTGATCTCTTCAAACACTTATCACTCATTATAAGCCTCATCAAAACCCAAACAACTCTAACTCAAATCAAGTTTAATGTGTTTGATAAGGTCTCTAAGGTCTGAGGTGTCAAAAGTACAAAAAGTGGGAAAAAGTTGTAAAAAGTGCAAAAATGCAACTTTGATTTTTTCAAATGTTGCATAGGAGTTCTTATCCATCGGTTGAAAAGGGAGTGGTTAAAGTTTGTAACTATCATATGGGCCTATAAATGCTTAAAGTTGGTCAATTTTGAGTAGAGAAGGTGATGCAGAGTGACCAATGGTTCTGTAAGTACTCTTAGGGTTTCTTCATGATGCAGAGCATCATGGGAATCCATCCAAGTGTCTTAGGAACCAACTAATCCAATTCTTCATTTCAACATATCAATAATTCATTAGAGGCATTTCCCACATAGCAACACTCCTTAAGCATGGAATCTATTGGATCTCAAATCAACATATTGGATATGTTCTAAGGAAATGCCAACTCCTATCATCAAACCCTCCAATTGATCTAGCCAACTTGTAGAGTGAACCAATTAAGTTGCTAACTCCCTCACTTTAGGCTTTGCAGGACCTAGGTGGGTATACCTACTCACTAGTTGTTTCTTTTAACTAATGATTTTTATAGCAGATTCAATGTTTCACTTTGGTTTTCTCCCTATCTCAGAATGACATAAGGTCCCAAAATAGAGTGCTACTAATGAGTTCAAGATTGTTGTTGTAGAAGATATTTGATCTTTATGCTTGAAGTCTATATATTCTTACATAATTTTTTTTTCTTATTTGTGTTATCTACTAACCTTAATCTTCCCTACTGATCTCAACTTATTCCCTACTCTCTATCTTCTTTATCAATCCTACTACTTGAATTAAATTAAAGTGTATTCAATATGGCAAAGTAAAGTATATTTTGAGTAAATAATTGAGTAATGATCAGTGCCTATCCTTCTATTGGGTCACAAAGTCCATGTCTTCCAAGATCCCACATACAACTCCTATGTGACAGTTTTTTAAATCCACCCTTATGATGGATTTGTTAGTTGTCCTCCTCTGAAGTGTTTATAAATTGACTTCATCCACTACAATTCACTTAAATGAGTTTAACTTTCCTTCTGAAAGACCAATTAAGAAAGAAATATAAGGAACAATTATGTTTCACATACAATCTTGTTTTTTCAAATTGAAAATGAAAGCAATCAATTTTCCACACTGAGAAATTTTTAAAGCAACTTTATCTATTCTAGATAATAACATAAGAGAACAGGTTACTGAAACAACATTTATCCACAACACATGTAGAGGAAATGCAGACGCTTGTATTAATTAAAATTCTGAACATGAAAATAGTTTGCTTGCTGATGATATCTTAATATTACAAAACTTCCCTCATACTTATATGAGAACCAAATAGTTTCAAAATGAAAGGGTGTGCCCCTTTGAAATTCATTAACTAACAAAATGTCTTTTCTATTGTAATTGAGAATGAACAAATTTGACATCCCCAAATGATTGATGTATTCTGCATCCTTGTAGCAACTAACATCTTTGCTCCATCTCTTCATATCATATTCTAACTGGGAGAACTCATATACCAACAAATTGACATGGGGTGCCAAGTACTCTTATGTGTCCAGCTTCTCATTTGCCCTGTCAAGGATGCCAGTCAACTCGACTTGCCATTGTTCTAGTGACACAAGGTCTCCATCATGAATAATTGAAGGCATTTAGGGTGTGTTGGCATTTTCCAACGTTTGAATATTATTATTTAGTTCTTTACCAAACCTATGGTGTTCTTCCACGAATGCATTCCCTTTGCCCTTTTCCTCTGCAGTCATTGAGTTGTGCTTGTTCATTACTTCCTCTAAATGCTCTTGTAATCTCATATGCTCATTTAGGGACTTTATGGTGCCGATGTATGTCCTCCAGAAATTGGTAGGTGTTGATTCTAGATGTTATGCTTTATCTTGCCAATGTTGTTTTTTAGCTTGCACCTTTTCATATAGGGCTTTGAGTGTATGATTTTCTCTGACCAGTTACTCAATCTGATCCTTGTTTATCTTGGCCACATCCAGGATTAATTGTGCAGTTATCCTTGGATCTTTTTTTCCCACTTGTTGGATCATAAGGTGCCCGAAAGCTTCATCAGTGTCTACAAGGAGTGACCTCTTATTTCTGGGGTATAAGGCCCATAGTAATAAAGCCTTCTGATCTGGATAATATCCTAAACCAAAGAATATTCTATTGATATCGACTAGCACAATATGTTTTCCATGGTGCTTCTTCTTCAAGAAATAGTCAAACAAAAGGGAAACCTTCATCGCCCACCCGAGATAAATGATCACACCTACTTCTTTGAGTAACTGCCTCCCTCTTTCAGGGGTCATTTCTTTCATTTCTTTGTCAATCTCCTCCTGCAACATTTGTAAATTTTCCTCCTCATTTCTCTCTCCTTCCTGTTGTCTCCATATCTTTCCCCTATATTGACATAAGAAAGTATTAAATTATGGTGTATGGATGAAATCTTGATCTGATATGAACTCTTCATGTTCCAAGATCCCGGTGTCATCCACTTCTTGCACATCATATTGGTCTATAGCCAAATCCATTTATTGCTCATATCCAAACCCGGGTGGAGACATATTGTCCTGTGAATCAGTAGGAATATATTCAACAGTTGACTGGGGAGATAAATGTGCTATGGGTTCAGTTTCCCTCACACTTTTAGACCTATTTCTGAAAACATATTGTGGAATATTATTTATAATCTCCAACTCATGTAGCAACAATTTCTCAGCTATGGCCACAGGATCATCAATCCCCTCCAGAATTTTCTCATTGATCTTCCCTCGGCTAACTTTCCACTCATAAGCTTTGGCAATTTTATCATAAGTTGCCCTTTTCTTCATTGCCTCTTCTCTTTCCATATTCCTGATAAAATCATCAATCATCATAGGGGTATACTCGCTAGCTTTCAACTTTTGTGATTCTCTGGCTCCTCGTATGTAGTCTTCTGGGTCAAAGTTGGGTCTTTGTTCCCCTTCTGCAAGGTGGCAGTACTCTAACTTGTTTTGCAACAAATTATAACTTTTTGAACTTTTAACAATAAAATCTGAAAACACTAACAATCTAGGCACTATTGATTGCTTTCCATGATGTGTGAGATATTATGCACTGGCTTGAGACAATTGTCTGATAATTTCTAGGTAAGCAACCCTATCTAGTACTGTCATTGGGAGAAAAAAGGTTTTTCCCTCAAATCCATATACCCTAATCTGTTTATAATCTAGGAATCAATACCAATCTCCCCAATTATGGGTTATTTGGCTATGTTCATCGAATTCTTTTGGTCTTAAAAATTTCTTAATCTATGGAGACAACGAAAAATCACAAGGGTATCCTAGCACTATGTGCAGAGGCTTCACAAATAATTCTTTAAAATGCATGTATTGACTATTTTTGTATCTTTGATCCCAGGCTGACAACCACAACTTAATAGGTTTATGGACTCTAGCCTTATCACATTCTCTGACACCTAGATCTTCAGCCCATAACCCTGTCTCTTGTCCAACATAGAGCAATAGGTGTACCAAGTGGGAGTATTGTTTGAAATGGATGTTAATCATGTCACTCTTCAATTTTTCAATCCCATGGTTCATAGTGTCCACTAAGAAAGTGGAATAATCAAACATGCGAGGGTCTTTAGACTGAATATATGCGTTGTTAACCATGATGACAATGACCACAAGGGGAAAAGCTTCTACACCCAAAACCTATGCTACACAAAAGTATGCATATTTGAAATATGGGTGGAACAAATTGACATCAAATGGGGCTTTCTCATCGTCTGTAAATGGAACGATGGATCCTCCTGACCTTGGTCTATGTGGAGGAAGCCTCCATCGCTTATAGATATGCTCCATATTAAAGTACTCTTGTGTGAGTTTACTCATATCAATGTGCTCTTCACATCCCCACTCCAATTAGAACAATTTCTCAATGTAATCCTTGGTGATGTGTATCAAGGGGTTACCCATGTAGTCATAGATGAATTTTGTCTTAGGATCATACCTATCCACCAATGCTTTTATCAACTCTATGCTTACAAAGACATTGGGGATTGCAAGCCACCCTAAATTCAATGTCCATAAGTTACAGACTGGCTCTACTGTGGATCTCCTCACATAACTAAAGATAACATTTCATGATCTGAAATTTCCGTCCAATATCCTCTAAGTTTTTGAATTTATCTTCCAATCCCTCGTCATCTGACTTGATTTTCTTTGAACGATGATTTGAGGTAGGGAATTGGTCCAACAAGTCTTGGTCTAGAGATCTCCCTAATTTCTTCTATTTTTTAGGTTTGTTTTCCTCCCTAATTTCCCGAGGTTGGGGGTCTTTGCATTTTCTAGCCCTGGTTTTTTTAGATGACGACACCTCCATCTCAGATGTAATGCTGAAAGAACGAGGATTGGAAGAGCACTTACTAGTTTTTCAAAGTAAACCCAATTGCAGAAGCTTTCATAGAATCACTCGGCCTTTGATCGCTTCGAGCTCGTCTCTCCTAAAAAATTTATCAGACAATTCTATCAGTTGAGTTCATTTGTTATGTGCAATGGTCATAAAGAAACTTGATTTGAATTTATTGTGACATGACTTGTTTAGGTTTGTGTGGGATTTCACGGCAGAATGATTAAACTTTCCTCTTTTCAAAGTTTGTTTTTGTCGGTGAATCATCATGAGTTCTCATCGATATTACCCCGCCTCTATTTTGGTTTTGATAAAACATACCACTTTGGCCATCTGCTTATCGTTCTCATCAACACCTTCTTTTCATCAAAATGGTCTTATTTCGATGAAGCCCCTTCTTTCTAACGATGCTTGTTTTCGATGAAACTTACTTTGTCGCCATGAGGTTTAGCAACTTCTTCGATATCCCCTTTTTATCGAAAGGCAAGGTTTTGATGGAACATACTACTTCTCTTCGATGTGCAAACTTTGATGAAACAGTTGGTTTCACTAATAATCTTTTGGGTCGCATCGATACTCTCCTTTGATCGAAAGACACGGTTTTGGTTGAATCATTCTTTCTTTCTTCGATGCGTAGGCTTCAATGAAACTAGCAGTTTCGTCAAGATCTTTTCGAGCTTTTCCAATGCTTTCTTTTCACTTATAACTTATTTCTTTCGATGAGTATGGCATGTATTTCATCGAAATGGGAAATACTAAAGTAAACTTAGGGAATCGACTTCTTTTCGATGAAAGGTGACACTTTGATAAAGGCTTTTCTATTTGGTCGATGGGTCAGTTTGATCGATATACAAGACCTTGCTTATTTTTTGATGTAGGGTTGGGTTGGTTTCTTAGAAATTTGAAAGGCAAGGTGATTTCTTTTTTTAGAAAACTTCTAGAGCTCCATTCTTTGGAGAAAATACTAAAGTTTGTGATGGCAATTCACAGGATTGAAATTTTTGGTTATAACAGAATCATTGAATTTATGACATACATGATAGGTTACTCAATAGATACATTCAAATTTCATGATTTATCAATAGCATTATGTTTGCTCGTCACTATACAAACATTTTTGTTGTCTTCTCCTTGAATTGACTAAGAATATCAATTGGAATTGTAACCGATAGTTAGGATTTTGTCTTAATCGATATTAGTAATGTTTCTTATCTTCACCCATCAATGCTTGATTATCATTGGTCACTTATAAATATTTTTTACTTATCAATTGGAATGATGAATTGATTAGTTAATGGTTGTCACCATAAGTCAAATTGGTATATATTGTGATGTTGGCATAAAGTCCTAGGATCAATGAAAGCTAATCTTTTCTTAGATTGGTCTCAGCATAGATACATGTATCAATACTTTGTTTTCTAACATTGATTTTTGTGTTTGGTTTCTTTCATAGGATCTCATGCAAGCAATTGAAACATTCAAGGCTTGTGAAACACAAGGAACAAAATGCCAAAACATTAGCTTCACAGTAACTTGTTGTTAATATGATTCTCTGTCCTAGTAATCATATCCTACCATATTTTGGATGAAACTATCTTTGTCCTTAAAACAAAATGCAAAGTTATTAGAGTAGATTGAGAAAAGTTTAAGGTAAAATGAGAAAGTAAGAATGTTATTTTCTAACAAGATCAAAGTTGCAATATTAATTCAATAAATGCATAGGGTGTGGACTGCTTGAAATATGATAACTACAACAATGGTGACCTAAAACTTTGACAAATATACATAATACTTGTTCATATTTGGACAGTAAATTCTCTATATTTGGGTCTATCCCATTCACCTCAGAACTCCTTATCTATTTGCCTCTCACTCTTTTGCAATACTCTCTCTTAGTTTACTAAAGCCCCGTTGTAACCTCCTCAATCTCAAAACTCTACCTATTCCATCACGCTTTCAAACTTCGGCCAAAACCTTAAGCCATTCGATTCCCCAATATATCTCTAAAGCCTTTGAAACACCCCTGCCATTTTCCATAAGCCCCCTGTATTCCCACAACTTCTCGGAGCCTCCAAAAGATCAACTAAGGGTATTGTCATGTATAATAAATGGTTGATATGTTATTTATTATGTTTTCTCATGCAAGGTAAATGTATAAACCAAACAAAATGAAGTATAAGTTTAAGGGGATTTTCCTTGAATAAAAAATGACTTCAAGTTGGGCTTTTTAGAAAAGATTGACATGAAGCATGTGGACCTAGAAGACTTCAATTAACGAATGTTTGGAAACAACCCTTCCTAGTTGGCTTAGAAGTTGGTTACAGTGGCATAACACAAGTTGTTGGATTTCCCACTTGAGCACAAATGTACCTTACTGCTTTAGTAGGAATAGTTCAAGAATGAGGACATTACACAACTCTTGTATTTCACATGGCATTTCATTCAATGCATCAAAATCCTATAGTTGACCTGCATCCCATATATATAGGGCAGTCAACTTGCATAAAAAAATTGTTATATTTTTTTTTAAATGTTGGAGAATGTCATAATTTTGACGAACACCACAAGACAACCAATGAGGTTTTCGTACCTGCGATGTTCTTATCGTGGCAGTTTTCATCAGAATTTCGACGCACACAACCATTAATGCGATGAGGATACCATACCTGCGATGACTTTCCTACATCAAAAAAAGAGGAACGTGTCCTATGTCTCATCGTCTCACATACGTCAAAATTCTGATGTCTCCTCGTCAAAAAAAGAGGAGTGTGTCCTACGTCTCATCGTCGCACACATGTTGAAATTATGACGTCTCCTCGTCGAAAAAACATGCCATTGCTCCATAGAAATTTCCGACGTGGAGAAGTCGGAATTGCAATGTGTAGCCCGTCGTTGAAATTTTCGACAAAAAAATAGCGACGGGTATTTTCTCTCGGTTTCATCAAAATTTTGACGTTTTGTTGTCTGAACTCCAACGAACGCTCATCGAAAAATGACCCCAAATGTACTAGTGTGTCCTCTGGTATTTGGCATCATTAGATAGTGGGGAACATATCTCCCTTCTCCTTGTGTTACCTTGCACAACCATTGCTTCTCATGTTTTGACGACATGGGATAGTGGGGAGCCTCTATCCTTCCATCATTTTCTTATCCTGCGCTGGATTCACTTTGGTGCTCTTACTCATGTAGGATAGTGGGAAGCCCTGAGCTTCTTTGTTTTCTTACCCGACATGCCTTTGTCACGTTGAATTTCTGCAGTGCGGGATAATGGGATTCACAATTCTTCTTTGATCTTTTTATCCCACAAGACTATTTCTCCTAGGTCTCCTTCGGTGCGGGATGTCGGGGAATCTTTCTAAACCTAGCTTTATCCTACCCCGCATGGTCACAATTCTCATGTCCATCACACCACGGGATGGCGGGTAGTTACATAGCTTTTCCCGCGCACCCATGAGGTCACCCTTTCCTCATGGATTCTAGTTGTGGAATGGTGGAAGCCGCCACTTATCTCGTGCGCTCGCAGAATCAGTCGATCCTCACCAGTTCTAGCCGCGGGCTTGTGGGGACCGCATAACACGTAACCTTCGTGTTATGCACACCCTAAAGAGATAACTTGCATAACCATCATGTTATGCAATTTATAACCTGCATAACCATCATGTTATGCAATTTATAACCTGCATAACCATCATGTTATGCAATTCTTTTGCACTCTATAACCTAGTTGACATCAATGACAACAATGCCAACAAAACCAAGGGGTTAAGCTAAGGCAAAACCCTATATAGCCGCAAACACACCAGTTTCCAACTTTCTAGTGTAGTTATAGGTTTTTGTTAGAGTGGATAATTTCAGGATGATCTCAACCAACTGACATTGACCCATTTGTAGAATTAGGACCTAGATCTCAAGGACCAAGGTGCCAACGCCCTGGTCCTCCTTTAGTCAATTGACAAGATTTAGACAAACTTAGTTTCCAAATTTGTAGTTTCTCGATTAGTTCAGTCATTGGGACTGGAGCGCCCAATGCTCCAATCCATTCAAATTAGGCTCAATTTTTAGTATCAGGTGCACATTATATTCCCATCTCCATATTTATACATTTTCTTTCAATTTTGCTTCTTATTCAGATTGTTATTGCTACTATTTTAGTTGTTTTCATTCATCCTACTAGCTTTGTTTGGTATTCTCTCACATTTGACACATTCCCTTTCATATCAACAAAGGAATAGAAACCCTAAAAGTAGTCCTCGACTCTCTTACACGAGAGTAAGTCAAAGTGAATCACTTCCTTAGGCTCTTTTGTATTCTAATGTATGGATGAAAGTGGGATTAGGCCCTAATCTACCCAATTCCATTTGCATCCATCACATAGATTTCGCTTAGGGATCATGCTCTGATGCAACAGACGAAGAAAGAGAGACAAAGAAGTGAAGAAATACTAGTATCATATTTGCAATTAGTAAAATCTCCTCGAAATAGTTGAGAGCCAAACAACATGATTTCACTCTTTTTTTTGGGGGGAAAAAATATTTCATGTCAAAAATCTCTTGTTAAAACTTCACTCTTTAAAGACGGGTCAGTGATTTGGAATTCAAACTAGTCTCATGAAAAAATGAAAAAGAGGTTCTACAATCTGACATCATCCTAGAAATGTCTCTTGAGATAACACTCCCAAACCTAGTCAAAGAAAAATCATAAAAGGAGCCCATTCTATTGAAACCTGAGGAGAATTATTCTCTAGAAATTGAATAAATGCCATCCTGTGATGATGAAACCTATTCAGAAGTAGGGGATGAAGAATGTACTCTAAGTCATGAGGTAGACCAAGTAGATGAAGCACAAATTTGGGACAATTTAGAACTTTTTTGTTTATCACTAGAGAGTTAATGGAAGCCAAAGTATTAGAGAATATTCTAATTTATGGAGAAAGCCTTGTCATAACATCTCCTAAATAGATCTTAGACCCGACACATGAGTTAAGATCAAATGGTGTAAGATTTTATTGTTATTATGGACCTAGTAAGAAATCTCCTTCACACTCTCGTGGGTGCCCAGTTAGGTATCATGCACAACAAGAGACCAGTATATCATTTCAATTTACTTACATTTTTATGCATGAGAAGTTCTCTCTAGAGCTAGGAACATATCCCTTTGTTTTAGGAATTAGTCCTTTTAGTGTTTAAGTTGTAATTCCCAATGTGCAGCTCGGAGAAATGACCAAGAGTGATGTCTGAAATATTTTATTTGGTTTCGAGGTAGTGAAAATATTAAAAAGTTAGGATGTAAAGGAAATTATTTTTAAAAGCCAGTTAATGGGTTGTTCAGCTTGGTCGTTTTTAAGGGATAGAGTTAGGTAGGTATGGTGTTATTTTCTTTTCCAAAAAGTGCTATTGCATATTTACTATATTTCCCTTTGGGGCAGTTTTGTACAGTCCTTGTTCTACCTAAGTGTGTCATGGACCTGTGTTTTTGCATCATTTGTTCAATCGTGAGAAAAGAGTATAGTGTCTTTCATTTCCATAAGGCTAGTTTGGGCAAGGTAATTATCATTCAAAATGGTAGGTAATTTATTTGCATCCTGTGCAACATTTTTTTTTAGAAAGTGGATGTGCTAAGGCTGGAGTCTAAATTATGATGACGTTAACCATATTGTTTAACCAGGTTTGGTGTACTTTCTCCCCTTCACTAGTCGCTATATACAATGGATGGCAGATATCATTATGCTTCTCAATGTTTTTTTAATGATAAGAAAAGCTCCCATTTGCCTCACGTTCTTCTCATAAATTCAACAAAGCTTTTAGACATTACATTCATCATAAATTGTTGAAGTATGCATTAAAAATGGACACAACTTTTGACAAAGCTATATGCATATATTCAGTATAATAGATAATTTTTTACAATATGCGTATATGCTTTCTATTCAAAAATTTTAAGCTATGTGCAGGTCGAACAAGGAGAAAAAAGGTTAAAGGGGCAAAGTGAGAGTTCAGTTCAATCAGAGGAATCCTCCTCTTATTCTTCATCAGTTACGAGGAGCTCTTCCTCCCTTAGCCAATCAATATCCACTGTGTGTCAGCCTTTGTCATTGTAGACCAAAGCTCTAAAAAATCTATTCCACGTCGAAGGCCACGTCAGTGCAGGTGATTTTCCTCATGAATTTGCAGGTAGGTCCAGAATGTTCGCGGTGCTCCCTAATGCTCATGGTATGAAGATTGCTAATAAATGGATGTCGGGGCGCTATAGCATTGCATTCCACATACACCTTCAAGTCTGTGGTCATGGGAATGCCAACTCCATACTTGGTCACCTCCAAAATTGATCCACTGCTCCGGTATACTCAATCCCAAATAACCCTCATGTCATCAAGGTTATATCAGGTTTTGGCTCACCCAAATCTATCAAGGACCCCACAAACTATGATACAATATCAGTATTTACCTGATATCTATCCTCACTAGTGAGGAAGTTAGCTCCAACGACCCATTTCACTGCCACAATGATCAGATCATTATTGATTTTGAGTAGATACTCTAGCCTATGGTCGGTAATAAGGCCTAAAAATCGGCATTGGGCCTTGTCAATTGTCAACCTAATTGGGGTATCCATACTAAATCAACTTGAATACCTAGTGCTAACCTCTCTGAAAATCTTTCCTGATTAGGAATGTCTTTTGAGCTAAGATTTCCTACTTATACAGCTAGCCAAAGCCTTTTCACATGCGTCATAGCTTACCCTTAGGTTAAATCTAGAGGTAATAAATCATTCCCAAAGAAGAGTTAGTAATTAGTAGTAGTCTCAAGCTGCCCTCAATTTGCAAACATTTGATGCAAGTGCACTTCCTCATATGGTAACAAGGATAACGCAAGAGGATCGTATATATAGGACAAAATGAAAATGAACGCATTTTACACCATCTTTTATGATATAAAATTTATTTGGATTTTGTTAGGATTTGATTTTATAATTAAAAAGATTTCATGCTTTGGAATACCTTGTCATATACAGGTGGAAGTTTCATGAGCTTTATTCATAAATTTACATCTTAAATACTTCTTAAGAATGAGAAAGCAAAAATGTATGTCCTCAGTTTAAGTGAAAAATCTTAAGGTCAATCTTGCTACCAATCTGGAAACCAACCCGGTGATATGACTTCATTGTCATAAGTGAAAAGAAATATAATAAAAGAAATAATACTTAGATAATTAATCAGACCCATTTGTAGAATTAGGACCTAGATCTCAAGGACCAAGGTGCCAATGCCCTAGTCCTCCTTTAGTCAGTTGCAGATTTGATAGACAAGATTTAGACAAACTTAGTTTCCAAATTTGTAGTTTCTTGATTAGTTCAGTCATTGGGACTGGAGCGCCCAATGCTCTAGTCCATTCAGATTAGGCTCAATTTTCAGTATCAGGTGCACATTAGATTCCCATCTCCATATTTATACCTTTTGTTTCAATTTTGCTTCTTATTCAGATTGTTATTGCTACTATTTTAGTTATTTTCATTCATCCTACTAGCTTTGTTTGGTATTCTCTCACATTTGACACATTCCCTTTCATATCAACAAAGGAATAGAAACCCTAAAAGTAGTCCTCGACTCTCTTTCACAAGAGTAAGTCAAAGTGAATCACTTCCTTAGGCTCTTTTGTATTCTAATGTATGGATGAAAGTGGGATTAGGCCCTAATCTACCCAATTCCATTTTCATCCATCACATAGATTTCGCTTAGGGATCATGCCCTGATGCAACAGACGAAGAAAGAGAGACAAAGAAGTGAAGAAATGCTATTATCATATTTGCAATTAGTAGAATGTCCTCAAAATAGTAGAGAGCCAAACAACATGATTTCACTCTTTTTTTTTTTTGGAAAAATTATTTCATGTCAATAATCTCTTGTTAAAATTTCACTCTTTAAAGACAAGTCAGTGATTTCGAATTCAAACTAGTCTCATGAAAAAATGAAAGAGGTTCTACAATCCGACATCATCCTAGAAATATCTCTTGAGAGAACACTCCCAAACCTAGTCAAAGAAAAATCATAAAAGGAGCCCATTTTATTGAAACTTGAGGAGAATTATTCTCTAAAAATTGAATAAATGTCATCCTATGATGATGAAACCTTTTCAGAAGTAGGGGATGAAGAATGTACTATGAGTCATGAGGTAGATCAAGTAGATGAAGCACAATTTTGGGACGATTTAGAACTTTTTTGTTTATGACTAGAGAGTTAATGGAAGCCCAAAGTATTAGAGAATGTTCTAATTTAGGAACAAAGCCTTGTCATAACATCTCGTACATATAGCTCAGACCCAACACATGAGTTAAGATCAGCTTGTGTAAGATTTCATTGCTATTATGGACCTAGTAAGCAATCTCCTTCACACTCTCATGGGTGCCCAGTTAGGTATCATGCACAACAAGAGGTCAGTGTATCATTTCAATTTACTTAATTTTTTATGCATGAGAAGGTCTCTCTAGAGCTAGAAACATATCCCTTTGTTTTAGGAATTAGTCCTTTTATGTGTGTTTATGTTGTAATTCCCAATGTGCAGCTCAGAGAAATGGCCAAGAGTGATGTCTGAAATATTTTATTTGATTTCGAGGTAGTGAAAATATTAAAAAGTTAGGGTGTAAAGGCAATTATTTTAAAAAACCAGTTAATGGGTTGTTTAGCTTGGCCGTTTTTAAGGGATGGAGTTAGGTAGGTATGGTATTATTTTCTTTTCCAAAAAGTGCTATTGCATTTTTACTATATTTCCCTTTGGGGCAGTTTTGTACAGTCCTTGTTCTCCCTAAGTGTGTCATGGTCCTGTGTTTTTGCATCATCTATTTAGTCATGAGAAAAGAGTATAGTATCTTTTATTTCCACGAGGCTTGAGTTATTTGCATCTTGTGCAACATTTTTTTTTTAGAAAGTGGATGTGCTAAGGCTGGAGTCTAAATTATGATGACGTTAACCATATTGTTTAACCAGGTTTGGTGTACTTTCTCCTCTTCACTAGTCGCTATATACAATAGATGGCAACTATCATTATGCTTCTCAATGTTTTTTTTAATGATAAGAAAAGCTCCCATTTGCCTCACGTTCTTCCCATAAATTCAACAAAGCTTTTAGACATTACATTCATCATAAATTGTTGAAACATGCATTAAAAATGGACACAACTTTTGACAAATCTATATGCATATATTCAGTATAATAGATAATTTTTTACAATATGCGTATATGCTTTCTATTCAAAAATTTTAAGCTATGTGCAGGTCGAACAAGGAGAAAAAGGGTTAAAGGGGCGAAGTGAGAGCATAATTCAGTTCAATCAGAGGAATCATCCTCTTCTTCTTCATCAGTTACCAGGAGCTCTTCCTCCCTTAGCAAATCAATATCCACTGTGTGTCAGCCTTTGTCATTGTAGACCAAAGCTCTAAAAAATCTATTCCACGTCGAAGGCCACGTCAGCGCAGGTGATTTTCCTCATGAATTTGCAGGTAGGTCCAGAATGTTCGCGGTGCTCCCTAATGCTCATGGTATGAAGATTGCTAATAAATGGATGTCAGGGCACTATAGCATTGCATTCCACATACACCTTCAAGTCTGTGGTCATGGGAATGCCAACTCCATACTTGGGAACCTTCAAATTTGATCCACTCCTCCAGTATACTCTATCCCAAATAACCCTCATGTCATCAAGGTTATATCAGGTTTTGGCTCACCCAAATCTATCAAGGACCCCACAAACTATGATACAATATCAATATTTACCTGATATCTATCATCACTAATGAGGAAGTTAGCTCCAACGACCCATTTCACTGCCACAATGATCAGTTCATTATCGATTTTGAGTAGATACTCTAGCCTATGGTCTGTAATAAGGCCTAAAAATCGGCATTGAGCCTTGTCAATTGTCAACCTAATTGGGGTATCCATACTAAATCAACTTGAATACTTAGTGCTAACCTCTCTGAAAATCTTTCCTAATTAGGAATGTCTTTTGAGCTAAGATTTCTTACTTATACAGCTAGCCAAAGCCTTTTCACATGCGTCATAGCTTACCGTAAGGTTAAATCTAGAGGCAATAAATCATTCCCAAGGAAGAGTTAGTAATTAGTAGTAGTCTCAAGCTGCCCTCAATTCACAAACATTTAATGCAAGTGCAGTTCCTCATATGATAACAAGGATAACGCAAGAGGATCGTATATATAGGACAAAATGAAAATGAATGCATTTTACACCATCTTTTATGATATAAAATTTATTTGGATTTTGTTAGGACTTGATTTTATAATTAGAAAGACTTCATGCATTGGAATGCCTTGTCATATATAGGTGGAAGTTTCATGAGCTTTATTCATAAATTCACATCTTAAATACTGCCTAAGAATGAGAAAGCAAAAATGTATGTCCTCAGTTTAAGTGAAAAATCTTAAGGTCAATCTTGCTACCACTCTGGAAGCCAACCTGGTGATATGACTTCACTGTCATAAGTGAAAAAAAATTTAATAAAAGAAATAATGCTTACATAGATAATTAATCAGATGTCTTTGGCAACTCTACCAAGGCTATAGACACCCACGGGTAGTGGAGCTATGTCGTGTGGCAACCAGAGTGATAATCTTGTCATGGCTATGAACGCTTGTCTACCAACAATGATCTGATTTATGAAAACCAGATTACAATACCTGGTGTGATACTTGCGGTATTGTAGATTTCAACACAAAAATTGACAACAAGAAGATTGCAAACCAAAAACTGTCTCCATTCTATTCAAAATTGGAGTTTATACAAGTCGAATGTATCCCAAGGGTCACACAAATCCCTTGGAATTGAAACGAAGAGTCACCATAATGTTTATTACAATTAAACTACTAAAACTATCAAAATTATCAAAAAACTAAATATAAAATTTCAGTCCACTTTGAGAAGGCATAACTTTCTCATCCTAGCTCCGAATTACAAACCGTTTGGTGCGTTGGAAAGGTATTCAAATAATCTAGAACCAAATTTCGGAAACATCAATGATGTCACCATATTTGTCCAAAAATGCACCGAAGACCCTCAAAATTGCAATTTACTAAAACATAGAAAATTTTGAAAAAATTAGATTTCAATATTTTCCCAATTTAATCCTGATCAAACAAGGCTCTATCTGATCCGCTATGGGAAGGTAGGCTCAACTATGTAGCTTAATCCAAGGACATACATTCTTTCTTTTCCAACTTTCTATAAGAAGGAAAATAATCATAATGTACACATGTTTCGATTCTTAGATCTTCAAAGTGAATACAACTGCATTCTGAGCATCCGGCCTTCTTAATTATAAAAGTGGAGACGTTGATAAAATCCTCAGAAATCTGACATGATAAAATATGGTATTTAAGTCTAAAATTTTCTTTCACTTCTCGAATATGATCCTTTATGCATTTATCCTTTGTTAGGTTTTCAGATGTTTTCTAATTGTGCAAGCATTCCTACAACATATGGGCTTATCTTCTTAGCCACTCTTTTAATCTCATGCTGACCCAATCCTTTAGGGAGATCCTGTATTATAAATCTATCCATTTTGTGCAAATGAATATGTGCCTTGTTTTGACACTTTAAATCATCTTGTGATATTCAAATTTTTCATGATTGGAAGAAGAGGCACGTTCACTTGGTTCAATGTTAAGATCCAATCAAAGACAATTTACGTGAACCTGTGAAGAAGAGTTTGTTAGTGCCTGGCCTACGAACCAGAAATTCTAAGTTCACTTTCGCAAGTGGAAGTCTCCTATGAGTTGCCAGAACTATAGCCTCTGCCTATAGAAATCAACTTCTTGACTCATATCACCAATGGTTCTCCTTGATCCGAGCAAAAAAAAATTGTAGAAAGGATGTGTAAGATCCCCACACATCTTTTAAGCAAGCATTCTTTGTCTCAAAGAAATTTCCCACGATAACACCACATGCCAGCATTGCGCATAGCTGTGGTTGTTTGAAAGAATTTGATTGCAGAAGATCCACAAGCATGTCATGTGCCAACATCCTGGAGAACTCAACAATTAGTAAGCTAAGGCCCCAAGAACATTTTCGATCTCCTATTGCATGTCCCAGTGTGCCCCACCTTGTCTGAGCAATTGAGATATTTGGCTTGAAGATTGAGCATCATGTAGTGGTTATGAGAAAGTCTATTTGGCTTGAAGATTGAGCATCATGTAGTGGTTATGAAAAAGATTCCAAATGGCTAGTAGGAAAAAGTCTCACATGCACTGGTAGTTAGACTAAAAAAGAAAAAGGAATAATCATTCTAGCTAAGTTGGATGTTTTATTCCCTTGAAGTTGTGAAAAGGTGATGAAGTGTAGATGTTTCTCACGTCCATAATCGAGGAAAAATTGATGACATAAAATTCTCCAGCGCAAAGCGGTTATCATAGTCATCATGATTTCGCAATCAAAGAGATATTCTCCATAACTGTTAAGGAGGTGAGAAGTGGAGAAGAAAGTATAAATTATTAAAGAAGTAGTGAAAAGGCTCTTCAAGATCTGAGAGTTCAGAGAAATTCTTTTTCCTCTCTTGGAAGCAACTAAAAATATAAAAATGTTTTTTCTCTTCTCTTCTTCTAATGAATAGCAATGGAAGGATTTTGGCAGGCATTCTTTTACCGTTGTAAAAGTTTCATTTTGGTTCTCTTTATGAGCCTTAGCTGCTCATCTTAATTAAATATTGGACAGTGCCCAAGTTGCCTTTTCAAAATCTATCATGGGATATGTTATGTGCTCATGATTAAAAGGCTTGATTGTTTTTCTGCTCAGTTTTTTTTGAGATTATTGTTATCACTGCTTGTGAATGGATTATGTAAATTTTTCTACTCCTCCATTTTCACAAAGGATAATTTATACCCTTTCATATAGAATTAAGAAATTTGCCAAATTACTAAGAAACCTCGAGGATTTGTTGAATTTTGTTTGGGCCTTTACATGCATTTTTAGTTATTCAATCCTGAGTATTTCATCCTATGTTTTATGAATTTGATGACTTATTCTTATCTTTTAAAGGAAGTTCCTAGTGTATTGTGACTATTCTTCAAAAGAAATAAATCATATGTGCCTTTGTATCTTGAAGATTGAAGTGTTGTAAAAGCTCTGCTTTTCATAATAAGTTCATGGACCATTAAAATAAAGTTTTGTCATGAAGCATTCTAAATTGTTTCTTCCCTTTCCCTCCCTCGTAATTTATGAAGAGTCGGCTTATAAAATCCTGAAGGTCGCTTCCTAGGGAGCAATAGGTCCCACAACTGTTAATCTTCCCGACTAACCTTAGTTAAGACGAAAGCCTTATTTGGGATCAGCATAACCCAAATTGAGGCAAATATATAGACCATCAAGAGAAGTAGTCCTAGATATTAGACCCAAGGTAATCAAGAAAGTGTTTGGCATACCAATCTATGAGGAGTATAAATTTCTCAATGTGTAAAAGGGAAGAGAATATAACAAGAAATACAAATCTTCTTAGGAATACATCGATAATAACCTATTCACCAAGCCTAGAAAGATATTGGCCTAATTGGCCAAGGTGATACACATGAGTGATTTCCATTTGGATGCAAGAGACCAAATTATTTTTCTTAGGATTGTAGCTGGACATCCAAGTGCCAAAGAATTTAATCCATGGATGTTTCTTTTCACCAAAACTATCTTGAGTAACAATGAGAAGCTTGATTGGGAAACAATAATCACTGAGAATGTGCATGAGCAATTTTAGATAGTGAAGAAGGATCCCAAATTCTACATCACCTCATACTTCGTCTATTTTCTCACCTCTCAAGATAATTTATATTGTTTGGATAGAGTTTTTTTATTTGAGGAACCCAAATACTAGAATATAGAAGCACTGCCCCCAGCTAGCCTTGGAAAGGAGTCAAAAGAGATACTATTTGGTAAATGATGGATTCACCTTTTCTATCATCAGATTGCTAGAGGGTGACTTTGCTAAGAGATTCTCCATGCATGCTAATGCTAAATTAAAGAAACGGGGATATTACTTTATTCATTTCAATACCTTCTCATACATTAAGGTTGTTGGCTTTTGCAAGGCTCCCTATAAGCTCCCAAGATATACGATTGATAGGTTAATACTCTTGGATTTTTGTACCTATAGATGAAAAGTGTGTAAATTTATAGTAACCAGGCACAATTCTTGTTTCTCTTTTCCCATTCAAATTGGTGCTTATCCATACCCAAACATAAAAAGTACAGAAGTTGTTGAGATAGAAGTGGTTGTATTCACTATGGATGCACTTTTAGAATCAAGGGCCAAATTTGACCCTATTAGATAGATTGGATAGATCATAGGGGCTTTCTTCAAGCATGAGACAAGAGTGGAAGACCATATGGAAAACTATGTCGATGAGTATGAGGTGACAAGAACAAACTTTTGCTTAATGGATTTGATTTTAGAAAAACTGTGCAGGTTATTCATGATTCCTAAAGAGTTAAAATAAGATGGGAAGAGGTTGCACCCTTTCATAATACCAGATGGGTCTACAAAATCCTATCTATAATATGGATCATTTAATCACAAAGGTTGTAGACATGGAGCAACGTGAAATCCAAGGGTATGTACAGGATCATGAGGGGCCAAAAAGTGGCGATGTGAAAAAATGGCCTTCTCCACTAGCCTAAAAAAGCGAAAATCCATGTTGACTTTTTGCTTGGCTCGGATGTCAATACATCTGGACTTGGCAAAAACCCAACCAAATCAGATATATGATAAATTGGACATCTGATAAAATTGAACATCTAATATTAATAAAATGTTATATTAAATATCTAGATATATTATATATTATTCATATAATAATTATATATGAATAATATATAATATAATATAATATAATATATTATATATTAATTTTTAGGAATCAAATTTTTATACCCACGGGCTGCGCGAAAGTAGAAATCCGATATCAGATTTGAGTGGATATCTGATTTAGGCACCAATTCTTTGTGAATTTGTCATCTAAGGTATGTTTTGATTGCACTTTTGTTATTTTTTGTCAATTTTTTCACTTTTTTTTTTTTGTTTTTGGATAGAAACTAGGTTTTTTCATTTGAAATACATTGTTCTTTCAAATTTGTTGATTAAATTCAATTTTTTGAATTCAATCAGGTTAAATGGGGGATAACAATGATAATCCTGAACAACCACAACCGCCACAACCACCAAACCCTTTGTTAGCAAACCCTCCATTACCAAACCCCCCCTCAATTCAAGATTTAATTGGTTAAAATTTGAACCAATTGAGGGGCTATGCAAATGTCTGCAGTAGAATCCCTCGTCTAATCCCAATGTTAGATGCTTTGAATGTCATTATAAACAATGTAGAAACCGTGACCGCAGAGCACAATGTTGCTATTTTGTGGCAAGATTCCATGAGGGATAGATATGCGAATGGCTTGACCTATGATCGGATCAAGGAGCTTGAGATTTCAAAAGTTGATATTGTTGCATTGTTTGTCAATCCCCACACTAGACAACCTGTAGATGTGAAAAAAAAAACTTTATATCAAATGGTGTACAAACGATGATATTGTAAATAAATTTTGGGATCGTTGGTGGATGGTTTTTGATAGACTACCCAACAACAATCTTGATGTCCCATTTTATTTCATTAAAAAATTGTATGCTGAGATTGTTTTGGGAAAGCATGTCAACTACTTTGACATCAAGCCTTTCCAGCGTGTGGGTTTAGATATGCCTCAAGATAGACCTGGGATAGTTTGAGTATTACAAGGCCCATATGTTCCCCCTCCTCCTATTGATCCCTCACCTCTAGTACAACATCCAAATATCATCATCGAGGCAACGTCACAGACTATTTCGGTTATTCATTCTTTGAGTAGCCTTTTGGTTTCTCAGGTTGGGGCACTATATCAACCTTTTAGTGATGCTATCAGTGGATCTGGTGGTGCTAACATGTCCTCTTCAACTCCACATATTTGTGTGTCGCATACTTGTGTTATGTGTGGGCAGTCATGCTTAGGTCCAATTGAAGAGCCTGTTGATCCTCCCGCAGACACTGCTGATTATGAGGTGCATGATATGCCCAAAGCACCAGATGTGATGACAGGGATTGGATGATACCTTGGAGAGTCCTCGCATGCTAGATGCAAGGAGGTACCTTCATCATACGTTGACGATGTAGTGGTGAGACTTGTAATTTCATAGTGTATTTTATTTTAAATGAATATTTATAAGAGATAGTATTAAGTAATAATATTTATATACATGGTCTATTTAACAGTTGATGATTGAGGAGTTAACATAGGTCCATGATGGCACCTTGACGGCCATTTCATTTGGCCTTGAAAGCTATATGGTACATATATTATTACACCTAGTTGTTTACATTTTTTATTGTACATACATGCTTGTCATTTAAATTATCATTAATTAAATTATATAGTAACTTGCATGTTTATCTTATTTTACTCTTGTAGGACACAAGTAGTGTGAGTGGTGTTAGGTGATTCGAGCTCTGGTAGTGCAGTCTGAGACAAGGGAAAGGTAATTGAATGCAAAAATGGTTGAATTAAGAGTTTGAGTTGGCATTTATGCCATTTTTGTATATGGACATACACTTGTAATTATTCAACGTTTTGATATATAGAAGTTAAGATTCAATATAACTTGTTCCTCATGTGCATGGCGTCATTATTTTAAACTTTAATCTTAAATCCAATAATTAACAATGGTTAAATTTAATGAACATATTGGTATTGTTATTAATCATAACATGGATACTTAGTAATGACATATAAAAAGTAGCAAAGTATCTTCTATAGCGGAATGCATTTTTTTCATAATCAGTTAGCTACATTTAGCAACAATCCTCCATCATTAGAGTCATCTCAATAGGGAGATACTATGAAGAGGTCCATTTCCACATGTTGCCCATTAAATTTAAGACCTGAATATATGAACTCTAAACATAAACCTATTTTGATTATCATCCAGAGCTAGTGAAAGATGTAAATTTTGCCTCCCTTTCTTTTACTATCGCATGCAAAATATCACCACCCCCCACTAAATGTAGGCATATTGTGCTTCATAATGTGTTGTAACATTGGTCCCAACACCTCCAATTAGGCATTCTTACCCTAGTCACGCTCCTATTTTACCCACCCCCCTTGGTTGAACACTCAGGGCCATACCCTACCGACACCGTCCCTTGAGCGCCCTAAGTGCAAAAAATTGTCAAAATTTGACAGGATGTATCTCGGAAACCATGGCACCTATGAATGATCTGTTTGAACCTACAAGGTTACGTGAGGGCTGCCTACAATAGCTTGTCTCGTATTTTCAATATTCAGAGTGTTTTTCATAGTGCAACATTTTTTTAGTTGACAAAAAAATCGTCAGTTGCATTCAATGAAAAGTTATCACTGAGCCAATTTATTGTTTTGCTTGTCATGGGCAAGAATCGTCAATTCCAAAAACTTTGGTTAGGAATTCCTACCCCACCTCGTCGAACGCTTGGGGTCATACCCTACCAACATCATCCCTTGAGCGCCCTAAGTGCAAAAAATGGTCAAAATTTGATAGGTCATATCTCAGAAACCGTACCAATTGCAAATAATTTGTTTGAACCTATAGGGTCATGTGAGGGATTCTTATAATATCTTATCTTAGATTTTCAATATTCAGAGTGATTTTCGTAGGGCAACGTATTTTTAGTTGACGAAAAATTCATCAATTTCATTCAATGAAAAGTTGCCACAGAGCCAATTTCTTGTTCTGCTCGTTGTGGGAACGAACTGTTAGTCCCAAAACCTCCAGTTAGGCATTATTACCCTAGGCATGCTCATTTTTTACTCCCCCCACCCCCTCGATCGAACACTCAGGGCCATACCCTACCGACGTCGTCCCTTGAGCACCCTAAGTGCGAAAAAATTGTCAAAATTTGATAGGTTGTATCTCGGAAACCATGACACCTGCCAATGATCGATTGGAACCTACAAGTTCACATGAGGGAATCTTATAATATTTTGTCTTGGATTTCAGTATTTGAAGCATTTTTCTTAGGGCAGCATTTTTCAATTGACGAAATAATCGTCAGTTGCATTTAATGAAAAGTTGCCACAGAGCCAATTTATCATTTTGCTCGTTGTGGGTGCAAACCGTCGGTCCCAACACCTTTGGTAGGAATTATTACCCTAGGAATGCTTTTATTTTAACCCCCCCCCCCCACCTCGTTCGAATGCTTAGGGCCATACACTACTGGTGTCGTCCCTTGAGCGCCCAAGTGCGAAAAATGGTCAAAATTTGACAGGTTGTATCTCAGAAACTGTGGCACTTGCAAATGATTTGTTTGAACCTAAAAGGTCACGTGATGGATTCCTACAATAAATTGTCTTGGATTTTTAATATTTAGAGTGGTTTTCATAGGGCAACATTTTTTCAGTTGACGAAAAAAATTGTCAGTTTCATTCAATGGAAAGTTGCCACTGAGCCAATTTCTCGTTCTGCTCATTGTGGGAATGAACCATCAGTCCCAAAACCTATGGTTAGGCATTCTTACCCATGCATGCTCATGTTTTACCGCCCCCCCCCCCCGTCAGTCGAACACTCGGGGCCATACCCTACTGACGTCGTCCCTTGAGCACCCCAAGTGCAAAAAATTGTTAAAATTTGATAGGTTGTATCTTGGAAACTGTGGCACTTGTGAATGATCTGTTTGAACCTACAAGGTCACATGAAGGTTGCCTACAATATCCTATCTTGGATTTTCAAGATTTAGAGCAGTTTTTGTAGGACAACATTTTTTCAGTTGACAAAAAAATTCTTGCGAATGATTTGTTTGAACCTACAAGGTCATGTGAATGCTGCCTACAATATCCTATCTTGGATTTTCAAGATTTAGAGCAGTTTTCATAGGGCAACATTTTTTCAGTTGACAAAAAAATCGTCAGTTGCACTCAATGAAAAGTTGCCATGGAGCCAATTTTTTATTCTATTCGTCGTGGGTGTGAATTGTCGGTCCCAACACCTCCGATTAGGCACTTACCCTAGGAATGCTCCTATTTTACCCTCCCACTCAGTTGAATTTTCAAGGCCATACCCTACAGGTGTCGTTCCTTGAGCGCCCTAAGTGCAAAAACTTGTTAAACAAGCCTATATTAAATGATAATGAGGATGAAAATGATAAATATAGACTAACAATCCTATATTAAGTTGTAATGAATTTAGGAAAGCAATAATGATCATGATCATCAATATTTTCATATATTGTAGACACATAATTACCATTAGACTTACATGTGACATCCATGAACATACATAAGTGGGCCATACACATAAGATTTGTTAGTCTATGCATCTTTTTTCACCATTATCAATACAACTACACCAATGTACTCGTGTATAAATACATTGTATATCATGAATATAACTAAACCAGTTTACTCATGTACAAATAAATTATATATCATCAATACAACTACACCAATGTGCTCATGTGTAAATACATTGTATTTATTTGTACTCGTGTATAAATATATCATACATTGTCTTAACAAAGTTGCATCAATGTACTCATATACAAATACAACATCCCACTTCTTGTGCATCAGTTATCCTCATGTCCTAAGAGCAAAGCTTACGTAGAGCAATGCCTGCATATAAATGAAGACCAACATAAGCAACATGAACAACCTCAAAAAGACCTACATTTTTAAGAATTGTTAATCTACAAATAAAAAAACATGATAATAAATGGAGAGGTGGGATTATATCTAGTGTACCCACTATGTTGATGCAAAAATCATGATGCAATAGTATTGTATATCATCAAAAAGACCTGTATTTTTAAGAATTGTTAATCTACACATAAGAAGCATGATCATTGTTTGAAATGAAATGCATGATAATAAATGGAGAGGTGGGATTATATACCATGAAGATGCGTCCGTACCCACTATGTCGATGCATTAGTATTGTATATCATCAAAAAGACCTGCATTTTTAAGAATTGTTAATCTACATATAAAAAAAGCATGAACATAAAGGTTTTATGATCATTGTTTGAAATGAAAAACATGATAATAAATTAAGAGGTCAGATTAATGAAGAGGTAGGATTGTATGAATTATATCAATTGTACCCACTATGTTGATGCAAAAATTGTGATGCAATAGTATTGTTCATAAAAAAGGACCTGCATTTTAAAGAATCCTTAATATACATGCAAAAAAATTGAACATAAAGGTTTCATGATCATTATTTGAGATGAAATTCATGATAAAAAAAAAAAAAAAAGAGATAATAAAGACCTGCTACTCAAGTGTGCCCAAAGGATCATCTCTTAGCTTAAGAGTATCTAGTATTTCTTCATGATCAGCACTAGTCACTGTCCATAGTTCTTTTGTCTTCAATCTTGCTTGATGCTTCAACAACTTGCCATTTGTAGCTATAATAAGGTGTGAATACATGAGAGTGTTCTTGTGTCTCTCGTAGTGTTCAAATGAAGGTATGCCATTCTTTCTAATCATGTATGTTCGCAACCAAGTTCCTGCAACAACAACTGAACCTATAGGGTACGTGAACCCATCATCATCTGTCACCGGTTGTGTTAGCTTCTTCATTCCCTATAAACACCATACCAAGCAATAGTATGATCTCTCTTCATCCCCTACAGTGCAACCACTACAAAAACATCTCCTGACTATACAAGATCTGAAAGACGGTCATACTCAATTGAACTTTCCATGTCATCATTTGACATTGATATTGTTTGAGATAAAGGAGTTAGATATTGTGGAGCCCACTTATCAACCCACTCACTTGACTCGCACTGATCCCAATCACACTGAACACAACTCTGACAAAAACAAGCCAATTCTTGTGTCCAAATGGTTCATGTACTTGCATATGAGCTACGAAGTGAATGTATCTTTGAAGAATCTTTAATTGTTTGACAATCTCATATGTCTCCCACTGTGCCCTCCTCAACCAACCAAAATAATTTACGCACTACTGAATCAAGAGTCCCTCCCTATGACATTGTTGTACTACACCAATCAATAATCGAATGTGCATCATAAAATTTTGCACCTGAAATCCTCAATTGCTCCTTAACTCCAAATATGAGGTACACACCTCTCTACATACATTCTACTCAACCAATAAAACATACGAGCATTCTTGAATTGACCCATGCAGTTATCTGACCATATGAGATGTCGGTCTATTGCAATACCTTTCTCTTGCAAGAACTCAACAAAATTCTCAAAACAATGTTGCACATACTCAAAGGAGTGAGATCTATCATCACTCATATAAAAATGATACTCCCTAATTATCTTCATGTCCTCTATTGTACTATCAGGGGCATGTCTATATGTTATGTGAACAAAAATAGCAATCTAAATTGAATTGTAATATTGAGTCTCTACCTCATTTTGTGGTTGCAATCTACAGTTTTCTGCAAACTCGACCACCAATATAGTAGTGCCAATTGAGAAAGAGTTATTACACCACCTGAACTGTTGATCAAACCATTGAGACCTATGGGTGTGCCTTGCATACTTGTAGAAAATATTTTCCTTAAAATCCAAAATAAAATCGGCATCAACTAACTTCTGTAGAGACTAACTTGCATCTAGAACCTTCATCTCCACTCTTCAAATTATATTTGACTATCTAATATCTGTTTTTCTCAACAATATTCTTTCCAAACTCATGTTCGCTTCCCTCATGAAAACATGAAACAAACTTTGACAACCCACCACATTGTGAGAAGTTCTCATTCAAACAATCATTTCTATAAAAAAAAAGCATCCATCATTTCTAGGACACAAAAATAGATCTAGAAAATCTCTTGATGATCTTGGAAATTGCATTGCACCACACTCCTACAACATATTATTAGTATGCATCATAGAAAGAATATAGCATAAAAGTTCATAGTACATTGAAAACTCCACATGGTATTTGCAACAACAAGTATTAAAAATCTTAAGAGGTACACAATAAAATGGCTTCAAAGATTTAAAGGCCCTTTGTGATATTTGCAAAGTTGGACGTGTTTCACAATTTTTTTTGTATAACATTATTTGGCTTGATTCCAAGAAATATTTGGGATGTGGTGTGCGATCTCGGTCGCCGATTATTAAGTTCAAAACGTCCTTTACAATGGGTGATACTCTAGAATTAGAGTGCCAAAATTGTTGAATTTCCTCCTTCACATTGTCAGTCAACTTTTTATCAACACATGGAAGCCTCCCACCAAAAGCCCATGTACCATGTTGAAGGGGGTCATCAAGTCTTTCTCTTCTTACAAGTGCTCTATCTAAAGTTTTCTAGTTTAAGTTCAAATCAACACAAGTTTGTCTCATAAAATGAGCCTTCCTCAATTGATGGCTTACTAAGGAGGTTGTAATCACTCTTTTAGCGACTCTCTTATCTTTTTTCTTGCTATTCTTTCCAATAGAATTGAGAGCATTAAAAATATTTTTGACAATAATATAATTTTTCTCCATCTTCTTGTTCATACGAATCTTCAATTTGGCTAGAAATGGTCTCATCGTTTGCATCTTTAGCAATTGAACAAAAAGTTAGCATTTCTCGTTCAATGTCTTGTTGGTTGAAAATTTGTGTAGCCTACAATTGAATGGTTCGTGTTGATCTCTTGCCTTCAATATTGGCAATAATGTTCTCATCAATTTCAAGTAACCATTTTGGAGTTCTTGAAGGTCTTGAATTTGGAATTTGTCTTTCATCCATAAGAGGGTCTTCATTTCTCATAGAATTTGGTGTTACATATTGTTCACTTGGTTGAACAATTCCACCTTCAATGTCAAAATTTCCCAAATTTTCACCTCCAATGTCAATTTTTAAATTTTCACCTTCAATGTCAACACCCAAATTTTTACCTTCATTGTCGACTCCCACATTTTCACTTTCAATTCCCACATTTTCATTCCTAAATTCAATATCATGTTGAACATTTTCAATATCTATTTCAATATTCTCATTCCCAATTTGAATATCATGTTCAACATTTCCAATATCAAAATCTACATTTTCATTTTCACTTTCAATAACTTGCTTAACATTTTCAAATTCAATTTCCTATTCACTCGAAGTAACGTTTGCAAAGGCTTCACCAATATTTGGCATACCTTGTCTTCTCCTCCTATGACCTTCTCTATCTCTTTGTCTATATACTTTAGTTTTCTCATTTGAAAGCTTCCTTTTACATTTATGCTTTTGACAATTGTTTCTCCCCATTATATCTCCACAAAGATGCTCCTAAATGATTGACAAGGACAAATTTGTCTCCAAGAATCTCTCAAAAGCATAATTTTGTCACTATCTGTTTGAAAACCCGTGATTGTCGCTTGTAAAACAAATGTGTGGGCCATTGGAATGCACAAAACAGCCCACAAATCTATTTTGTGTGGTACAAAAATCGGACATCCGATTTTTATTCATATTTTTCCTATGAGCTCAAAAAATTCCCATTGACGCCCATTTTTTGAATGTTGGAACATTAATGGAAATAAATTGAATATCGGATATATCTGATTTTTTTACATATAGGTAAAGTGAGAGAGATACTTGAGAGAGAGAGAGATGGGGGGGAGAAGGGGAAAGGGAGATAGAGGGGGGAAGGGGAAAGGGAGAGAGAGAGAGAGAGAGAGAGAGAGAGAGAGAGAGAGAGAGAGAGAGAGAGAGAGAGAGAGAGAGAGAGAGAGAGTAGGGGGAGGGGAGAGAGAGAGAGAAAGAGACGAAGAGTGAGACAAAGAGACAAAGAAGGGGGGGAGGGAGAGAGAGAGAGAGAGAGAGATGGGGGGAGAAGGGGAAACAGAGATAGAGGGGGGAAGGGGAAAGGGAGAGAGATTGAGAGAGAGAGAGAGTAGGGGGGAGGGGAGAGAGACGAAGAGTGAGACAAAGAGACAAAGAAGGGGAGAGAGAGAGAGATAGAGAGAGAGGGGGGAAGGGGTGAGAGAGAGAGATACCGAGAGTGAGATAGAGAGACATATAGATAGAGAAGAGGAGAGGGAGAGAGCAAGAGAGAGAGAGAGAGGAGGAGGGGGAGGAGGAGAGAGGGACAAAAGAGAGAGAGTGAGCAAGGGATAGAGGAATAAGGAGGGGGAGAGAGAGGGATAAAGATGGAGAGGGAGGGTCATATGGTTTCCTAAGGGGTCATATGGTGTCCTATGATCCCTCACGACACCATATGACCCCTTTTGATAACCTAGTACATGACATGACCCCTTAAGGAACCCTATGACCCATTAGGACACCATATGGTGTCATTAGGGATTATATGGTATCCTAAGAGGTCATATGGTGTCCTAAGGGGTGATATGGTGTTTTATGACCCCTTAGGACACCATATGACTCCTTTTAACATCCTAATACATGACATGACCCCTTAGGACACCATATGGTTTTGTTGGGGGTCATATGGTGTCCTAAGGGGTCATGTGGTGTTCTATGACCCCTTAGGACACCATATGGTTTCGTTGGGATTCATATGGTGTCATATGACCCCTTTTGGCATCCTAATACATGACATGACCCCTTATGATACCATATGATCCCTTAGGACACCATATGGTGTTGTTAGGGGTCATATGGTGTCGTAAGGGATCAAATGGTGTCTTAAGGGGTCATGTCATGTACTAGGATGTTAATGATGGTATGATGAAAGAATAAGTATCCGGTCAAGGAGTAACCTTGGTAGAGGATTTAAAAATCCAAGCTAATGGATCACCTTGTTAGAGGATTTGAATAGTACCAAGCTTGTTAGAGCTTACCTAGTTAGGGGATTTCAATTCTTCTATAATTGTTAGAAAACAACAGGAGTTTGTTGATCTGTCTGAATAGCACTACACTTACTTGATCAGATCCTTTTCATGCTCTTATTTGCCTTTACTCAAACTGTAGATACATCATCTGGTTTGACAACCACACACTCAACTGATCTTTGCCAACTCTTTGCCAACTCTTAAACTAAAAAACTTCATCGACCTTATAAACAAATCAATTAGGTCGATAACACAACAAAAACCTAATTCTCATAGAGATTACAAACAAGTCGGTTCAAGTATGACCGTTAGATTACATAGCAATCTCTGCACATCAATCAAGAAAACCTTGATCGCTCCTTGATCAATGCTTCATCAAACTTAGTAACTCATCGTGTGCTTTGCATTATATGCAATACATTTGCTCATTCCCTAGATAAAAACTGTTACTACAATTTGCCAAAATCACTTGAAATTGTCTTCATACAATAATCATGTGTCATAATCATTGTCGCTCATCATCAGATCATAAACCAATATAACCAATTCACCAAACTTAATCGGTTAGGGTTTATCGAAAACAACAGGTAGGGTTTACCGGTTACCGGTTCTCTCCAAAAATTCTTCCTACCGGTTACAAAAAAATATTACAACAATATCAACAATATCATTACTAGTTGATTGACATCAATGATAACATAACATATCATTAATCCATCTTCATGCAAATGCCAACAATCTCCCCCTTTGGCATTGATGGCAATACAAATATTAATACCATTGATTGCTGCAGTGATTGTGAGTAGGATTCCTAGTTTACATTACCAAGTATTCACCATGCTCTCCATGTCTTCAGCTTGTCGTTGGTTCTTCTTCCCATAATCACATAATTCTTCTCCCCCTTTGACAGCAATGCCAAATTGAAAGTAAAACATGTAATGTCAAATTTCACTGTGCAACATCAACAATCTGAAACTTGATGCTCCCCTGTGGAATAACTCCACTTCTACACCAATCCTTCTGTAAAATTTTGCAAGTAGCTTTGGGACTAATGTAATCTACATCATGCTTAACTGATCTCATGAAGGGCTACAACCCCTAGCTAACTTCTAAGATACTCATAAGTAGTCTTAGGCAGAGGTTTAGTAAAAATATCTGCAAGCTACTCCTTGGTAGAAACATGCTCTAAGATCACATATTTACTCTATACTTTTTCCCTTAAGAAAGGATACTTCAATTCAATGTGCTTGGTTCGTGCATGCAAAATAGGGTTCTTGGAAATATTTATGACACTTGTATTATCACATAAAATCTTTATAGGTTCTGAAATCTTCATCTTAAAACCTTCCAAAATGTGCCTCATCTAGATAGCCTGAGTACAATTCATGTAAGCTACAACATACTTAGCTTCAGCAGTAGATTGTGAAGTACAACTCTACTTCTTACTACTCCATGAAACAAGTCTTTCTCCAAGAAAAAATGCTCCACCGGTTGTGCTTTTCTAGTCATCAACATTTCCTCCCTAATCTTCATCTCTTTTTACGAAAATTCGGTTCATGGTGTAGACAGTTGTGCTGACAACTTCTCTCCAGAAAGATTTCACTACACCTCCTTGTATCAACATCGTCCTAGCAGATTCAACAACTGACCGGTTGTTTCTCTTTGTGCTACCATTCTTTTGTGGTGTCCTCGGTGCAGAAAGATACCGTTTGATACCATTTTCTTCACAATATCTAGTGAATTCCTCAAAAATAAATTCACCACCTTCATCTGTCCTCGAACACTTTATCTTCTTACCGCTCTCCTTCTCAGCTAAGGCCCTGAATGCCTTGAACTTTCCAAAAGATTTAGTCTTATCTTTTAAGAATGTGACCCACATCATCCTTGAGAAATAATCAATGAAGATCATAAAATATTTGTCACCTTGAATACTTTTTGTCCTTATTGGTCCACAAAGATCTGTATGAACCAAATCTAACAAATGTTCTATTGAAAAAGATTTGCTCTTGAAAGTTGAGGATGTCATCTTACCCAACTGACATTCTTTACATAGAGCATTAATCGGTTTGTCCAACTGAGGCAAACCTCTCACTGTCTTGGACTTACTCACTTTAACAATGTTGTCAAAGTTTATATGACAAAATCTCCTATTCCAAAGCCAACTATCATCTATCTTTGTAATTAAACAGTTGCTGACTCTAGGATTAAGGTGAAACAAGTTACCTTTAGTTTGCTTTCCGATAGAAATTAGTTCACCTTTGCTGACATAGATTTTGCACATACCATTCTTAAACTCCAATGGGTATCCTCTGTCATTGAGTTGTACCACACTCAAAAGATTATGCTTTAAACCTTCAACCCAGTAGACATCATTTGCACTGCTCTTTCCATTAAGAGAAATAGTTCCCTTACCTTTAACCATGCAGGGTGAGTCATTACTAAATCTTACAACTCCGCTATCAAATTCCTTCAAAGAAAGAAATTTTCTCCGATCACCGACCATGTGATGTGAACAACCACTATCAATGATCCAATCATCAGAGTTATCCATCCTGGATAATAATGCCTTCTGGTCTAATATCTCTTCTTTAATGGCTACAAACACAAAGTCTTCATTAGCATCACCATCAGATTCTTCATCAGTGATACCACCATCAACAACAATAAGACAATCTCTTTTACCTTTACCCTTATACTTCTTGAATTTCTATCATTTGTGCTCATTATCACCATTAGGACAGTTAGCAGCTATGTGTCCAATCTTGTTGCATGCAAAACATTTCAAAGGTAATTTACCTCTATATTTACCTATACCTCTAGGCAACTGCTTGGCCAACAATGCTTCAAGATCAACTAAATTGTCTTCATCATCAGCTTCTTTGCTGGATCTGGATTCATAACAGTGACTACCATCTCTACTTTTCCTCACAGATGGGTTAGAAACAAAAGCTCTAAATGCAGACTCAGATTTCTGTAGACTACCATCATAACCATTTAATTCAAAAGAAGTAAGCTTGCCAATGATGGAGTCAAGAGTTACCTTAGTTTTGTCAATAGAATTTATCTCCTGAATAGTTGCAACTCGGATAGCGTAGACTGGTAGCAGGGTTCTCAGTATCTTACTGATCACTGTGGAATCTTCCACTTTACCTCCTGCACTCTTAATTTCACCGACTATCTCCTTTATCCTTTGACCATACTGTTGGATATTCTCACCTTCAACCATCTACATGTCATCAAACTTTCCTCTTAGACTCTCTTCTTTAGCAATCTTAACATCTTCATCACAACTATAAATCTCTTCAAGTTTTTTCCATACCTTATATGTTGTCTTTGGACCATGAACATCTACATAATATGCATCAGATAAAGAACTGATAATCACCTCTAATGCTTGATGATTTTCTTGTTGCTCTTTCTTCTGATCATCAGTCAATATCCTAGTAGGTGCAACATATTTAGTATCGACATGTTCCCAATACTGGCTTCCCAGACTCTTGATATAAATTTTCATTCTTTCACTCCATATCCTATAGTTCTCTCTATTAAACTTCAAACCTTCCTTCTTCATCGTAATTTGTAAGATCTTTACCTCAAGTTGTTAGGCTTAGACCTTAGAGGACCTAATAAGCTCTGATACCAATTGATGGTATGATGAAAGAATAAGTATCTGGTCAACTACTGAGAGGGGGGGTGAATCAGTAGATAGAAAAATTGATACAAACTTCACCAATCTCAAAAATCAATCTCTCAAAGTAAACTTAGAACTATCAATATAATACCATTGTCAAGATAAAAACTCATAAGATAAACCAGATGACTGTTACAACAAATTAATAGTAAACAACTTCAAACTCATAAACATCCAAATGCTTTTTCATATGTCAACGGACTTCATTTCTCAATGCTTCCGGTTATCATGACTTATCAAAGTAGTTAAGTAGATAAGTAAATCAATCATAAGAACATAACCACAAAAACATTCACCACTTGACACAAATATTTTTGACGTGGAAACCCAAATGGGAAAAACCACAGTGAGATGAGACTCACAAGATAACTATCTGAACTCTTTTGAAGTTTTCCTTATTAGGAGCCTAGCCTGTTAAAGCTTTACAAAAGTCCTATTAAGAATTGATCCTGTTAGGAACCACTCGGTTAAGGGATTGACTACAATGCCTTGTTAGAAGCAATACCCTGTAAGGAGTAACCTCGGTAGAGGATTTAAAAATCCAAGCTAATGGATCACCTTGTTAGAGGATTTGAATAGTACCAATCTTGTTAGAGCTTACCCAGTTAGGGGATTTCAATTTTGTTGTAATTGTTAGAAAAAAATAGGAGTTTGTTGATATGTCTGAATAGCACTACACTTGCTTGATCAGATCTATTTCATGCTCCTATCTGCCTTTACTCAAACTGTAGATACATTATCTGGTTCGGAAACCACACACTCAACTGATCTTTTCCAAATCTTTGCCAACTCATTAAACTAAACAACTTCATCGATCTTATAAACAAATCAATTAGGTTGGTAACACAACAAAAACCTAATTCTCATAGAGATTACAAACAAGTCAGTTCAAGTATGACCATTGGATTACATAGCAATCTCTGCACATCAATCAAGAAAACCTTGATCGCTCCTTGATCACCACTTCATCTAACTTAGTAACTCATCATGCGCTTTGCATTATATGCAATACATTTGCTCATTCCCAAGACAAAAACCGTTACAACAATTCGCCAAAATCACTTGAAATTTTCTTGATACAATAATCATATGTGTCATAATCATTTCTGCCCATCATTAGATCATAAACCAATATAACCAATTCACCAAACTTAATCGGTTAGGGTTTATCAAAAATAATAGGTAGGGTTTACTAGTTACCGGTTCAACTCTCCAATATATAGCAATATCGGTTCTCTCCACAAATTCTTCCTACAGGTTACAATACAATATCAACAATATCATTACCGGTTGATTGACATCAATGATAACACAACATATCATTAATGCAATCTTCATGCAAATGCCAACAGTTAAAAGGGATTATATGGTGTCCTAAGGGGTCATAGAACACCATATGACCCCTTAGCACACCATATGACCCTTTTCGACATCGTATGACCTCTAACAACATCGTATGGTGTCCTAAGGGGTCATAGGACACCATATGACCCCTTAAGACACCATATAACCCCTAAGGACATCTGGTATCCTTAGGGGTTATATGGTGTCCTAAGGGGTCATATGGTGTCCTATGACCCCTTAGGACACCATATGACCCCTTAGGACGCCATATGACACCTTATGACCCCCAACAACACCATATGGTATCCTAAGGGGACATATGGTGTCCTAATAGGTCATAGAACTATCGGCAACAACAAGGAAAATTGAGAGGGGGGGTGAATCAGTTTTCACTACATTAAACAAATTAAGCACAATCTAAGATCTGATCAACTGGAGAAAAAAGAAAGATAACAACAACACACGTAACACCAATTTTTTTAACGTGGAAAACCCGGTTAAGGGAAAAACCACGGTGGGAACCTACCCACAATGAGATGATACATTGCAGTAGCATACATGTAAATATTACAATGGGGAATGTGCATGCATCCAGGCACACTACCTAGAGCTCACTGCTCAAATTACAATGACCCGGAAGGTTACAACCCTTAGGGAAGGTTCACTACCTTACAAAGATGATCTAACTACAATCTAACAAAGATGAACTACAAAAATAGCATATGCTAATACTTGATGACAATTCTGGTTAAGCTCGTATGTCTGCCCTTCACCAATCTCTGCTAAATGCACCACACCAAAAGATGAATTCACTTGATCGCACATACACCACCCTTTGATAATGCAAACTCAACTCCTACCACCAAATTACATGAATATTACACCCATTTACACAAATCATCAACCCTGACTACAAGGTCGGCCAAACCCTTAACACGTAATTACAAAATTACATCACATGATACATAAATTAATCACTAGACCAATACAATATCATAGACAACATAGCATGGACCTAAATCAACTCCTCAAATGCGCACCACCACTAAAAATCTTGCCAAGATCAACCGCAACATGTTACACCACCAAAATTACTACATGACACGAAGAATAGAATCGGACCCATAAGATCATCAAGAACATGCACAATGATCAATGTGGACCATCAAAATAAATAGGACATGATTAGAAAACATCAATAAGAACATCAGAACCATCTGCAATAGCTGCACCAACACCACTTATTCAAATCTTCATCGATCAACATGCTAACACTCAAGAACACTTAACAACAGAAACTTAGACAAGAAAGATAGCTTGCAGAGTATCAAATCACAAACCATCTAAAATGAAGATACACACGAACATCCCAAACAATCTCCCAAATCCTCAACACAAGATATGATCATACCGGAGCACAATGAATCAAACACCAGATCACTGCATATTGAACATTGAAAATCAATCTCCATACCGAAATCCACAACTCGATCAAATCATCACATAGCATCATTGAATCAATAAAGAATGAAGTATCTCTAGTTGATTCAACATCCTAAACAGATAAACCAACCAGATCAACTCACTATAATCACCAGATCAATTCTCTATAACACCAAAACATAGGAATATGTTGACATCAATGACAACAACATATCCTAGTAGCAACAATATCCAACAATCTCCCCCTTTGGCATTGATGGCAATATATGTATGTGAAAAACAATCAATTCAAAGGAATAAGTCAACAGCAACAAACTCCAACAAACTCCCCCTAAGATCATGCACACAAAGGTAGTTTTTCACATGCTTCTCTCCCCCTTTGACAACAATGCCAAAGATATAAAATTATCAAGTTTCTCTCCCCAAACTAGATAATATCTCCCCCTTAGGATAAACTCACAAATTTGAACAACATACTGACTACCCCAGCTGAGTAGCAACACCAACTCATCAACCCGGATAATAAGATAAGACTGTGGAATCCACTAGATTGATGCATCTCCATGCACCTAGTTCTCATCAGGAGGGGCAAAGACCCCTAACTTGTCTCTCAAATACACAAATGTATCTACAGGAAAAGGCTTAGTGAAAATATTTGCAATCTTCTGTTTTGTCACTAATTCATTTGAGGTCAAATTCCGACGAAATTTTTTGATGAAAGTGAATTAATTTATTGTTTCATCGGGTGCCTTTCAATTTAATGTGAAATTTTCAATTTTTTAAAAATGGTCCCCGACATTCCTCAAAATTTCGATGAACAATAATGTTCGTCCCTAGTCTGACGATATTCAGATGAACTCTTAAAGTCAACATGTTTCCAAAGGCCGGTATATGGTTAGCGCCACCTTAATTAATGGCCAACTGACGGGTATATGGTTTGATGCCCTAGTCGACTGTTCTAATATGTTTAATTACAGACCTATTTGATGATTCCAATTGGCACTTGAGGTTGATATAATATTGTAAGTAATCCAAACATTCCTTTACAGTCACTTGACAAGGAATTTTTATGTTGTTTTAGTCTCTGATTTGAAGGCCACTGTCAAACTGTCCCAAAAATAGTCACAATTATAGTTTGGAAGTTTCCTTTTGTTAAGTGTAGTTGTCTCTCACTTTGTATTCATTTTAAAGAACCATGATAGTTATCACAAATGTACTATTACTTACTGTATAGAGTTGTCTGATAATGATGAACAAATGATGACTATTTAGGTCTGTCCTCAAAGTAAACTTTAAGAGTCTGACTTCTTCCAAATTTTGGAGTCTTCCATTGTTTATAGGCCTTAAGGACCTTTTGAACATTGCCTTAAGTTCATGTAGACATGCATGAAAGTACCTTGAGTCCCCTTGTGATCCATGTGGAAGGTGAACAATTGTAATGAGCATACAAAAGTTTGTAAGTTTGATCCTTAACAGCAAGTTCGTAAACTTGATTGGGTGTTGTTACAAAACAAAAGCACAGTGGAAAAGGTTACATTACAAGGTTTAATGTATTTGTTCCTAGAGTCTGATCCATGTGGCAAAAGTCTGAATCCAAAGTTCATAGTCCTTATCAAGGTGCATTGACATTATGAATGGATGCGTAAAGCAGCATGTTTGAAGCATGGTTTCATTGTTCCATATTGTCCTATTAATCAAGAGTATTGTTCCTTTGAAGAACATGTTATTCCTTTGTTCAAGCCTTGTATCCATGAATTTGGCCTTGTTATGTGTTAAATCCTGATGAGACATTGTGCCAAGAAGGCCTTGTGGGTGGGTTTGTTGATTGGAGCCTTGTTTTGACAATTTATCTAAATATTCAAGCTTGGTAAAGAAAAATCATGTCAGATAATATTAGTGCAGACCAAAATGAAGAAAAACTTGCTAGATTGTGGGCTAGATTGAAAAGAAAGGGTGATGTGAAATTTAATTGTCCTTGCAATAATTGCGGCTTAAAGATGAGAAGACTTTTAATCACAATAGCTAAGAAATATTGTAGGTAGCATGGTCATGTAGAAGGGGGGCATGATTATCGTTCATTGATAAGTTGTTCATTATATGTCTTTATATTGATTGAATTTGTAAATGTTTATATCGTTTTAACATTATATATATATATATATATATATATATATATATATATATATATATATATATATATATATATATATATATATATATATATATATATATATATATATATAATCATTTGATCGTGATCATGGTTTATTTGTGTCGATCATTATTATAAAGGTGGGGCGCCCTAGGGAACATGATATGGATTATCAAGGCTCGGATAATGTGGATTTGCAAGCAAAGGAACATGGAGCTATGAATATCGAAGATGAAGTTAATGATCCTATGGAAGAAGATGATCATGTGCCAGAAAACACAGTTGAAGACGATGGTACAAATACATTGATATATGACACATTTAGTGGCGCAGCTAATCATGATGATGATCAAGATGACGTTGATGATGTTCATGATTTACCTATACTTGAGAAGGCATACGAGGCCCTTTATGAAGGCTCCCAAACAAATCTTCTCTCTGATTTATTGTTGTTGGTGAACTTGAAGGTTATGAATAGTTTATCCAACATAGCAATCTCACAGATTTAAGGTAGATCATATATGTCATCTTTTTTCATCTATTTTTGTTGTTAGTTCATCACTAGTAAATAAAGGATGAAGTATGTACTATTAATGTTAGTTATATTAATAAATTACTTTTTTGATGTAGATTGATAGGTGAATTTTTGTTACCACCATCAAATGTTTTACATCGCTCATACTGAGATTTATCTGCCATTATGAAAGATATTGGAATGGAGTATCAAGCAATAGATGCATGTCCCAATGATCATATTATATATCATAAACAACATGAATTTGCAACAGAATGCTCAAAATTTCATATCAGTAAATATCAAACAAATCAACTAACAAAAAAGGTGGCTCGCAAGGTTCTTTGTTATATTCCCATTATTCCACGTATGCAATGATTATTTAGGTGTGAAATCTTAGCACAGTTTATAGATTACCATGCACAGAATAGAAGTGGAGATGACATTCTTCGAATGCCTACAGATGGTTCTGTATTTAGAGACATGGAGGAAAAATGACCACACTCTAAAGAAGAACCTCGTAATCTCAGGCTTTCATTGGCTGCAGACTGTGTCAATCCATTTGGAGAGATGAAATCTATTTACTCAGTGTGGCATGTTTTTGTTATCAACAATAACATTCCTCCATGGATGTCAATAAAGAGGGAGCACATAATTTTGGCAATGATTGTTCCAGGTATTTGTTTACATCAATTTTCTTTAACATAGTAGCATCTCATTTGTCTTATTTGTTGCATAATGACATATCTTTTTCATTTAATAGTCATGTACATTAATTTATATATATTGCAGTAAAATGGTTATAATAAGTATGTAATGTTTATGTTCATTCAACTAGGTAAGTACCAAGTTAAAGATATGAATGTATATATCAAGCCTCTTATTGATGAGTTGCTAAAATTATGGAATGGCATCACTATGTATGGTGTCTCTAAACCAATAGGACAAAGACAATTTCAATTCCATACAATGTTTGTATGGACAATTCATGATGCCCCGGGGCTAACACATTTTTGTGGTATGTTATAACGTTCGACTGCACTTTAACGATATTTAATTTTATGAAATAGATATCATGCATGTTTTTTAAAATAATCTATTAATTATATATAATTATAAAAATTGACATATTTAATCCAATTATATATGATCTTTTAGGACTTCAAACAAAGGGAAAATTTGCATGTCTTATTTGTTGTCTAAAGACAAAATCTTGTCATTCAACAAGTTTAGAAAAGAAGGTGTTTGATGAGTATAGGCACTTCCTCCATAGAAATCATAAGTATCGAACTATTGAAAAACATCTTTTCAATGGGAAAGAAGAGACTACATCAAAACCACGAAGAATGACACCTCGCCTATGGAAGTTGGAATATAATAGAATTAATCATCAAGGTTATAAATCGGATCAAATTGTTTATCTATCATATATGATATGTTTGGAATTTATATTTTTATATTGTCTTTTGTTGACTCATGTTGTAATTGACAATGATTGTTGTTGTTAATTTGTTTAGCTTATATGCTTCAAGAAGGTCGTCAAGACATTAATGGTCGGCTTCCACAGGGACTGAAAAGTTATCCTAGATAATTTAGTAGGTTGACCTACTATGAGAAGCTACAAATTGTGCATTTGTTTGATACAATGCATATCAGAAATAATTTAACATAAACGTTATGGACAATATTGGATGGAAGGCGTGAAAAAGACAAAAATGTCAAAATTTGTAGTGACATTTAGGAAGTCAATCATGCAATGAAAAATGTCATTCAATTAAATAGAGATGGAGACCAAATTAATATAAGCGCCCTTCCTTGGTTATTAACGGATCAACAAAGCAATTCTATAAAATAAGTCATACAAAAAAAATTCGATTTCCCACAGGATTTGCTACGAACATAAACAATATCATAACAAAGAAAGGTGAATTTGGTTCGGGGATGAGAACACATGATTGGCATACCTTCATTAAGGTAATTATTCTAGTATATATATATACTGCATGTACTTTTCACTGTATTATGCTTACTGCTTTTGGCAAAAAATAATGAAAAACATTTTATAATTGTTGCAGTATGTTCTACCTCTATCTCTCACAGACAAATTTGACAACAATGTCAAGCAATTTATATGATCTTGGAAAATAAATGAGGTAAGTAGTGATATTTGTTCAATTCATTGTATAGATCTTATATTTTCCATTTGTTTTACTTGTTATGTAATATATTGTATGTTTTTGTTAAATCTCATTAATATATTTGTGCCTTGAATCACTTGTAGATGGTTGTCATCTAAACAAATCCATAAAGAAGATATAAATTATTAGAAGAGAAAAATTCCTCGTCTAATGTGTGAAATGCAAAAGTGTCTACCTTTGACATTTTTCAATGCACAAGAACACTACCACATACACCAAGTTGAGGAGATTGAATTGTGTGGACCTGTACACACAAGGTCAATGTGGATGGTTGAGAGGCACTAGAAATTTTTGAAGGCTTTGGTTAGACAAATAGCACATCCTGAGGGTTCTATGGTGGAGGGATATATAGTATACAGACCATGGTGTACATTACTGAATATTTTCCTAAGTTTGCAACAAAGTTCCATGTAGATCGCATTCGGGATACCAACTCCATTAACAAATTCGAAGGGGAGTACCTGATGGAGAAATCTAGATTGAGGAAAGTGAGAGGTAATTATAAGATGGTCGTGGAGATTAATTAGAATACATTTTACATTTGGTTTTTATGTATATTGTACTTATTTAATTATTAGTTTTTGGGGGGCAAAAGTGGCAAACCACGTAATATATTAATAATACTTAATAAATGGTTCAAGAGCTCCTGAAGGAAACAACCAATGAAGAAAACCTCCATTCCTTGCTCAATATACAATTACAAAATATGACCTCAAACTCGACTCAGCTATGAAACCTACCTAAAGACAATTGATCCCAAAGACCAACATGGTTGCTATAATAAGGTCCAATCCTAATATGCTCAATATTTTACAATTTACAATATAAATATTTAGAGCATATTCTAAGAAAAATATGAAGAACATATACATTTTAATATATCTCCTTACATCGACTACATATATCTCCATTCGACTGGAAAAAAGTTCGAGCATGTCTTCAAATGATAATCACTCGTGATTATTCCATCTGCAAATTGCAAAAATTAAAATGCAGACTTGAGAAAAACCCATTGCGATGCATTCTACAAAAACCGCCAACCCAACTGAAAAAGATGTTTAAGATTTCTGCGAAAACCCAAAAATGAGACCAAAATTGTAATCCCTTGTTCATATTATTTTTCCATTGGTTATAATTGTGAATCATTATCACCGTGTTGTTCATTGCTATCAGCGGTTTCATTAATGCCCACAATTGACTATTGCAGCCTTCGTTCATGACTTCGAGGTGGAGACATAAAACCCTGAGGATTGGCATAGGAAGAAGCAAAGGGCGTATTTTGTATTTTCATGCTCGTACCCTAGAACTAAAAGAAGGGCGTTAACCTTTGAATGAGTCTTTTCCCTGATCTCTATACTTAGATGATGGCCATGAGTGCGAAGGGTCTGTTGGAGGAAACAGGTATTTTGAGCTTCGAATGTTTTTTTTATATTGTCATACAGAATAACAAAACTTTCTTTGTGTAGCAAGAAGTGGCGAGGAAAAATCCCACCTATGTGTGCTTGGCCCTTCCATAGGTCGTATTTCTGTACTGCCCTTAATAGCTTGTTACTAGAAATATATTGAGGCAAAAAAAAAAATTGTGCAATTTGACCTAAAAGCTCAAAAGATTGTAGCAAATCAAGAGCAATTGACAGCAGAACTGAGGCTAGTTGAGAGGGAAAAATAATGTGTCGTGCCTGAGGGTACAATATTTCCTCTCCCAGTAAACGCTTCACACTCCTCCTGCATTGTGCACATTGTGTGTTGAAAACAAGCCCTAGCTGATCATCAGATATATGATCAGAGAACGAAGCTTCCCACTCTTCAACAGGGATAGAGATACAATAATTATGCGGCCAATACTCTATTGTAGGAAGTGAACCCGCATTCAGTAAATCACCTAAACCAAAGGAGGAAGAATCAGTCTGCATATTCGAACCTCACTGAAACACTAACTCTTATACCAAGAATTTTGAAACCAGCTGCCACGATTACTGTTGAACGCTTTGGGAATGGAGATTTAAAGCAGGACACAATCAATAATAAATTGTGGTGGAGTACTGATCGCATCAAGTTAATTATATGTCAATTATAAATTAAGGTCGTATACCATGGTAATTAACTAATTATACGTTGCTTGTGAATTTCAACTTTTTTTTATATGGTTGGTCGAGAGTGGGATGCACTACATTTGTACATCGCAAACAATCTTGATTGGATGACAGTATGTATTGAATGATGTCAACAATCTGGTCACACATTAACATGGGAAGGTGTGGCTTCATTGGTTAAAGAAGCTCATCGTAATGGAGATTCCAATGTTACACCGAGAGAAATTGATTTAGCATATGGTTTAAGAGATAAACAGGTACGTATAAATATATTAATCACCTATATTATTTAATTATTTTTAATTATATTATTGACGTGTATATATATATATATATATATGTTGAGTTTTTTTTCTTTGCATACATTCGGCCAAGAATAAATATGTTTATCAACTAATGATGCAATAATTTTTACATGTTTGACATTTTGCAGGTGAAACACCGCAAGGCTATGTGGTGAAATGGTCATAAATTTCAAATCAAAAAGTTGGATGACACGAAGAAAACTTGTGATTCTGAGATAACTGCAATCTTTCAGGTGACTAATGTTTCATCCAAAAGCGACATACATCTAGAAGTCTTAAAAAATCGATACTATGGGATTTTGGATTATATACTTGAGTGTGACTTTAAGTCCTTCAAATTAGTTTTGTTCGTCGTCCAATAGTACATGATATGATTAAATGAAAATAATTTCGAGAGAACTATTATTGAACATGATAATGGATTTATCATGGTTAATACAAGGTCGATCAAGCGAGTTGGAAATGAGCCTTATGTTCTTCCAAGCCAATGTGAGCTGGTATTTTACTCAGAGGTTCCAGGCAAACCAGGTTGGTCATTTTTTGTTAGACATGATCCAAGAGGAAGGTCGGTAACGTATAATGTGGTGAAAGAAGAAGATACCGAAGAACTATGAGATGATGTAGATGATGATTAGAATCAACAGTTAATTGATGATGTGCCCGATGAAGATGTCGAAGAAGAGGAACTAGATCATGATGATGTAGGAGTTAATGTTCATGAAGATGATATTCGTGTGGATGATGACATTATCGAAACTGATATCAATGATGATGATGATGATATGACCAATCCTTACAATGTTGAATTTGGATCGGATGATACAGACAAAGAGTTGGATGAAGAAGAAGATCAATGACATTGAAATGTATGAGCTATGCGATTATATTATCTATTTGATATTGATTTCTTGGTAGAATTATATTTGACTTATATGGTTACATAATTAATTTATGATGTTTTTAATTTTTATGCCATTACATAATTAATTCATGATGTACTTTTTTTGTTTTTAATTCATGATCATAATGAATAGTGTTTTGGGAAATTTCATGAAAGATTACACATTGATCGTAGTAGTGAAATAATTGCAAAGTAGTTTAGATTTTTTAGACCAATCACCCTTCGCAATCTCATTTTTAGGATCATCTCCAATTTGATTACTAGGAACTTTGGGACTCATTCGCCCTTTTGCATATAATTAGTACCTTAGAATAATGTGTTAATGAGATGTTTTCCTTACTCCATTATGGTGAAATGTTAGCAAATTTAGACTTCATTCTTTAAGCCTATTTTTTTTCTCAATCTCTATTGAAGGAGTAATTTCTTGTTACACGAAAATTCAGGATAAGCTTGCTTGCACATGATTTGTTGGAATTTGCTAGATTTACTCCATGATTCTTCTGGTGTTATATCTTGATTGTTGAATTGCTTGTTAAATTGTTTATTATATTATCCTAAAGTAATTTGATTTGTTGTGCATTCTATTTGCCATTAACTGCTAAGTTGACATCATGTTCCATCTTCTTGTGCTATGACCCGACTGTTCATATTGGTTAATTTGTTATCATGTGGTAAAAAAACAAAACTAAATAAATAAATAAATATGAACAAAGTTCTTAATGATTATAGGAGGGCAAGATTTAATATACTGATGGACTCATTTGAAGTGTCTCTATGTTTCTAGCATTGAGTAAGATGTGATTTCTAGTAGCACTCACTTTTATGTCTTTGCAGGGTCGGAAAGATAATAATTTATTTTCATGATTAATAAAATATGTTTCTTGAAGTTCTCACTTATGAAAATTTGAAATTTTAGTGTCATGTCCTATTTGAAATCAATTCTCTCTTTCCCCTTCCTTATCTCTTGACATGTGGATGAAAAGATTGGTAAAATGAATCTTTATGCGTCAAAACATGTTTGGAAAGCTAACAAAACTTTTATGCCTTGATGTATGAAAAATTAGAAACTTATGAGTAAATAAAGTCATTAATAAGTGTTCTATGAAATATGTATGTCTGAAAGTTAGGTAAATATGTGATTTTATGTAGTAGATATTGTTGATGGTGGGTGTTTGAAATCTATCCATCTCTTCCTTTTTCTCTGTCTTCTTGAAATGTGAATTGCAAAAGTACTAATTACTAATATAAAACAAATGTATCTCTCTCTCCCTTTTTGAAGAATGAGTTTTCAAGGACTAAATTGTTCACACAAGCAAGCATGTCATTGAAATATTTCATGTAAAGTGAATGCGTGCATAAGTGGAGGAAATCCTTTGGGTAAAAGACCTATGTCCCCAAAGTTTTCATCATAAATAGGTTATGTAATAAGTCAATTGCATTGATAAAATAGGCAATCTTAGGAATAAGTTAACAATGGTTGAATGATGAAATTAATGCGATGTTTGACTCTATGACAACTTCTCTATGTTCTAGTTGGATAAAGGAAATTATCAATCCTTGTCATGACAAAATTGAATATACCTTGGATTGAAAAGCGAAAGATATGTTTGAATTAGGAATAGTACTAGTAGCAATGTGTTTCTCTCTCTTAAGGAAACGTGTGATTGATATTGAATACAACAAACTATTTAATTTTGAATTCTTCATGTTCATATAATTTGGAATTTGATACCTTAGATTGATTAAGTATGTTTTTTTAATAAAAAGTGCATGACATGTGAATTTTAGAGATATGTGAGTGGCAACATTATTTTAGATCTTCCCTTGGATAGATCTGTCAACTACCCACCTCCAATGCAATATAACTGTATGATATTTTCACAGTTAGTCTAATTGTTAACTTTCCCTATGAAAGACCAATTAGACCAGACACAACAAACATATAAATCTCAAATGTGTCTTGATGGTCCAACTATGTAACAAAATGCAATTTCTTCACACAGTGACTTAGAGTAGCAATTATCAACCATAGATAATTAAAATGGAGAATTGATTTGGAAATGAAAAAATCCACATCACATTTGAAAATAGGACAACTAGATTTTGTATTGCTTGAAAATAAGAGCCTTTACAACTGATTAATTATCATATATGTTCTATATATCTTAATATTACAAAATGATTTCCCATATATAAGGAAAATAAGAGTTCTTTCAATGAAAAGACATGTCTTTCTAAAAGAGAATAATTTTAACAACAACGAATTATCTCTAATGAAGATATTAACAGACCCCAAGTGGTCAACATATTCCCGAGCCTGGTAAACATTAGTATTTGCAAAGAGATTACCCATCTAGTATTAATAATCACAAAGGAATTCCTTTGCACAAGTTTTAAAAATGGCAATTAATTCCTTGAATTAATTATCACAAAGGACCAATTTGACAAGAAGATAATTCCACAACACAATTGCAGAGAAACGAAACTGGAACTTTATATTAATCTTTAAAGTATGAGTACAAGGTATACTACTTCCTCTAATCTAGCTCCTATTCTATTTTCTAATATCTTTTAGAATACAGCCTTGGTTTCTCCTTTATACAAAATGAGGAGAAGAGACAAGCTTCAGACTATTTACAATTGCATCCTTTCATAATTAACAACTTAAGATAAAACATAATAAACTAACACATCGGGAAGATAACTAAAAAAAAACTTTCTGGAGAATATCATACTTGAAACGAGGAAGAAATAACTCCAGGGTTTGATTCATGTGATTTTTCGCCAGTTTTCTCCTTTCCTTCGAGTACCTGTTTCTTCTTCTGGGAAGACATTTTGGCGGGTCTTAAGTACTCCTTTACCTATTTTGAGATTTGAACATGAGTAGGCCATTGGTAATGGAGAACATCTAGCATACTAAGCAAATGGTCTTTCCATTTCTTGCTAGTAATTGCTCAAACTTCGACCACAAACTTTGAGAATCTATTTTTCAATACAACAACCCTTTCTAGGAACATGTTAAAACTTTAAACACTGAAGTCTTTATCTTCCTTCAAATGGGAAATGATCCGCGAAACCATGTCTTTATACTCTATTTTCCATTCTTCCAAAATCTTTACACAACCCTCTTTATCAATGAATTCGGGGATCGTCCATTGCTTAATAATATGAAAGGAGAATGATTTTTCTTTTATTCTTCCTTCTTCATGTTCTATGTAATCTATTTCCTTAATAATAGTATCAATCATTTATCTGTTTCTTTGATTTCACCAGGTGCATCTGGATCCCTCTGAGTAACCTCACGAAGCCTGACCAAATCATAATGAGAGGGCTTCCACCTCCTGGAGAGCTCATCTAATTGTGGCTTATGTTTAGCAAATGTTGCTAACATGTCCAATAGAGTATGGTATCCATCATATACTTCATCACATTTACTAATCACCAAATTAACCCTGCATGTCAGTACTTGCTCTATAGCATTTAACACTTGCTTAGGGATTTCCTGTAAAAGCATTTCATTTGTACTTCTTAATTGGTGATTTTCCTCTACATACTTATCCATTTTTTTTTTCACTTGATCATCCTTTACATCAATTGGTACAGAGGAGGCATCCTTATGTAGTACTAGCGCCTTGCTCTGGTTACTACTCTTTAATCTTTGTAGTTCTTTCTTCAAAGCAACATTCTCAAGGTACAATTGATTGATGACTTTGTTCATTTGTGTCTCCCTAGTCTGTGTCTCCTCTAATTACTCTTGCATATGTTTGACTTGTTCTTTATTAAACATTACTTTGTGCATTAATTTTGTAGCTGATACCAAAGGAGAAGTGTTTTCCATTGTTTGCACCACTGTCATTCCATCATTTCCTTTGACAATGACAAGTAATTTGGGCTTATGAGGGCCCTTAAAACTCACCCATGTGGCCAAAACTTTAGTTTTGGGATTGTACCCTGATCCAATTATCTTCTCATCAGTATCAAACTCAGCAACAAATGTAGGGTCCTCTTGTTTTCTGACTTGGTCAAGCAAGAACAAATGTTTGAGAGTCAGCCTTGGAATAATGACCATTTTACTTTTCTGCACCATCTCTCTAGTCTCTTCCAAGGTACAATTGACCTCATCAAGATGCAACTCCTTGAGTGTTTGTTGAATAACCTCCTCACGTCTAGATTCTTCAATCCCCATCAAATTTAATCTCCTTTTCTCCTCGAAATCTTTCATTTTCATTTGAATCCAAAAGTCCTTGAATTCTTGTGTTTTGATAAAGTTTTCATCTTCAACAAATTCGGTTGATATGGCTTCCCTTTCATCCATAAAATCAATAGGATCTTAACCTTGCGGAAGCTGAGCCTTATAGCCATGGACTTCCTCTTGAAATACTGATGGAGAGCAAGGTGATCTATCAACCTCTTCACCTTTACCAAGTGCTTTGAGTGCACTAGCATCTTCTTCAGTATCCCCTTCTCCTTCTGAATCATCATACGGGACTATGGTTACCATCTCATCTTGTTTTTGCCTCTTTAGAGGAAGAGAATTTGATGCATTCTCTGAATCTGAATCATGGATAATCAATTTTCTATGCCTTTTTGGGGGATCGGGCTTAACCTCTTGTGGTACACTGCTTGTAGCTTTTCCATGTAGCTTCTCAAAATCTTTCAACCACAACTCCATCCTCAGTATTTCATGAGTTTGTTCATGATGAAAACGTGGTTGCCACTTCTTTTGTCTATCATCTTCCAATTTCTTTAATAAGTTCCACATTTTTCCCCTTTGCATAACATCTTGAGGAGTCATGCAATTACGGGCAATATCTTCCACCATGTCAATTTTATGTTTAAATTATTTTATAAAAGAATTAATATAACCTTTGGGGTCATAGAGCCTCTCACTTCCATCCTTCAAATAATATGTTTTCTTTAAATAATCCTGAACTTGTTCAAGGGAACCAAAACCAATAGACAATCCAACATACCTGACTACATGGGGCAATAAAGTCCCCTTCTTCCTTGGTCCATTCACTTCCTTCTCAAACCACATCATCTGCCAAATAAATTCTAAAAAGGCAACCCTTTCTAATACAAAGGCTGGCAACTGGTGGGGGGCTTGCTTGCATCCATATACCCTAATGAGAGTATGATCATTCTTGAAGATCCAATCAACGAAATTATGATTGTGACCCTTTTCTGGGTTGTATTCCAATGGCCTAAGAATTTCCCTTATCTTAGAAGGAAACCTTTCAACCTGAACCCCAAGTGACCTGAATATCCACACAACAAAGGCATCATGAAATGCCTTGTAATCCCAGTCTCTATTGTTCTTGTCCCATATCCTACACCATAACTAAACCGGGAGTCTTTTTCCCAGACCATCCACGGTAGTTAACATGTGTCTAAACACATTTATATTTGGAAGAGCATTAAATGACACAGTAGAGAATAATTCTTAAAAGTTCTACTAGTATTCCAATAAACCAGTTGATTGTGCGGAATTCTTTCAAGCTCACTGGCAATATCAAATTCCAGGTTAATGTTAGGGTTCTAGATCCTCATGGACATATACATTAAATCCACTAGCATTCTACTTCTATTATTATCACCATAAAATTGACACCAACCATGATACGTTTTTTGAAAGAAATCCATAAATTTGAGTGTAGGAAATGGATCCTTATCATTCACAGACATTGGTCTGTTATCCTCGCCTCTTTTCCTGAAATAAGCTACCTCTCGGAGTCCAAAACTCTTTACCATCCTTTCATAATCCACTGGATATCCTTCCCTATCAATCTTGGTAAGTGCCTACCTATTCAGGCCAAAGCATTCTTCAATGCATGATCTTGTGATGACCAAAATAGGGTTTCCGTCAATTCCCCTAACTGTTCTGGTTTCTTTTTTATAATTACGGGCCAAGACCTCAATAAGTTCTACATCTATAAACACATTTGGCACTATGACCTTCGCTAAGTCAAGTTTCCAGGGGTTGGACCGAGGCACTTTCTCATCTCTATTATTGTAAAAATACCAGAAAAAGGATCTACCAGTGTGAGGAATGTCAGCCTCTCTACATTCTCCCCAGGCATCCTGAAACATTATTTTAGTTCGGATATCTACAGACCTTGGTAATGCATCTAGAAGGGCTTTCTATAAAGGGACCTTGGGTTGTTCATTTTTTCCTACATCCTCCTTCCTAGGCATTTTTCTTTTAAATGCAATTCAAGCAGTGGAGAAGAAGATGGACTTACTTGTTCAGCTCTATCTGCAACGCCCATCTCCCTGCGACTTCTTACACTAGCTCGACTCTTACTTTTGTACTTCTTCGAAGCTCAATTTGCACTTCTAATGTGATTTAAATCGAATGCCAGCTCCTTTAATTCAAGTTCACAGTATTTAATTCTTTTTCGGGCCTCCACATGTGTGCACTGTTTGCTTAAATACTACTGACGCCACTCTGCAAACCCACTTTATTCATCCTTGCGAAATGGCAACCTTTTCACCAACTCAAAAGTGGTAGCTGATGCCCTTCGCGAAATAGCGTTGAGTTCGCTATTTCGCAATCCTCGCTTTTGTCTTTCGCAAAATGGCGATGTCTTCACTATTTTGCAAATCATTATTTTAGCTCCTGCAAAACAACGATAGGTTCGCTATTCCACATCCTTCATTTTTAGACTTCGCGAAATAGCGAAAGGTTGGATATTTCACTTCCTTTGTTTTTTGACTCTTGCGAAACAACAAATAGCATATGAACATAGGTCCTCATTGATTGCACATGTTATTTTAAAACTTGTTATGAAGCCTTATGAGGTATGGATCATGTAAAAATATATAAGGATATGAACAAATCCATGGGATGGTTTTGGGGATAATAAGGATAAATATGCTTCACAACATTCACATTCCGATAGGTGGGAATAGACATTTTATCCAAGGTACCGTTGTGAAAATTTTAATAAGAAAACTTTTGTAGCTTCAACCTTTGTGATTAGTTTAATAAATTAGGGTTTATATCATGGTTAGGGTTACAATGAGGGTTAAGGTTTACATCATGGTCAAGGTTAGCATTAGGGTTAGGGTTTGGTTTAGATTTATTATTATAATTACGGTTAGGGTTTAGTGTTAAGATTTGCTTTATAGTCATGGTTAGGGTTTAGTGTCATGGTCAGAATTATGTTTTTGGTTAGGGGTAGAATTATGGTTAGGTTTAGGGTTTGGATTATAATTATAACAGGTTTTGAGTTTACGAATAGGGTTGGAATTACTATTAGGGTTGGGATCGAAATTATAATTAGGAGTAGGAGATTTAGATTTGGTTAGGGCCAGGGTTAGGGTCAAGGTTAGGATTAAGGTTAAGATTAGCATTAGGATTAGGATTTGGTTTAGGTTTACAATTATGGTTAGGGTTAGGGTTTAGGGATAGGGTTACCTAGGATAGGGTTGGAATTATGGTTATAATTGACGTTTACATCATGGTTAGTGTTTGAGGTAGGGTTTGGTTTCAATTAGGGTTTGGATTTGGATTATGGTTAGAGTTAGGGTTTAGGATTAATTTTGAGATTATGGTTATAAGGGTTAGGATTTAGGTTTAGCATATGGTTAGGGTAAGGGTTAGATTTATGGTTATGTTAGTGTTTAGGTTAAAATTATAATTAGGGTTTAGGGTTTAGGGTTTAGGGTTTAGAATTAATATTTCCAAAAATTTCATGATCACTTTTTTAATGATAGACATGTTTCCATTAGGGTTTAGGTTAAAATTAGAATTGTATTAGGTACATTTGATGGATCAAAAAATGAAATATTTGCTAAACTAAACATAGGTTGATAAGATGAGGATAGCTAACCCACTATGGCTTGAAATTGATCTAGATTAATATCACTAGGGACTTATGATTCTATTAAGGCGTGATCCAATATGTCCCTATAGATAGATGAATATAAAAGAAACTCCAAGATAGATAGCTATCCTAGAGTCTTCCATAAAATCTACAACCACTTCTTAAGTGCAATATCTACACCTTTTGTCTGAGCACTCCTCTTTAGGTATCATCCATCTTTCGGTCTCACATCTAAGTTGGTGTGAACTTGTTCTTATCTGAACGATTAACATTTTTACTTTCCATTTTATTTCCATTCCTATGTAGGTCTTTTGATTGTAGTCCTAAATAGGGTTAAAATGTTTGACATAGTATTTGATATTGGACCCCTTTAAGAAAAGAAAAAGTTACTATTGGTCCTAAGTAGGGTTAAAATGTTTGACATAGTATTTGATATTGGACCCCTTTAAGAAAAGAAAAAGTTACTATTGTTTCCATTGCTTTGCTCGTCTGACTCGCTTAAAAATTAAATTATGAGATTGGCAACACCGAAAATTGCTAAATAATGAAAAGAATTACATGATACAATACTATCGTACAAATTCTGACTTAAAAATTATTTTTGCTCAAAATATCAAAATAGATATTTATTAATTGTAAAACACAAATAATTTTGTACTCGAAAAGATCTCGAAGTGATTAGATTGAATATGATTTTTGCGCAAAATAGCAAACTTTAACATTTATTAATTGTGAAGCTTATAACTAAGTGTTGCAGCTTCCTTTCTAGGCGAACAAATAGAGATTTAGACTATATAACTCTTAGAAGACTTCTTACGTCCCCTTTTTCTCTTAGGATTGGCTTCTAGTAGACAATTGCATTCATCAAGTAATTCCATATCCTCCTCGCAAGTTAAAATCTTTGCAGCTTCAGGATTTCTGAGGAGAAGCTTGGAAACAAGATACCCTGCAATGGACCATGTCTGATAAAGGTGTGCTTGCTTGCCTATGAAACGTGCTCTTTTTGTGTCATAGTACTCTGGCCACCTATCTTTTGATAAGCGCTTCTCTGCAACTCCCACTGCTTTCCTGGCCAGTTCTGGCCGATTCATTTTAATACAAGCTACCGTAAGCTGCAACATGGAAGAGCTTCAGCCTAGAAGACTTGTATGATATTATTAAAGTTATTGACGCTTTGTGATTACAAGCTTATATTTTACAACTAGACCAGTAATATCTTGCTCACCTGCCATAACAATGTGGGCCAAGCTCCTCCGTTGTGATATGACCAGGGCCTGCAACAAGATGCCGGGGTTACCCAAAGGTAAGAAAAGGATTTTGGAAAAGAGTGCCTCATCTACAAATTATTTTGAGCAATAGTTCTATTTAAGGTAACCCTAATTCCAGTGCAGGTTTGTTATTTGCTGCTAGGATGAAGAAAACAAGGATCTCGTCAATTTTTCACTATATTAGAAAATTTTACAAATGGAAAAACAGAATTTTGAGGTAGCAAGGAAGTAATATAGCAAACACATGAAAAAGATAGATTAAATTATTGCACCAAAAGAAAAGAAAATTACGTGTTTTTGGGATCACTGCCTGTAATGATCTGCCATTCTTGGCCTTCAAGAGCTGGATAGCATATTTTAAACGGCATGTCTGAAACTAAATCATTCCACTTTGCTTCAACAAAATCTAACACAGCATCTGACTGTTCTCGAGTTGCAAGATTTGTTATTATAGACCAAAAATTCCCAAGAGAGAAAAAGCGGAAGTCCATATGAGCGGGCTGTAAATTGCCAATAAAATAGCCCCCTCGATCAGGCATCCACTCTACCAGCCAAGGAGAGATTTGATCGGGGTAAATGTTAAACTTATTTACAGCATCATATGAGTACTCTTCAGTTTTATATCGATAAATCTCATTTAGTTTTTTCATGTCAATCCAATAATACTCCCTAATGTGGAATGACAATGCAATTAGCCTATTATTTAATGCTCGAATGAGACCTGCAGAGCCATCTCCTAGTGTTAACATCTCACGAGCACACCGCAGAGCAGAATAAAATAGTGCCTGCAGAAATAGAGGCTACATTAGCAACTCTTGAGTTAACAAATAATTCACAATCTGTCGAAAATGGTGCTTAAGAGTGAAAAATATAATTTAACAATAGATCAATACGCATATTTTGTAATGCACAAAACATGACCAACAAATTTATTTATTTTTGTTAATCAATGCTTGCCACAATGAGGGAATGCACAACACACGCTGTCACCATGTGTGGCACCATTGATACAGACCATGTGCAGAAGATACAGTCAGTGAACAAATGTGACAGAAGGGGGTTAGGACAAGTGGATGAGAGATGGGTGGTACGCATTCCCATGTGGCACATCCAATCCTATGGGACAACTGCAGAAAGGAAAAGGACTAGCAAGGAATAAAGTGTTCTCAAGCACTAAAAGAGCATTACTCGTACTGCTGACCAAGCTCAAACCCAAACACAAGGAGGAAGATGAAGGGCATAGCCTAAAATAGTCAAACTGTTTTAAGCAAGAACATAAACATATGATTAATTAAGCATACAAGTTCATTCAGTTGCTCTACACTAAACAACTTAGTGATGCATGATAATCTCTCCTGATTAACCTTTCAACAAAGCACAATGCATAACAAATTAAAAAATGACACTGAAACAATTTCCCTTCTATTTATAAGCCATACCATCATGAAGACTGTAGCATAGCACTGGAAGAAGAAACTGGATTGGTTCAACTTCAAAGGATTGGAACAAGAGAATAATTGTCGAGGATAGACCCACCACGGAGAGATAGAGACTCTTCCCATCCCACTCCATATAGAGGAGAGGTTGGATATTTGTATTATATGTGCCCTATATATCTATCTAGCATCTCATTCTACTCCAAGGTTAAGAAGGCCCCTTTGATTATTGTAATTAAAACATTGCTATGATCTACTGCTCATCCTATGCTTCACATACAATTTAATGGATGAAACTTCGCTTTCATCATCAAATCTAACACAAGAAAATTCACTTTCCTTTTTCACAAGACACGCAATGAAGAGAGAGCACGAGGGAGCAAAAATGTAAGTTATTTTACTTTTGGCTAATAAATCACATAAATACCCTTTATTTCTACCTTTATCTATGTTAACCAAAGAAAATGACGATGAATCATTTACCTATATTAACCTTTCACTAATGCATGAGGTAGGGAAGAAAAAGTACAAGCATAATAAATCAATGTCCATTCCCTAAGTGCAATGTTAACTCCACTAACATATCAGCATAGCTTCAATAAGGAATGTTTGCTACCTTCTCTCAACTCTTAACACTATTCCTTTCCTTTCTTAAAATGCACAAGTAAGAGAGAAAGAGAGATATCTTTGATGATACTTGTGACATATCATGACATGCTACAAAATCTCACAAGGAGTATATAAATCAAAATCATAAGGGCATTCAATTCCTTGATCTATCATTCTCTCTAATCATTAAAACACAACAAACAGTCATTCAGTTCAAATGAAAAGACAATAAATGCAAGACAACAATGGACCAGACTAGCTTTTGGAAGAAGTTGCAGTCTTCAGCACTGCTGGACCCTGAGATTCAAGACACTGGAGTGCAAATTTTTCAGCATAGTTGCAGTCTAATTGCAGATTGTTTTTCTTAGAACAACATGCAGTTTGATCATGGGTTTCCAGGTAATTTTGTTGCCTTATCCACTGGCAGACTTAAAGTATCTGAAAGTCTGCCCTATAGTGAACCACAACTTTTCAGTTACTCTGAGAATGCTTTTATATGAAGATTGTTTTCATTTTCAGGTTCAATGCATCACAAAAGCATCGCTAAAACTTACCAAAGTTTGAGCAAATGACATTTTCAATATTCAACGAAATATGCTAACATAACCTATCCACAAATTAAAATCCCTTCTTCCAAAATTGATCTACAACCCAACTTACTCATTTGGTACATATATCCTTTAACTTTTTCATAGAAAAAATTTAATAACAATTACATTATCCCCAAATTTGCAACACCATACATTTCCAGAGTTGCCATCTACAAGTCGAGGACAAGATCTCACTCTCTCCTCTACTTTTAACAATACAATAGACATCACAAATATTTCTAAATTGAAAAATTAATTTAAGGCAAGAAGTAGGTCTTCAAAAGCTTTATCACAAGAACAACCTCTTTACCAAAGAAGTGAGATCCAAGGTCCAACGATATCTTCATGGCCAATGGGAGATAGCTACCTCCCAACCATATGGTGGCCTCAACCACCAAACCCTAACACCCAAATCTGCAGTAATTAGTCTATACACATGAACACGTGAACAAACATACAAAGGATTGAATTGAAACTATGAACCAAACACATGGTTCA